>NC_051128.1:8732868-9079105 GCF_014839805.1 Manduca sexta
CCACCAGAGTTTCTTGCCCGTTCTTTTTTGCTGAGTACTGCTTTCCGATCTGATGGTAGAGTTAATATTGACGGAATCTAAATAATGTATAACATTTTACACGTTCAAATAAATTATTTCATTTCATTTCATAAATTAAATCATACGTAAATCAAAATATAACGTCTCGAATCTTCAAATCACAACATAACTAACTCGCACTGCACTTTAGTTGGCGAAATCTCTATCATTGACGCGATTGGGGCGAAGGGGACAAATTGCGCTCACCCATGGGAAATCTGGCATTATTAACTGTCAATCATATACGAGCCCTGTCGATTGGAAAAGTAGAAATCGTCGCTACAAGTCTTTGAATAAGACAAAACGCACCGTGAATAAAAATAAAGAACAATATTTCGAAATTTAGAGACTGAATGTAGGAATGATTTACTGATGAAATGAATAACTTAGTAATTAATATTTCAGTTACGATGTAATTAAAATGTATATTTTGGATATTTAAAACTACTTATTTAGTATTTTATTTTAAATAGTCAAATACTTTTATAAACTGCGCCTGCCAAAACTATCATAGCAATATATTGTACGTAATGCTAGCGTTGTCGACGTATTATAATTGCTATTGTTATAAATTACTCAAAAAACCTAATCAAATATTATAATTGTGTTATTTACACTACAATAAAACCACCTTCAACTATGCATGTGTAAACAAGCACCTATATATGTATAGTCGCCAGGAAAGAAACACATATTACCATATTATTATAAACCATGTCTTCTTCTTGTCACAAAATTTAATCAAATAAGTACCTGATCAGTGATCAGTTACTTTTCAGCTCATTTTTGCTTAACCAATAAGAACATGTAAATATAAAATAAATATAACTTAATAGAAAATCTGCCGCATCTACCTTAACACGTGCGATAAGATTTTAAATAAACATTATTTGAATTACTTTTTTATCGTTATTTTGTTTGCAATTATGGGACAATATATTCAGTGTTGAAAAACTCACATAAAAAATATTCCTAATGGGAATTTTGTTTACGTAGTTACCCGCATTTTGAAACTTAACATCTGTGTCCAAATACATTGTAATTCAAGTTACGGACCTGCTAATTCTGGGCAGTCTTAAAGATGAACATTGCTCATCCCGGTATTTAATTTTATAAAACAATATCTAATGGAGATCACCCAAGCACTCGTGAGTTGGAAGCTTCCTGCCTGTGTTTATGACCAGCGGGTATCCGCATGAAATATTAATGAATATACTCATTAACTCAAGAGGTTTTACACTTACTGAAGGCACGTCAACATAGATGTAGAGATGCTAGAAGCGCCTTTATTTTTTACTAAGTAAACAATCACGGTATATTTCTGCGGTCAACATTTCAATACTGAGAAGATTTGATTTAGGTTGTCAATACTGAGAAATAGTTATCTTATATGTCAGTAAGAGTGAAGGAACAGAGTGCACTGTCTATTGCACGCACTTGTGCACTAGAGTTAAGGTTGCCCTTGGCCGAGATTCGGTTAGGAAGGATTCATTCATGTCAGCGATTATCGTAGCGCTATGCCACGAAGTGTTTTGTAATAAAATTCGAGTAGTTGGCGAGTGGCTCTCTCGTCTCGTCACTCTAAACAGCTCGTTAATTTCAACCAATAGTAGATAATGTAATCCAATTATAATGTCGAGTTACAAAGACATTATCTCCTGGACTTCAACTGTAACCATATACGATGATATATATCACTGGATACATATCAACTCAGGGTGACAAATTCCACGTCTCAACCACACGTAGGTATAAGCGGTATAAAAAAATTCACGCTATTTCAAGATTCTCAATTCAAACACATGTTTATACAGAATAAGGGCGGTTTTTCAATAAAATCACGATATATCAACATCTATTCAAACATGTTTAAGTATTCTAAATTAAATTATAAACGTCTAAGAAATAAAACAAATCTTCGGAATTTAACGCGGTTTTATATTATCATTTTGCCCCGTGATGGTCCGCTCTGTCACCATGAAACTTGCAAAATCTTCAAAACACCATGATAAAATCCGAAAAGTAATTTTATTTTCATATCTAACATTCGCGTAAACATAAAATCATTAATAAACGTGTCTATATAAATTCAACGAAATCTCTTCCAGGATAAACGCACCACTCATAAGATGATTGGGTAAAGGCAATAAATCTAAGTTACACTCGCATAACTCACACCACTCGAGGTTCGAACCCACTGCCCCTAATTTGGGGCGGCATTTAAATATTATTGTACTAATGTTTATTTTTACATTATTTACGGCGATATATTGTTGGATGTCTGCTGCGAAGTATATGAAGCATTTTTCTTATCATGAGAGTGTAAAAGAGCTATATCGATTTATATTTCAATGTGTTTTTATGTGAAAAACGTGCAAACCATACGTATTTTATAACCATTAAAATTAAATAGGTATTGCTTCCGGCTTCGTCCGCATTAAGGGCTTTCAAGCTACAAAAGTCCCTAACTGTAGTAATCCACGGCGCCTAAAGACCCCAGTACCATATATTTAAAAAAATAAACAATTTATTTCCTAAAAGCCTAAAGGGTAGCCTATGTGTTAATCCAGGACGTACTCTATCCGTGTGCTATTTTTCATTCAAATCTAGTTGTTATTGCGTTTACTTCTAACATCGAATTTTTTTCACAAATTTGCATTTATGTAAAAGTAATGTTTTATATATTTTAATTAAAATTATTCTTAATTCCAAATTGACAACATTTCATTTTTTCAACATACCAAAATGTTTATATTTTATGAAACTCGCTCTAAAAGGATGAAACCCATAATTTATCATTGTTCGAAATGCAAATATTTTCATTCATGATTATCACTATGAAATTTGTTTTATTCTAAAACGACGTAAGCTCCAAATGACGTCACATATACGGCTCAAAACGCAATGACCTTTGCTTTGCAGTAAAAAAAGTGACCTGTTTTTTGTTTCTGTCTCTCTCGTTGAAAGTGACAGTTGTGACGTATCTATTGTAATATTGACATTTGACAAGACGGTGTCTTAGTTTTTAAAATAAATAATAAGGTGGACCAAGGAACTATTTCATTCAACCGTATATGTGACGTCATCAAGCATTTTCGGTTTTAATTTTTCTCCGAAATTAAGTATTAAAACATTAAAAAATCATAATCGAACTCGGAGTAGAAAAATTAAGAAATAGTATTTTTGTTTTAGGCACGTTTACATTTTGAAATGTTGTCAATTGTCACGCCCTACTTGTTTTGTTATCATTTGTGACGTCACATATCCAGTCTATATACGAACTAATCGGAGTCAACTGTCCAACGACGTGACTTCGATCTTTTCACTAGACACGAAACAGTCAGATATAAAGGCCATGGAGTTGATTGCCACCACGCCTGAAGGGTGGAGCACTGGTCCTCCCGAGTCTCCTGGACACATCGTCGACGACTGCCCACAAGCCCGAGCGAGACATAGTGCCGGAGACATAAAAACATCATCAGCGCAAGATTTAACCATCGCCTTCAGTACTTGTAGTGGTTTTGAAAGCGAGCGTGTCGTCTACTTCGCCATTAACATTTGTGATGCCGTAGCCAACTAATTCCACCTCCTGGCCTTTGAGACTGACCGCGTCCAGGGCGCTCAGTTTTGCGTACTGGTTTATTGAAATAGGATCAGTGCGGAAGAGGCCTATGTCATTTTGACACACAAATACGAGTATGGATGATCTTGAACACTTCGCGGACGGGTGAAGAACGGTGTCCACAATATCTCTATAGGTGTCTTTACTTGGCTCGCCAGCCACGTTTCCGAACCATATGACTGTCCCTTTGATGTACGTACTATCTGTCTTGATTTAGTATTGCGTCTCATTTGTATCAGCTCGATGATGTCTTGGAAGCAGTGTGCTGCTGTGACCGTCCATACTGGAGTGATGACTCGCTCGTACATATATGGATCCTTCGCACTTTGTCATCAGTTATTCTTAGTATCTCCACTCTGGCGACGTATGGGTATTCATTTTCCTCTGCATCCCTGCCGCCGATGATGCGCAAATGTTTTTTACTTTGAATAGTACCGAAAACTAGTGAAATAAATATTATCCGACCGTACATAGCGCAATAGTTATCGAATCAATTGATTTTACAGCATATATTCGGTTCATAAAATATTTTATCGTTTAGAATTAAATTTTTTGACCGACAGTTTTAGTTTGACCTGGGAATTGCATCGAGACGATGGACGCCATACGCGCAAATGATTACGATTCCCACCCTGCTGCATTAGGAGACACAAACGCGTAGATACAATCATCTAAAATAAAAATATATAAAGAAAAGCCATTTTTTGATTTTCATGCTAAAGTTTCCATTGTGAACTGCAGTTAGTTAAATATTAACACGATGCTATTGTTCATGGCGATAACTTTCCCAACTAATTATATTATATAATTTTCATTGTGATAACTCTATAAGCTTGGGTAGACAATGGTAATTAGTCTAGTATTGATTTTAGTAACTAATTAGGTTTCGCTGTAACAAAAAGCTATATTGAGATGGCCCAAGGCTTCCTTACTATAAAATAAAGTCCCCGCTGCGTCTATTTAAGTACTTGAACGCGATAAACTCAAAAAATACCGAATGCATTTCAATGAAATTTGGTAAGTAAGTTTAAGACCCTGGAAAGGATATAAGGTGCTTTTTATCTCAGCACAACTTTTATCCTGGAAAGACTTACACGCGGGCGACGTCGCGAGCAAAAGCTAGTATGGCAAAAGAAAAATAGTTTAAAAATAAACCAGTCACTATCAAGGAGCCGTTAGCTCGTCTACCTTCAAGAATAATAAAAAAAATGTTCCTGATTGAATTAAATTGTTACAATTTTATAATATGAATAAAAAAAACTAATTTAAAATCGCTGAGTGTTAATTGTAACAAATAACTATAATATGTACTACCGATCTCGTTTGTTAGTGTTAACTGTGTTTTGAGTAGAGTTTTAGGTGAAATACAGTTTTAAATGAAGTCGTCGTCGTAACTTAAGCGTTTAACTATTCTGAGGAAGTATAATACTTTCAAATAATTAGTAAATCAATGAGTACTATTTACATTTTCTAACACGCAATAGGCAGTTTCTTCATGAAATGTAATAAAAAAAATAATCGCTAAAGTAA
The DNA here is from genome assembly GCF_014839805.1 of Manduca sexta. Lineage (NCBI taxonomy): Eukaryota > Metazoa > Arthropoda > Insecta > Lepidoptera > Sphingidae > Manduca > Manduca sexta. The sequence goes on from NC_051128.1 coordinate 8,738,081, forward strand.
CAGCCAAAATACAAACGTCATAATTTTGACAAAGTAACAGTAAATTTAACTGTTACTGTCAATAAAAAAAATCGTAATACGTTAACTGGCAGATAACTGTTACTGTGAACAGACCCTAATAATTTTACTACACATTCCCCAATTCGCAGCCTTATCTGATATCACCAAGGTATTCCCGCATCACACGCTAATTGGTCGCAGTAAACATCACATCAACGTCGCCGCCTCCTGATTGATATTACTGATACAAGCCCTAAGGACGCGTTTACATTATGAGCTGCATTTTATTAGGAAATTTCTGTTTTTCTATCTTTCATCCCCTCTGTGTGCTATATTTACTTCACAAGTATTATTAGTAAAAAGTAATAAGCAGTGTATATTTTTAGTTAAAAAATCAAAATCAATCGAAATCGTGTTTTAAGTTAATAGTCTGATTAGCATTTAGCATAATATCCTACCACCGTACACAAGTTATTAAAACCCGCCATAGTGACACGTAAGTGTGCCGCGTTCCGAATCAACCTATATATATTCGGTTCCAAGAGGCCGGCATAATTATGTCGACTGCCGAGGGGTAATCGTCCCTCGTCAGTTGGCATTCTATTGGATTCCTCACTTACCATCGGGTGCAGTGCCACATTGCTGTGAAAATTAAAAAAAAATACCAAGTAGAAAAACCCATCATCGCTTTTTTTATATATTTAATATCTATGGTATTTTTATAATAAGGTAAGTGTAAACGCCGCCTAACCAAAGTTTCCACAAAGATATTGCGTTACACACATCATTAAGAGACGTGTACAGCGGAAGGGTTACATCGCCTTCATGAATTCTGGGCTTTTGATTATCCAAATGATTACTATTGATAGTTTAACAAATTATAATGGCTATTGGATATCCATTAGATGCTATGAAACAATTTATAATGTACGTAGGCCGTTAACAAGTAATAAAATAAATTAAAAAGGGATTAGGAGCACGTTAATGGTAATAAAATTTTATTGTTTTAGTATTTATTGGTATTTAAGAATTGGTCACAATAAAACCGTAGATTTTCCATATTTGTGCGCGCATCACCTAAAACTCAGTCATTGGATTCAAAAAAAGTCGAGATTAGTAGCGAGCACATGTTTTTTTTTATTGCTCTGAATGGCGAGAGGAATTTGCTGTACGCCTGATGGCTAGCGATATGATCGTCCATAAACAGTAGAAACACCATCCAACACCTTTTAATACAAAATATTGTTTGATATTCCACTGCGCTCGCCATCCTGAGACGTGAGATGTAAAGTCTCATTATGGCCAGTAGTTAACTTGCTACAATGTCCATCAAACCGGAACACAACAATGACTATACACTGTTGCTTTGCGGCTCAAAATTGTTTCCATTTAAAGAATTATAACACTATATAATTATCACAAACGTGCTAAGACACGGGCGTGACTAATTCTATTCGTTGTCACGCTATCATTGCCTAAATTAATTGATTTATAACCATATCATTTATATAATGATTACTGTTAATTGTCATGATGTAGCACCGTGACCGTTAGAATTAAAATGGAGCAGCATGACTCGAACTTCGTCTATATTATGTAAAAAATTAAGATGTATTTACAAACTTTTACCCACATTTTCAGTAAAATATCTGTATTATATTTGATGGTGACGTAGTTATATTACAGTACGACTGCAGTGCTGAGGTCTCGGGTCCGATCCCCGAGTCGGTCAAAGTGATTTTATTCTACTCATTATCAGCCCAGAGTCTGGAACTTATGCTTGATATAGCAATACACTTATCCTCTACCATATGATGGGAATACACACGGGTGAGCAGAGGCACAACTGGGTGCACCGGTTGTGCTTCTGCTCACCCCTTCGGGGATAGTAGGCGTGAGACTATGTGTTCTGTGAAATTGACAGATTTGAAGATGATTTAAGGAGAAGGTGTTCTGCTTCTACAATTTGTATTTACTTCCCCTAGCACTTCTTGTTCACCTCCATATTGCTTCAAGCTTTAATAAGTATAAGTATTTCCTTGTATACGTATATAAATTACATTTTATAATGATTTCTTATTTTTACACGAATGTTAGACATTAAAATAAAACTATTTTACGAATTTTATCGCGGTTTTTATATTATAATTTTCTCCTGACATTAACATGTTATATATAATATAGAGATGCAACTTGTATATATAAAATAAGTAGCCTTTGTTTTGCCCGCGCGCAAGAATTTTCCGGAACAAAAGTCCCGCTAAAAAGTATCCGATTTGATTATATTTGAGGCTCACTATTTTGATCATAGTGGCTTCTACATAATATCTACATACTGTCGTGGACTTCTATTTAGAACTATTCAAGACAAACAATCCTACGATACAGCATCTTTATATAACTCCAACGGTTGAGGCAGCGTACGCCAAGATAGCAATTTTTTTCCAACTGATTTGATATGTATCGTTGTATTATGACCAAATTATACGAAATCATTATAAATTATAGCCTATGTGTTGTTCTGTTATATATAGCCAATATTACTGTAAAGTTTCATTCAAATCCGGTCAGTAGTTTTTCGTAAAAGATGTACAAACATACATACATATATCCATCCTCACAAACTTTCGCATTTATAATATTAGTTATATTATACCAATACAGTTACAACTTGTATATGTATATAAAATAATTGGTATGGTCTAATGATACAATTTAGCGTGTTCCCGCCGTATGATTTACGTCCCCCAGCTCTCCCAGGTGCGTGACTTATCGAGGAGATACACCGACAAATGACACGCGTGATTAGCGTTTTGAGAACTGATATGATGCTGTTCGTGTTGTACGGAAATGGACTTTGTTACTTTGTTTTGACTTGAACAAGAAGTAATTTTACTTAAAATTACTTCAAATATAATATAAAATTAATTCTAAGTTCAAGTTTACACTTAGACTTGAGTTCTTATATCATGAGCCCCACTCCGTATACAACCATAAGCCGTCTATATTGTCCATATTAAAGTCAGTTTAAACGGATTGCAGTTCAATTCAGTTGAACACAGTGAATGTTCGGAACGCCAAATCTAGTATGTAGTACTCTGAGCGTAGTACATATATATCGATGCCATTTGGTGATCATTCTAATCTGTCATTGTAGTTGGGACCTTATAATGTGATGTAATCTTTTTCTTATTATTATTAAGCTTTCTAGCCATTACCATAAACTCTGCTAAAGTCTACAGTAGTATTGACATCCGTTGACTTTGTCAAATCATCATTGCAGTTTTGTGACTTGTATTTTGTAACTATTTATTTTGTAACATTTTATAGTTTCAAATGCGACTTTATATCGTTCTCCTAATGTCGAGATTTCTATGCGAGGCACAAGCTTATCTGGAAACCGAAAACTTCCCATTCAACGTCGGCACAGTACTCTTCACTCATTCTGATACAAAACGAAACCGTTGGAGCAAAAAAGAAATAGCTTTGCTCCGAGCTCGAAGGAATTTCCAATCTCTCATCCCACATCTTAACATGATCAACACACAGAACGAAAAATATGTGGATTCGTTGCTCAATTACTGGAAAAATGCATACATATCGATTAAAAGAGAAGCTCCAAACCCCGAAGCTGATAGCATTATGACTACAGCGCTCTCAGATGTTATAGGAGGATACCTTAAAGTACGGGCTTTGCCTGTTACAAAGTTCTCGTTCTACGGAGGCAGTACATCAGAAGATGATGCTGTGAAACTGTTTAAATTTCATGATGAGATAAAGAATTACATGGGAACTCACGGAAAGGGCTGGAAGGATGCAGATCCAAATGTACTTAACTCTGTTGCTATCAATATACCTTCCAAACGCGACTCCAAGGTACGGAGCATGTCTCACCCTTGCGAACATTTGGCATATTACGAGAAGACGCCAACTGGATTATCGATACCAACACCTTTTATTAACTGGGATGATAAAACCAAAACCATGTTTATTCCATTGAAGAATTACTCGCTGATTCCTTTGGAATCTCAAAATGCCACCAACGCTCTTTTCAGATATTATGATGTTGCGAAAAATTGTATAGGAACCAGCAGCCAAGCAGAACAAGATAATTTTGATCAGCGATTCCAAACCTGGCTTACAGATGACGTTGTCCCTCATTTGGCTGATGATCGATTGTATTTAGCCCTTGGAAGTGTTCTTACTCTGGTCAATACAACAAGAAGCCTTTACGATACCGTAGTAAACTTATACAATAACTGTGCTACTGAATGTAGACACAAATTTTCTATCGGAGGATTTCCTGTCGATATGTGCTCAAAGAAAGTTATAGTTATTACAGTAATACTGTTCCTCGAGATAGCATGGTGTATTCCCGCTTTATTGTACATCATGTGTAAGAAAAGAAAAAAGGACGGATGTAGTAACGTTTATCTCTTTGTTGAGCCTAAACCAGAGAAAAAAAACTTTCCAAAAGAGAGATTGAAACTTGAGAAAGCACCTAGGCCGAGACAGAATAAGCGTGATATTAGCGTAGCACCATCCATAGTCGAAATGAGTTCTAGTGAACAGATGATGTTCAGTACGACCCCAAAATCTCGTAACGTTGGAACTAAACAATCATCGGTTTGTAAATGTTCCACTGGGACAGGCGTCCAGTCATTTTTCAGCTCTAAAGTCAACTCTACAGAAGTTGCTAGAGTTATTTACGATTCACCAATGCCATCTCTCAAGTCGTCGTTGAAGAAAGTGCCTAGTGATAAAATAGAGGTAATAAAAGCACAGCCAAACATTTTCCAACAATCATCAAGCATTGCTACGATGCAAAGAGTCCAACCAAAAACAGTTACATTAAAACACAACGATAAACCAGCTAAAATCGGAACACAGACGAGCAACCGAGGCGACAAATACAAAAAGATTTGCGACAACAATAATAAGATTTGTGTGGAATGTCCGTGCGTGGCTTGTTTAGAAGATGAGTGCGTTGCCGAAACAAAAAGACAAAGAAGAGTTCAGAGAACACAAAATCAGACAAGTCATCGAAAACTACAGTAACTCGCTCCGACAAAGAGACAGTGACCAGTTCTAAAATGACCCGTTTTCAAATGCAGAAAGAAATAAAAGTGACAAGGGGTAACAAAGGCCTCAAACTTTGTACCGGGAAACCGTATGTCGAAATCACTATAGACCGTCCACAAACTGAGATTTCCGTAGGAATTAGCGGCATGAACGAATCTGTTAAAAACGTGAAACCAAGTAAAATCCCCAAGCGAACATCAACGAATGTGATGCAAGCTTGTACTTCGCCGAAAAGCATCCATCATTACTTTATGAGTAGCAAAAAGACTCTGATTCCTCAACTGAAGAAACGAATCGTAATGGACGACATACTTATAAGAAATAGGGTACGTCGATGACGGAAAAGTTAAATATGACAATATAGACTTACAATAGATTTTTATGGATTAGTATTAATGTTTATAATATAATGTAAGAATAAAACTATCTTTCTCTGTAATGCTAATACATGTTGCTTATGCCGAAATACCAAAGGAAAGTTTGAATGAAGATTTTGTTGATTGTGTGTGTTGATTACTTGTGTGCTTACTGCTTAAAACAGCAATATAGTATTCATAATCCATGTAAACCATAAACCCAATGACTTAATGAAATGAAATGAAATGAAATGATTTATTTTTTGAATCTGTAAAATGTTATACATTATTTAGATTCCGTCAATATTAACTCTACCACCAGTTCGGAAAGCAGTTTTCACCAGAGAAGAACGGGCAAGAAACTCTGGTGTTGCTCTTTTCAATCAGTTTAGGGTAAAGACTACAGTACATGAAAAAAAGAGTTTAGAGCAGTTCATTTATAGGCTCGTGAAATAAGGAATAAATTAATTTCAATTTTTATATGACTGCACAACCCTCTCAGGAATCATGAAATTTCTCTATTATCCCTATAATTATTTCCTCCCAGCACCTCTAGCAATTAGAAATTAGAAATGTAAGCGAAATGGGCAGAACAGTCCACACAAGCAGCACCCGTTCACGAGTATGACGCATGTGCCAGCCATCGGCCTCCTCAACCATATTGTAGGAAGTGGCCGACCCGTCACACGACGCCGCCGCAGGTACAGACAGTTAGAGAGTATTTCATACCCAAGCCGCTTACAGTTATATTACAAATAAAAAAAAAAAAAAAAAAAAATATATATCTCGATCAAGTGACATGATTCCAAAGACAATCACACAAAAATGCCTAGTTCCAGGCATTTGTATCCTCAAGGTATTCTGAGATCTTGTAATAAGCTTTATTACACAACTTGCGCTTAATAGTGGCTTCGAATTTCGCAATATTTAAGGATTTGATCTCAGTGGGAACTTTGTTATAAAAATATATACAGTAACCCTTAAAAGACTTGCTGATCTTTTGGAGCCTTGTTTTGTGATTAAGTAATTTATTTTTGTTTCTAGTATTTAAACTATGGATATCGCTAACTTTTGGAAAATTTTTTATATTTTTATGGACATACACTAAGTTAGCGAAAATGAATTGTGATGCTACTGTCATTATATTTGCTTCTTTAAATATTTCTCGTAGCGAACATCTAGGGCTTAGCAAATATATAGATCTTATCGCTCTTTTTTGTAGAACAAATATAGTATTAATGTCAGCAGCACCACCCCACAGTAAAATTCCATAACTCATCAAACTATGAAAGTAAGCAAAATAGACCAATCTAGCTGTCTCAATATCAGTTAGTTGGCGTATCCTGCCCACTGCAAAAACTGCGGCGCTCAGCTTTTTAGCTAGGACAGATATATGAGGGCCCCACTGAAGTTTATAGTCCAGTGTGATACCCAAAAATTTGGTTGTATCCACAAGGCTCACCTCGTCACTATTTATAAAAATGTTAGCGTTAACTTTTTAACATTAGGTGTGACGAATTTTATGCATTTAGTTTTTTCGCTATTTAGTAATAAATTGTTAACGCTAAACCAATGCACTAATTTTGAGAGAGTGTTGTTTACATCGTCAAGAATTAATTCATGTCGTTTTATTTTAAATAATAAAGAAGTATCATCTGCAAACAACACTACCTCACATTTGTCCCTTATGAAATAAGGTAAGTCATTTATATAAATTAAAAAAAGAAAAGGTCCAAGAATTGAGCCCTGTGGAACTCCCATTGTAACAATAGAACCAGGAGATTGTTTTCCATTGACATCAACAATTTGTACCCTATTGCTTAAATATGATTTAAATAATTCAAGGGAAATGCCATTAACCCCATAGTGGCTCAATTTCCTGATAAGAATATCGTGGTGAACACAATCAAAAGCTTTGGATAAATCACAGAAAACTCCTAAAGCATTTTGAGTATCCTCCCAAGCAGCAAATATATTATGTATGAGCTCCACACCAGCATCTGTAGTGGAGCGACCCCTGGTGAATCCAAATTGTTTATTATGTAATAAATTATTTTTAGTAAAATAATTTTGAATTTGTATAAGCATGAGTTTTTCAAAAATTTTGCTTATTGAAGGTAGCACAGATATAGGTCTAAAGTTAGTGGGGTCATCTGCACTACCGGATTTAAAAAGCGGGATTATTTTACTTAATTTCATTTTATCAGGAAATATACCACTCTTTATACACAAGTTAAAAATTATAGCTAACTGGGGAGCTAGTACAAATATAACAGACTTTAAAATTTTTGTAGAAATACCCCAGAAGTCAGATGTGTTTTTAATATTGATCATTTTAAATGTTTTTATTATATCTAAACTATTAACACAGTGGAATAAAAATGATCCTCCACATCCAGACACATTTTCTTGTAATAATTTGTAGGCAATTATGGGAGAACAATTTAATTTTTTTGTTATAGAAACCGGTATATTAGTGAAAAAAATTTCAAAAGCCCTAGCTACATCTAAGTCGGTACTAATAATTTGGTTATTAATATTTAGGCTGAACTCCGTTTCGCGAGGTTTAGCCTTACCAGTTTCTTTGCTAATTACTTTCCAAATCATTTTAATTTTTTTTTTGAGTTTTTATCTTATTGTTTAAGTAGAGGGATTTAGCTTTATGGCAAACCTGTTTAAATATTTTAGAATAAGATTTTACAAACTTGGCAAAATCTTCACTATGATTGTAGGTTTTCTGAGAATATAAATCAAATAATTTCTGTCTACTTCTATGGATACCTACGGTGGCCCAAGTGTTAAAACTACTTTTTTTGCCCACTGAAACTGATCTAGATGTGAAGATAGATTTAAATTCCTTACAAAATGTGTTAAATACAGTATTATATAACGAGTTAGGGTCAGTTCCCTTTAAAGGTACATTAAATTTTTCTGTTAGTCTATGTTTAAATTTCTCTAACCGAGCCTTTGTTACAGGGATTACTGCAATATTCTTATGAGATGGTTTCTGTAACACATTGCTAAAGCTGACTAATTGACCACAGTGATCAGAGCCAAGTTTATTGATAATACATTTTTTAATTGGCAGTATATCACTAAAAATATTATCTATGCATGTAGCACTAGTATTGGTTATTCTAGTGGGCTCTGAGAATTGGTTAGCTAAATTAAATGATAAAAATAGACTTTTTAATTTTACTGCCAAAGAGGAGTTTTCTAACAAATTAATGTTAAAGTCTCCGCAAACCAGCAATGTCTTATTAGATTTAGTTGTTTTCCTCAATGCATCTTCAATTATAGTTTCAAAACTATCATAAATTGAGGAGGGTGGTCTGTATACACTAATTACAATGAACTGCTCCAACTCAATACAAGATATTTCGGCAGTTTGCTCAACAGAGAGACTCACTATGTCCTTACGTTCTTTAAATTTAATTTTTTTATTTACTAGTATCAGTGAGCCACCATGTATAGCATTTTGTCTGCAGAAGTTACTACCAACAATATGATTATTAAAATTGAACATGAGTTGTTCTGTTTTTAACCAATGTTCTGTAATACAAAGTATATCAATATTCTCACAACTCATGAACAATTCAATTTGTAGTTCCTTACCTAACATACTTTGGATATTTTGATGAACTACACTTAACTTGGTATAATCTACTATATAAAAAAAAGGAGCAAATTACGTAGATAAAAAGGAGACTATGTGTTAATCAGGGACATAGCCTACCTCTGTACCAAATTTCTTTCAACTCTGTTAAGTTTTTCTGTTTACATTCAAACATCTTCCCAAACTTTTGCATACATTATATTAAAAATAAGACACGATTTACACCAACTAACAGAGCGGACTCCATACAATAACACCGGACAGAGGCGCACTAATCACAGTGACGAATTTATTGGGCGCGATCCGGTGAATTATACCCGGGCGGCGTTACCCGGGCGCACCCGGCCGCGGGATCCGGTTGAGTTATTGCATATTTTGCGCGCGCAGCTCAGGTGGCCACAGCGACAACACTAATCTGTCATTACAAACCATTCCCACTTAGCTAATTGAGTGTTTCGACCAGGCTCTCTTGTCCAACGTGTACAATGTACTTGGATTCTACCATTGTCGTTTTATAAGGATATTTTTGTATTTGACTATGTTGATTTTGTGCATTTTTAAATATGTAAAAACAATTAGTACAAAAATAAATCCTTCTGTGAGAACAGCATTAAAATTCCATAAGAAATGAGGCACTAATTCAAATTAATATTGCTACATACAGGAGTGGGTGTGGAGTGGGGATATCGCTCCATCTCTTTCTTTCGCATGCATCGTAATACCCACTGACGTCACATACAAGTATTTCGTCTCTTTTTATTTTTTGACACACACCCCTACTACCAAATTTCAGTGGCTTTTAAATTCTGGATTTTTCATAAAATTTCAATGATTTCTTCTATTTTAGAATTTATGCGACATACATATTTTATTAAAATTATAAAATAAAATAAGTCAAATACGCTCCTTTACTTAAAAGAATTAAAATTACAATTTTATATTTACTATCTCTTCATTGTGTATCTCTGTGCATCTAGCAGTAAATTTTATGTCTTCTTATTTAATCTAATTTTGTTAGAACTTAGTAAAATATGAAACTAGAAATGAGAAACTTAAAATACAAACACACATTATTAACCTTTTTTCGGAAGCCGGTTAATACGAATCTCAGTAAAAACTTTTAGGAACAGTCCAATGTGGTCCAATGAGTAATGCATACAACGAATCACCAAATAACATAGACAAGCATTATTCATGATATTCCCAAATTCATCTGAGCTACGAACTATTACAAATCCAATACGTTCGTCAATAAGTACCAAACAGATGTCCAGAATGGCTTGTAATTGAAACAGTGACCATAAATTAAGCGACAAGAACTATCTGTCCAGTAATCCCGTGTCAATCGGGGATTATCCCACAAAATGGCTTTAATCTCACAACAGACTACAGAACTATTTATCGAGGGTTGGCAACCCCTGCCGATCTGTCTTAAGAACAATTAGCTGTAACAGATTTCACTGGGCCTTTGATTGAACTATTACATGATATATTTGACAGACGTTACCTGGGAATTATAATTATATTATCAACTCTGTATTACTGTCTCACAAAAAGCGGCGATAGCCTAGTTGGTTGTGGAACGGACTGCCGAAACGAATGTCCGCAGGTTCAAATCCCAAGGCCATACACGTCTGATTTTTCTAAAAAAACAATATGTGTTTATTCTTTGTGAATTATCGCTTGCTTTAATGGTAAAGGAAAACATCGTGAGGAAACCTGCACACCTGAGAAGTTCTCTATAGGAATTTCGAGGGTATGTGAAGTCTACCAATCCGCACTTGGCCATCGTGGTGGACTAAGGCCTAATACCTCTCAGTAGAGAGGTTGTGCCACACAGTGGGACAGTATATAATACGGGGCTGATATTATTATACTGTCCCACTGCTGGGCACAGGCCTTACTACCGAGAGGAATTAAGCCTTAGTCCACCACGATGGCCTAAGCGCGACTTTTATCCCCGAAAACCTTTCTCACACGGGCCGAGCGGCAAAAAAAAGCTAGTTATCTATATTTTTCCTCAGATTAAAACACATATTTAACCAAAAAATGTAACCATAAACAGTTTAGTAATAACTGTCTAGCTGAGGACGTTAGCATTAATTATGATTTTTTATTTTAACTTTATAACATTATCTTACCAATTAAAATGATCTTCAATATTTGTACTTAGCATTTTCAATACAAGAACATTTTCCAATATCATAAATTCAGCCAGGAATTTAATTTTAAACTTAAATACTATAATCCGTTTAAACACAAAGGACTATTTGTAAAATTAAATAAACATAAATCCGTAAGGTCCGGTCGGAGTTCGGCTATAATTTATCAGAAGGTACACTGGATTATATTGTATGGAATGGTGATAAAGTGCCCCTGATTAATTTATATCTTTGAATATACTCGTTGGATTACTGCGTGTATGGCTCCTGAATTCTAAAGCAGAGGAAGTTTTGAGAACTTTCTGTTTTAAAAATAAGACGCGGTGGCGAAAGGTACATATGACCTATCAGGTCCCTGCCTCCCTGCCGCCTTCCCTTTCTGTAGAATCTATCATTAAAACGATTTACAGACATTCATGCATATTAGTTACCTTTATGTCGTGTGGGGTTCCCTTTCACACCTTTATCAATGGATAAGACGTAAATAACCTGAGTTACTTATCTTATTGCAGGCAATAGTCTCTTTGCAATGAGAGACTTTCTGCTTGGTCCTGTTACCTAATAAAATATCAGGGACCACTGCTGTTTACATTTCACAACTCAGTTTAATAACCACAATTTTCAATAATCGATCCCAATCGCTTTTTTCTGTATGTCAAAATGGACCAATCAAAACAAAGATTTTTATAAAAGAGTTATTTTGATTGGATCATTCTCCGAATCGGATTGAAGATTGAAATTGGGATCGTTTATTGAAAACGGCTGTAATAACAAAACAGGAGTTCTTAAATTAACTTCTGCCAACCAGCTTCATTTCCTTCAAAACAAAGAAAAAGATTAATGAATTTATGAACATCCCTATCTAAGAAAAACTTACAAATGTTCCGTTGACAGCGCAATTGGCTCAGCCCACCCCGTTGTCGACTTGTAAAGCTATAATTTAAACAATCTCGCCCCTCTGTTTGCTGAAACCCAAGATTTTACCGCAGATACCATTCGTAACCCCTTATCTTGGTACCGGAGTGTTGCGGAATGTAAGAAATGTGGATTGGTGAGCCGCAGTCTTGACTTTTATTTTAAAATTTTGTTAGGATCGGAAAGAACTATCTTCAAGTTATTGACAAATTAAAATTGTTTTGTGCCTAGGGTATCATATTATGAAGGTACAAACAAGAGGACTTAAAAAAAAACCTGTTAATGAATCAATGTTCATTTGATTGTGTCTGTAAAGGCTATAGGAATTATTTGTTTTCCTAATAATTGTAAAAAATAACTAAAAAATGTTTTCATAACAACAGCCAGCAATATACTCTACCCATTACTAAAAAAACTCAGGCTCGGCCTCCAACCTCTTGAAATGCATTGAAACAAACAATTTTAGGAACTCTGCTAACTTATTTAAATACCTGAAATAAATTACGATTACATAATATCTTCTGATATATTCAGTTATTTAAAAACATTAAGTGACTAAATGAAAGTGCGTATTCACGCGTTTAAATATGAAGTTAATACAAAATGTATATAATATTATGAAAGTAAAATATGGCGTGACGTTTACTCGCGTAGCGAGGTGTCTGGTGCGCGTGGTGCGTGAGGTGGCGCAGCAGCCGCAGCGCGCAGTGGTGCAGGCGCAGCGCCGTGGCGGCCGACGACGGCGGCGCGTACCGCCGGTACAGCAGCTCGCACGCGCCGCCCAGCCCCGCCAGCGCCGCCTCGCCACTCTGCGCGCACAACACAACACTCATTTATCATTTCGCTGTAGGACTGCCTTCATTTACAGCTTATAATTACATTGTAACTTTTACACTTAAGAAATACAAATTAAACAGCAATGCAAAGATTTTCTTTTCATTTATGTTATTTATGTTAAGGAAGCCAAATGGCTTCCTTAACATAATTTCCATAAAACTTATTAGGGTATTTTTTTGCAATTGAAATGTTTATCATTTAAACTGGTACAGGGTTCATTGTTTTGAGAAATGGTAGTAAATGCCTTAACTATAACAACTACAGGTTAACTATCTTAAACAGTTTTAGGAACACCTATGCAAATTACACTAGAATATGCTTGGGATATTGATACAATTGCAAGTAAAATTAAATAGGGTACACAAACCTGGGACTGAGTGGCAATACTGCCCCAATAGAACACTGTAGTCACAAGTGATGGTGGCACATGAGATGATAATGGTAGCCACGAGAATAAATGTTGGAGTGTTGTAAGGCACTTAACAACGATTTCCATATTTAAAGCCCTGAAAATATGTATGAATATGTATATTACATTATATGTATGAAACTATAATTTATAATATTGTGCTTTTGAGCTCACTATCATTTAGATCAAATGTTACTTTAAACTTTTACTTTACAAACTTCATTCCTATATTAACAAATGCACCATGCCATTTAATGGACACGCAGCCTAAAGGTAAAAGCTAAAATCGTAGTGAACAAGCTTATGAATGATAAGTAAAGTTTCGTTTTACTTTTAAGAAAAATAGTAAAGTGACATACTTATCTACAGTATGTACATCATGAGCATTAGCTAGTAAGTCTGGCAGTGCTAATGTTTGTGGCGGGCCGTTTGTCGGCGAAGGCGGAGGGTTAGATTGTCCCTCCTTCTGTGCATTTTTCTCCAAAATTCCTGATAAATTAACAAAAAAACTTAATGAACAAAGGTACTTAACTACTTGAAACAGCAATTCTTATTTATTTGTAGTAGAAATCATGGCATTGTTAGTGGTATAATTGTTTTTTAATACATACATAGTAAAAAATGTATTCATTACCATTAAGAGCAGATAACAACTGTGGCATTCCTTTGAGCATTAGTCTCTCTAATCGACTGCGTCTGGCTGAAGGCAGAAGTACACCGGTGTCTCTGGCAGCTCCTAATTCTTCACTTGCTGCTTGGGCCAACACCAATCCCAATAAGCATTGTCTGCCATCACATTTTATTAGCTGAAAGAATTGTATCATATTAAAGTGTGAAGGGTAAATTGACTTTTTGTTGTCTATGTTATATTAAAAGCAATTACTAAACATAATTATCCTGCATTATTATGATAAACTTCATTAATTTTTATTTGAATTAACTTATAAAGTAATTAATTATGACTATATGTATAGAACATTTTTGATTTCAAAAAGCTATAAAAATACATCACACTAATTAATATCACTTCTTATTGCCAACTCTTAAACAAATAAAACAACCTTAAATAGTATGTAAATTATATACTATGTAACTTTGTAAAACACATTTTCATGGAATACCTCCACTATATTAGTGAAGAAGTCCTCATACAGATGTGGCCAGTCATACCGCGCTATAGACACCATCAGGGCTGCTAATTTGTTTCTTATAAAGTACAGCATCACTTCATGCTTTGTCATTAATTCATTCCATAATGTTAGCCTGATTTCTATTTTATTTTCATCGGACAGACTAATCCACTGCCTGTTTATTATATTCTGAAAATACAAATTAAATTTAAATAGCCAATATGATAGCCTTAGACAGCTTAGCCTTAAACAGTACCACACCTTTTTAAATAAAAAATTCTGGGAGTGTTGCCATTGCTTAAAGGCAGCTATATAGCTGTGGACAAGTTACTTACTCTTACAAATTATTCAGTTGCATATAAAAATTTACCTATGTATCTAATTTAATTATAGGGTTGTTCATACTTACTGTTGGGGATAGAACAATACTCCAGAACTAACACTAGTCAAAAACGGCGTAAGTTACGAAAATTACTAAGAGACAATTTATATACAAAATACCAAAGAAACAATCAACACATACAGTTACAGTACTCATACCTTAAAAAGATTACACTGGCATGGTATTTCCTATTTCTAGTTATGCAGTATTTTCAGGCCTGTCACTCCCCAAAACAAGAGTTAAACAGGCCGTACTCTAGAAGCATCTTTCAGGTAGGGCCGCAAGTAATATTTAATAATTGAAATAAAATAAATATGCATATTTTTTTTTCTTTACAATTACTATTGTAGGTACTTTGGTTAAACCAATAGAAAAAAGTACAAGTAAATGCTTATAACAAAAAAATAGGCAAATACAGTTATGCATGCTAAAAGAAATTGACTTTACTATAGTACATGTCTTAAATGCACAATATGTTTTTTTATTTGTAGAGTTTTCAATATTTATCACATAAAACTTTTACAATAGATTCTTCTGGAATAGCAAACAAAATATACACTACATCAAAATAAAAAATATTAACAATATGTGTTTTATTTTAATACTGTAATGCACATGATCATGTGAGATGTAAAATGGATGGCAGTGGTCTACCAAAATCTTAATCTAAACCAAGTCTAATACAAATTCCTCAAAAACTGTGTGCAATTTCTGTATGTAATAGTATTCTGTATTCTGTGGTATTGTACTATCCCCATGTTATAATTAATTCAAATACTTTGAGAAACATTAAACTGAATTAGTATATATTTTATATTCACAGGGAAAATAATATTAAGGGATATATTAAAAAAAACTAAACTAGTGACAATGCTCAACTTGTTTATAATTGTTTTTTTATTTATTAGATTCTCTATATACAAAAGACAATCTTACCTCCAGAGTTGTCAATGTAAACATTAAAACATACTGGTTTTGAGACTTTTGCAAAAATAATAAACAGTGTTTCCATGAGTCCCTACGGTTGGAGAAATTTTCAAGCATGCTCTCAATCTCTCTTTTTCTGTAATTACTTGTCGTTGGGGCAAAAAATTCAGACATAAGAATGTCTAGTGAGGCTAGAGCCTCATTAATTTCTATATCACCCTGTAACCAAACAAAAACATGTAAATTTTGGTATAAAAACTTATCCTCCAAATAAGTTTCCATGTACACTGTCTTACCATGATTTATTGTTTATTTACTGCGTAAACTGTGTAAGAAATTTATAATTATTTTTATAACTAAGTAACATTATTATTTGTTAAAAAAAATATTCCCTTTTTAATTTTATCTTTTTTCACCAACAAAATTAAATATAGTGCTTTATTTTTCTGACCCCTCATGGTTATCATTGCCAGAGAACTCAATATATACAGCCATGTAAAATAATAGCCACCACGAAAATTATCATATGTATGGTAAAAATAAACTAACCATATTTTAAGGTAAATATTTGTATAAATATTGTAGAAAAATATTGTTAAAAATTGATAAGGAATTTAAAAGAATAGTCCGCTCGAACAAAACGGAAAGTTTTTCGACATAGTCATTTGACAGATGAAATGTTGCCAGATGTACAAGAATTTTAGTTGTTATGAAGCGAATTTGGATATCCCAATATTTTATAACATCTATGGCTGGGCTTATAGATTCGTTTTTCGGTTCGGGATTTGAATCGGAATCCAAAAAGTGCCGGGTTCGATACCATTTTGAACTCTCTCATTGGCGAGCGTTCTAGACTCTGGAATCCATTTCTATTCACTTAGTTTATATAAAAGACAAGACGTGGTTGTATATTTCACTTTTATAGGATATTTATAATATATTATTATAAAGTATAGCTAGATATTGATATTTTGATTTTACATTCGAGTTCCGTCAGTCTGCTTATTGATCATCGTGCAGTCTTCGAAACGTTGGGAAAAATTGTAATATAAAAACCGTGTATATTCTCAATATAGAATTGGAAAGTGTACACATAAGTAAATCTAAGAAAGACACGAGGAAGCATTCGTTTTTTTCTGAATTCCGTCTGAGGAATTCCGTGATCCAGTTGTGACTTGCATTTCCGACCTTTTAAGCCTAAAGTAATGTTCAGAATTCAGATATATCCTATATATATTAGTAGCACTAGTGTCAGTTATCACTTGTTACTAGAGTTGATAGGACATGACATGAAAAAGAGTTTGTAATAGAAGCCTCTTTCTAACATTGAGCCGGTACAATGTCCTACTTCAAATGAGGCGAGGCGTACTGACGCTCGGCGCTTCAATGGGCGCTATATTGTAGAAAAACGTCCTATTGTAATTTATAACATGCAGTTCTCTACCTCTCTGTCCTCGTCCTATAGTTTACCAGAGACAGAATCAGGAACGCGACTGCCGCGACATACAATTTGAAGTAGTTACAATATATAATTTTGAGCCACTCTTATAATTTGATGCCATATACGGGACAAATGTATGGCCTCTTTTATGTCCTACTCAACATTACTTGTCACTATTTACGCGCGCGTTGGGAAGCGGTCCTCGCTTTTGTATCCGTTACGAGTCTAAGTAAATTTATTGCTGATTTTTAACTAACATTGCAAACTTAAGCAGTACTCTGATTTTATCTTCAATCAAGTTTACTTAAATATAGTCCTTAGGCTGCATTCATTCGTGCGTACAACTAAATATATCCACGACTTATCGCGTACATTTTCATATTTATGATTGATAGACTATAAGGTAACTCACATGATTTTTATTATTATTTATTCAAGTGACCGTCGTAAAAATAACAAAAAACAACATTTGTGTGCTACACATTAATATTTGCAGTGAATTTTAAACAAGTTTGTTAAAAAGGCTAAGCTCACGAATAACTTTTTATTCTAGGTTTCTAATATGAGCAATACTGATATAAAAAGAAGTTGGAGTGGAGAGGTTACGCAAAGTAAGTGTTTGTTTATTTACAGCATCATTAGTAAATTTTCGATTTTTAGTAATATTAAATAAAACAATTAATGGTGCCTTCTTTTGGAAACCTCTTAATATATTACATATTATACATAAGAGTTGTAACAACACCTAATTAATTTTTTTTAAGCATTAGAACAGTCTTCCAAAAGAAACATAAAGAAAGGGAGCAATGAAGATATTAGTCATAGGAAAAAATTGAAACCCAATACTGAGAATAAAGCGAGGTCAGTATTTATTGAAAACATATGGCCACCCTATTACAATGCAAAGTAATGCACACATTATATTTCAATAAAATCCAATTAATATCCACCAAATTATTTCCACACGTAAAACACTCCGTACCGTCGAAAAAGCAGTTCAGAATGTGTGGTTAAACAAACTATTATGTGGCATCTGGCTGTACAGTCAGGCAGTACAGGTAGTAAAATTTCTAAATTAAATTAATCCTGACAATGCAGCTTTGAGGTTTTGAAAATACTAAACAGTTGAGTCAGATTATGATAATAATACTCATTATTGGGCAAGTACTACAACTTAGAAAATTAATATCCCAATAATTGACTCTTAACCTTATGGATGAAATATCCATAATTAAGATACAGGATGCAAAATGATATTTTATTGGAAACTGTCACCTATGTTGTGTGTTATGTTTATTATTCTGCATCAATTATTTCATTCCTTTTCCATACTTATTGCAATAATGTGAATATTTTCATTAGTTTGCATGCTAATTTACAGAGTAATATCTATAGAAGGTAATAAATATTATTACTGCCACTCTATAAAGTGTGAAAAATGTTGTGGAAAACATCATACCATTTGCTGCTTATATAAATTGAAAGTTTCATTGGTTTTTTTATATAAATTATTGTACTATATTTTTGTGTCAATTCAATAGGGAAGGAAGAAATATAATATAGATTTGATGTGTTCATTAAAATTTGTTTTTGATAGTATTAATCAACATAACCACTCAATTATTTTCAGTCCAAAACCACAAAGGAAACCTTTAGAACTAGAGACAGACCTAACAGTGCTTCAGAGACGTCAAAAACAAATTGATTATGGCAAAAATACTGTCGGGTACCACAATTACATTCAGCAAGTACCCGTGTAAGTAAAACAAATTTGTTGACTATGTTTCATTTCTTTTTTTAATTGGCCACTGATGATCATCTGGTCTATGATGGCGCTGATGTCTTCTTTGCGGTCTGCATTGCCTGCTTTTTAAATATCTGTATATGTTAGAAATCTGTGTGTGCCTCATCTCACCACATAATATCGACACTTGAAAAGCAATAATATCTAAGCGACAATCAGTAAATATTTGAGTAGAGTGATTTAAAGTTTCAATTTTAATATGAACATTTATAACAATTAAAGTTTTTATTTTATAAAGATATGGTCTAATGATATTAAAATTGTCCTAGAACTACAAAACTTAAACCAAACGACGCAGAAAACTATGGCTATTCTAAATATGTAACTTGGTACTTTCACGACAGACATTTTATTGTATGTATATTTTAATTAACATATCATGTATAATATATATTGCAGGGCCTATTTGAATCAAAACCTTATAGGTGTCATTGTGATTCTATAACAATCTGCTATGGGCCAATAATTTTAATTATGATATTATCTATTTAACAAATTTTTTGCTTTATTTTTGCTAGTTACAAAAATAGTAACAACACCACTTTCTATTCCAGAGATCAAAGAACCAAAGACCATCCGAAAACTCCAGAAAAATATACAAAATACAGTCGAAGGTCCTGGGATACATTAATAAAAATGTGGAGGAAAAAACTTCATGAGTATGATCCAAAGGGAAAAAATGAAGATGATGATGACGAAGACAGTGATAAGCAAGAGAAACATTCAGACTGATTTACATACAGATTATACTATTATTTTCCAAGATACTAAAATATTACTTTGTTATCAAACATGCATTTGAAAAACAAAGCCTAGTTATGAGCAATTGGATATCAGAAACAAGCATATTAGGAAAAGTTGCAAGTTTCAAAATATACTTTTAAATAATATGTGTACTATCTAGACTGTTCTGAAGTTAGCTAATAGAACATATAAATTAGTATATGGGCCAATATGGCCCACATTTATACTATGCTTGCTGAAACAACAGTATTTATGTTGTTAAAATATTATATAGATCTTGTATGTAATACATTTAATACCCACAGTTCCTGCTTTGATTCTGTTATTCTAAACCCAAAAAAGTCATGCTTGAAAAAATTTGAGAGCATGCATCTTGGTATAAAAATTGTCTGGCATACATGTTTCAACCTGTCTAAACGTTCGCCAGGCTGTATAGTCGAAATATTACCCAAAGTGATGTATGGAAGTATGAGACAATACTTTGTACAATCATGTACAGACAAAGCAAAAGTTTCATTAAGATGATAATGTCAAGGCCAGAATAAAAGTAAAATGTATTTTTACTCATCAACACAGTTTATATATCTAAGTGTTTAATGGCATCATAGATGTCTGGACATTAAAACATATGTCACAAGGGCCATAGATATGTTTGATGACCATCTTGGTAGTTTTTAAAAAATCTGCACAGTTCAAAGATAGGAACTTGATTTATATACATATATGTATATATAATAAAATCCTATTTCATTTTAAGGACTTCACTTCTGCGTCTTCGGAAGTGCGGTGGCTAGGTACTAAATTAATATGAAATTAAAATGGCCCCATTCCGAAGGTGTATGTTATGTTAGAGTCTTCTAGCGCCTAAAAATCATTAAATTCAAACAAGGGGATAAAGAATTATTCAAATTATTTAATTAGCACATTAATTTTTCAACTTCTAAAATAATAAAACTTGTAGCTAATATATGACTGAAATCAGTAGTCTTTGTATAGTCCCACAAAAATAATTATTATTCATCCCCTGGTTTACCAGGTTGTTTTGTATACCTTTTTCTAAGGTATAGGCATTCTATCATGACAGTAGAAAGTCTTAAAGTAATATTGCGTCTATTTTTCGGCAAATGTATAGATGTCCAGATGTCTATGACACCTCAAGTAACCAGATATTCATAACATTTAGTTGGTACAAATAATTTAGAAGAACCCTTGGTACAGATATTATTTTCGTCCCGTCAACATATTATATAAAGATTTATGCTTATCAACAGTATTGACATAATTACAGGATACTGTATAAATATTTTTTATTTTCAAATTGCTTTGTTTCTTTTTCATTAATATATGATACTATATTATCATTTTATTTTCATTGCAATATTGTACTTTAAATTAAAACTACCACATCGTTTAGCAGTGTAACATCAGATTTATATGTGTAAGAACAACAAAATAACATGTTAATTTGTACATGGTTAAATATATTTTACCAAAAAAAAAACAAATAATTCATATAAAATGATTATATTAACCACTTTCTCCAGTGCATACCACATTTTATTAATTGATTGGTAGCTCCATTCGACTAAGTATCTCTCGAGCTTGTTTAGCAACTGCAGCATTCTTGCCATCTGTTACTAAACTTTGTAATTTTTCCATGTACTCGTCTATGTTAGATTCTGTTGCGCCAGCTGGTCCACCTTAAAACAAAAAAAGGGAAAATAATAAATATTTTATTGACACTGGTTTCTCGTTATAGGTGTACAAAAAAAGTTATTTTCAGATAAGTACCTGGCAAAGCTAATGAGTGCAAGCCATGTACCAGTACAGCGACAAGTGCTCGTCGATGCGAATTTAAGGCTGCGGTACGTTCTGTTGCCGCTGCGGTCTCTGCACGAAGTTTAGCAGTAGCCCCACTCACCTCTTCCGCATGTCGTTGCAAAATAGCATTCTGAAACAAAACATTGTAGAGAGCCAAAAACTTTATAGTATCACACCTAAACCGCCACATTTATTAAGATAAAATAAATAATACCTGTTGTTCATAGTCAGAATTGGCTTTTCTGAGCTGTCGAAGTTCAGACTCTCGTAATTTATTATGTTGTAGAAATTGTTCAGTGAAAATGGGTATGTCTGTATCTCCACTGAAGTCTTCACCCTGTGCCAAAGAAGTGGTCATAAACTTAGGAATAGTTTTGGGTATTGGAGTAAAATAATAATTTATAATATGAGCCAAGATATTAATAAGAATGTTTTAATAACATAAACTGTAGGTATATACTGTGAAAACTCAATCTAATCAGAGTGGTCCTAAATCAGAATCTATTGTTAAGTAAATTAAAATAAAGACGCAGGTTTAAGCTTACTTTAGGCTATGGCTCTGCTCACATTAGTCTAGGTTTGATAGAAGGATAAAATAGTAGTTTTTGATTGCAAGGGATTTCCCAAAAATAAAGTGTAAACTAACTTACAGAAGCAGGTGTAATACAAGGTCTTGGTCTTGGAGGCGTTGGTTGTCGCGGTGTGACAATCGTAGGTACAGAAGGTGTGGTGTTACTGGGTGGAGCTGCTGTTTCCATTGCTGGTTGAATAGATGCTATAAAAATAAATAAATTTGATGTTTTGTACCACTAACCTTACTTCTTATTTACTATAACATTATTTATGTGACTTATAAAAATGTTTGGATGAATAACATTATAGCTATATGAATTTGAAATTTAGCACAACAATCTATACTTATTTGCCATATTTGCCTCGCCTTTGGTAAACACAGGGTATATTTTTTCATCTGATATTTCAAATAGATGGCGCTGGTGTCCTACAAACATCACAATGCATTGCTATAATTATTTAGAGAGGTAATGGGAAAGGCTTTACATATCGGCGGAGTTAAAGGCACTAACTACTAATTTATAAATGTAGTCAGTGAGTCACAAATTTAGTTGATTTTATTGAGATTATCATGAACAGTACCTGCCACTGGTGTGGCTTCAGTTGCCAAGGCGTGTTTTGCTTTTTTAGGTAATATGGAATCCTTCTGTTCCATTTGATGCTTTCTGAACTCTTTGTATGCATCTGTTTTCTTGTATTCGGTCCATTCTTTAATATATCTAAAACAATTTATGTAAATATATCGAAATCAATGGAAGAAAGCTTCTCTTGTGAATATTCAAAATTGGCATAAGTCTGTTTCTTTTTTACTTTCTACTATACATGCTACTGAAGCGAGATTTGCTTGATAATAAAATTTTAGGATAATAATTAATAAGGTTATTAACAACTTTTTTGACATTTTAAAATGCTAATATAAATTGGCAGTTAACTCAAATTTTGAATTACTGATATGTTATTAATTTATTTTCATGCTCTTGGTAATATAGGAGGCTCAGTAGGGAACAGTATATAGCTGAGGTTATCAAAAATGGCTTTCCCAATGTGGAAACAGAATATACAATCTGCATTATCAGATGCTAGCTGTACACTTTCCTTAAATATTCAGGTGTTGCCACTTTCTAAGAAACCAGGATCACCTTTGTAAAGCAAAATTTTCGAAAAGATTAAATCATTTTTAAAAGTTAATATGCTTAAATGCTAATACTTGAATGCTAAGAATCATTTCCTTACAACACATCCACTCATACTAAATATGTACAAATCAAAATATAAACAGTAAATTCAGAATGTCATTCTAGATTATTTTTATAGATATTTTTATAATAAAACATTTTGTAATTTTCAATAGTTAAATTACCTCTCCTTATCTTGGTCGGCTGCATCTAAATACTGCTGTTTCTCCTCAGTGGGTAGTTTGCTCCATTCACTTGCTAACTGTCTAGTCAATTCTGCAAAACCCAGATCTGGTTGTTCAGCGCGTAATTGATCACGGCGCTCATTTAAAAATCTAACATAACCTGAAATTGTAAAGAAAAATTAGAAAAAATGTCCCCCATAATAGTGAAACTAAGATTATCCAAACCATCAACATGTTGATGCCATCACAACAAATAGGTGAACCAAAAAAATAATACTTATTTGAAATGAATACATTAAAACCCCTTTTCATGTCCTGGGCATAAAATGATATTTACATATTAATCATAAAGTAATACATGCACAAGTAATTGTCAAACCTTAAATAATATTTTATATTCTATCTTTTAATAATATATGGCCTTTTCTGTGAGAAATAATGCATTCTATTTGCATAAAACGATTCGACAATAACTATTATAAATGATTTATAATAGTAATATTTTCTTTTTTTACCTGTGAGTGGCTGCCGTGGTGCAGTAACATCACGCGGTACTCTGGGTTTGCGCTTTTTAGGCTTCTTCGGTGATGGTTTTTGCGGGTCTTTTATAGCAGTAGTTATAGGTGCAGCTACAACTTCAACAGGAGTTGCAACAACTGTAGTTGTATTTCCTGATGTTTGTATGTTACTTTCGATATTTACGGGCTTCTGCTCTTCTTCGTTATTATATTTTGGAGCATCGGTTATAACTGTCCCATTTGCGACAGGTTGTGTTGCTTCAGATTCCATTTTCATAAAATTTCTAATAGAAATATAAAAAAATATATATTTCCCACAGATACACTACTTTTCATTACTTATCTTAAAACATATTGTAACATTATTTTACGTCTTCTATTCAAAGTTAAATAAAATATTATAAAACCAGCACAGATTTTATTTATTTATTTTTCCGATTGATTTCTAGGTTATGGGCTGTGACATTATTGATTTTTTTCCGTTCTATAAGAAATCTAAGGTCTGGGGTATGCTGCCAAATCAAAAGTATTAGGTTGGGCTTATACATTCATTCTTTTTAAGTTTGACCCCTAAAATTTGTTTCACTCGGTTTATGAAAAGTGTCCAGTTATATTGATTTATTATTTTGATTTTCTATCGTCCCATAATCAATTCATACATGATTGGTTTTACTCTCAGAATTTTGCTATATCGTCATAAACTTAAATCATGTTATAATAATATTCTCTCACTGTGAAGTAAGAACTATGCACTTTGCAACTACAGTTGGTATTCTTTAAATTTATTTAATGTTAATTTTTTTTCTCGTACAAAATTTAAGGTAATACTATAATCGTGAAGTAACACACTGATAAAGGAGACGGGCGAATTTGGGCTTGACTGTCACTTATGAAACATTTATCAATATTCTTCTTCTATTTTTATATCAGCCATTAAAAAATATTAGATTGTATTACAATGGGAAAATAAAATATTTTTTATTATGCATAAGTAACTGACTTCGGTATCGGGAATATCAGGCTGTCTATTATTAATGTATATTATTATTGTTATTTGCTTTCTGTACTTCTGCGCAAGTGAATGTTTTTGGTTTGATATTTTTATTTTAAGGTGATAGCTTAAAGTCCATTTTCATACATTTTGTTTCACCTTTAATCTGGGTAACTAAACAAGTATTGGCAAGTAAAGAATTTAAATTCACGTCTAGTTAGTGATTAGTTCTCGCAGTTGAAAGAAAATCGTAAAAATAATTAATATGCATGGATATTTCGTGGATGTGGTGGATGGACGTGAATTTAAATTCTTTACTTGTCAATACTTGTTTAATTACCCAGATTAAAGGTGAAACAAAATGTATGAAACTGGACCTTAAGCTATCACCTTAACGACTACGGCTTTTCGAGAATATTTTGACGATTGCTGCTTTAATGAACTACCCACGCTTATTCAACAACCGACTTTGATTTCTTGCTTGCTCGCCTGATTTTGCTTGTTCTACCGGATTTTGAAAAGTAACGATGAACCATCAACACCATTGTGTTAATTGTGGCATAGCTACATGGCGTTGTAACACTAAAAGAATTCGTCCAATTGAAAACGAAATAGTTCTTTCAATAATATAAAAACAGTATAAAAATAATAAAAAATAAAAAGATTCTGGTTATTATCTAAGTCAGCTGCTCATTAGTCAACACGGCAATCCAATGGACAATAATTAGGTGCTGTGAACATCTTGTGCTATCGGGTAAACACAAAGATATTCACAGAAAAGAGTTTTTTTACGCTATTTTCTATAGTGATTATTTCTTTACTCCCATTGAAGAGATAATTTTTGTTTTCTAATTTAGAAATGGTTCTATTATTCCTATAAAATAATGCATAAATCATCTCTGTAACACCAAGCCCAAGGTTCTATGAAGTTTCGCCCGTCTCCTTTGTATCAAGTATGCGTCTGAAGCTCGGGTATATGCTGCTTGTCTGAAGCTCAGAACAATAAAAGCAGTCCTAAAGGACTCTTCTTGTGTCCATGTACTGAAAAATCAAAACACTAAAATTTGAATTGAGATTGAGGACATACCATACCTAACTCTAGGCAGTATGGTCGAAAGACATATAGCCTGACCTCTGGAAGAATTAAAGAAAAAAAAATTGAGTATTGAGTTTACCAGAGTAGTGTTGCGAACCATCGATAGTTTAACTATCGATGGTTGACCTCGAAAACTATTCAGGATATCGATTGTACTCTCGATTGTATTGCCTATGTCGATACTGTCGATACTATCGATAGTATCGATAGCTCTCCCTGTGCAATATTATTGATAACAGCAATGATATCGATATTATCGATTATAATACATACAATAGTGTCGATAATATCGATAGTATTGCAAAAACTATTCGTTTTTACCAAAAACTATCGATATAGCAATATTATCGAAAAATTACTGGCTATCGATACTATAAAACCATCGATACTATCGATAGTATCGACAGGTTTTGGTTAAAACTAATGGTTTTCACAATACTATGGATACCATCGATACTATTGAATGCATTACAATCAATAGTATCCATACTATCCCTGTCATTAATAGTATTGCACAAAGAGAGCTATCGATAGTATCGACAGTATTGACACGTGAAAATATTATCGATAGACAATCGATACTATTGTTTTTACCTTGACTATCGATAGATAATCGATTATCTATCGATAGCAGACTATCGATGTGCAACACTATACCAGAGTTTACATTTCTGTTTAGATGTGATCAATGGATGTGATTTGTGAAGTATTTTGATAAATAGGGACAAGGGGACAAAATTAATCATTCTAATAGAGAAACGTAGTGGAAAATACATTAAAACTACTATACGACACAAAATAGGCCAAATCATGGCATTAAATAAATATATGCATCCTCGCAATATCTACAAAACACCCCCGGATTTTTGTAAATTGGCAAAACAGTTTCCAGATTTTTTACGAATTGCAAAAACGGTACGTAAGCTTTACTTTAAATATAAACATTTTTCACGCGTAATATTTTGGTATCTTCGGATTACATTTTACTCGCCTAGATGAAGGAACGCAAATATACGGTATGCAACAAAGCGTTAGAGATGTCATAGTATTAGTATAGATTTTCCTTTTTAAACATTACATCTTTATGTACCTATTAAAGGTGCACTTAACTTCAAATCTAATCTCATTAATATTATAAATTTGAAATTATTTGGATGTTTGTTAGATGTAAAGACTGACTGGATTGAAATGACATTTGGCACATGCAGAGACCATGTCCTGGATTACCACGTTATTGACTCCTCTTTTTATTCAAACCAGTTCAGCTGTTTCTGTTTTTAGTAAAATATTTATAAAACATTCAAATATTAAAATACAAACATTCATGGTTATGATATTAGAATGCTAACCTGTTCCCTGATGGTTTCAAGACAGTAAATTATTCATATAGTTTTATTAGTTGAATGAAAGCTTAAACTGCTGTGTCGTTTAATAGGTGCCTTGACTGAAATAGATTTTGTATAAGTAATGCTTTCAATATTTAGCTTGTCAATATTATAATAATCTTTAATTTCAACTTTTTCTTAAATATAATAATATAACACAACAAAGTAACTACAACAACTGTTTTAGGCTTTACCTAATACAAGATATATGGGTCAAATGAGAGGCTTGAGTAGGCCTTTGGTTACTTATTACCCCATACCTTATGTTATTTTTGGAGAAATCATCTATATATATATATAAAAATGAATCCCTATTTCTCTTGGTCACGCCATCATGCATCCACGGCTGAACCGATTTCACTATTTTTTTGTTGTTGTGTTTGTTATTGTCAGGAGAAGGTTCTTATGAAAGAAAAAATTCAAAAATATATGCAGAAAATTAGAAAATTAGAAAATTAAAGAAAACTTAACGATAATATTAATTTTATATAACTGTCAATTGTTTGAAATAACTGACACCGATTGACAGAATACATGCTGCAAATTCATAATTAGGACGAGACAATGTCTGTCGGGTCAGCAAGTATTATATAAAACAACTGTAACCCGTCCCAGTTGTCAGACTGTGTCTGCATGGGATACCGTTCATGCTAATCGTTTGATACCATTATTTGCAGGATGTAACCGGCAAAGTCTCAATTGACTTTAAGGATCCACAGTCACTGCGTATTTTAACAAAATGCCTTTTAATGTCAGATTTCAACCTTGATGTAGACATCCCTGATGACAAATTGGTGCCAACTCTCCCTTTAAGACTTAATTATATATTATGGCTAGAAGACCTCTTGAACTCTATTAAGAAGGATGATGTAAAAGGACTGGATATAGGTATTTTCAATATATTTTAAAATTGTAAACTTTCTATTATATATTATTTAACATTATAATTACTGTCTATATACAACTTTTAATCTTTTTTTGTCAGATAAACATTTGTAAATGCTAAATGAATACTGTTTCAAAACTGAATGAATACTGTTTTCTGTTCTTTGTATGATTTGAATTAAGTTGTTGTATTTCTTTGGTAAGGCTTTAAAATGAAGCCACTGACTGAACTTTTTATTTTATAGGTACTGGGGCATGTGCAATATATCCTTTATTAGCAGCAAAAAAAAATGAATGGCACATGGTTGGTACAGAGTCAGATGCAGATAGTTTTCTTAAAGCTCAAGAAAATATACAAAAGAACAAATTAGAATCACTCATAGAATGTATGTATTTAAACATTAAAAATTCTTTTAATATTATATAAGTTTTTATCAGCTTCTTGGTCTTGTGGTGAGCTATTTGAACTACAAAATGTTAAATCCTGGTTTTTATTGCCAGGTTAACCAAAACAAAGTGTGCCATAAAATCAAATAGAAGCAAACTAATTCAAGGTATAATTTTATGAAAAACTGAGCTTTTTAAAGTATCTGATATTCATTTAAGTATTTTAAACTTTTTTCAGTAAAGAAAAACACAAGTTCTACTTTAATAACATATTTATTTACTGATGAAACACCATACACATTTGACTTTTGCATGTGCAATCCACCATTCTACAGCAGTCTACAAGAGCTATATGAATCCAGAAGCCCAGCAAGGTAATAATAAAGTAATATTTTTCTTGAATGCTAAGGCTAACAGTATTTGAAATTATCTTGTGGTAGGTGTGGTATGTGGTACCTTTTACTCCTGCTATACTCAGATGGTATTATTACACAATAGGGTACCGGACTCATTTTTGTTCTTTACTATTATCAAATATTTACATAATATAACACAGAAAGAATTATTAAAATCCGGTAAAAAATCAACAAGTTATAAGTCTTTGAATTTCGGTGGAAAGGGTAATTTACAAGAAATGTCATCGGGAATTCCGACGCGGGCTAAAGAAAGAGATGAAGCGATATCCCCACATCGCGCCCACTTCTGTACATTACAATATTTTAAATATGAATTGCTCGCTCATTTTTTAACCAATTTTTATGCAGTTTTCGCAGCAGTGCTTCTTTTTCGTATTATTAACCATTACATATAGAATAATGTACAAAATCAAGCATAGGCCGGTCCCCTATTGAAAGTATATTCCTAGTAACATATAATATTCTTATATTTTCAGGCCACCACCAAAAAATGGTTTTACTGGATCTCCTCATGAGCTAATAACTGAAGGTGGCGAATTAAAATTCTGCAGAAAATTACTAAAAGAAAGCAAAGAGCAAAAAGATAAAATAAGGTATTTTTTTTAATTCACAATTCGGCAGCAGCGTTAAAATGATGAAGTATAAGTGCAGCGAACTGTGCACAGAATATATTGTCACTTGTCCCGCATTTTTGTGTTTGGCTGTGTGATTCGGCTGAGATAGTGTTAGCCACAAACATGGTGCGCTTTAAAACCACAACTGTTGAATCAGCCGCAGTTAACATGTTAATAGAAAAACATCATTTTCAACATGAAATGAGCTCAATAATATTTGTAAACCTATTTTCGCGTTATTATGCAATACTGCATCTACATGCAGTGTTTAAAATTTTGCATTTCCAAGATCCTTAGTATATGCCACTCAGAATATGCCATTAAACATCATAATTTATATTTGCAGGATATTTACCACAATGGTTGGCCACAAATACAATCTTGCTGAATTAATACAAGACTTAAAAGCTGATAAAATCATTTATACGCATACCGAATTTTGCCAAGGACGAGTTACTAGATGGGGCTTAGCTTGGACTTTTCAAGATTACAACATTCATGAATTGGGTAAACCTATTTATTTTCAAGTAAATGTTTTAAGTATATACCCTAACATACTACTTATAAGCAAGATTACTTATTTCCCTATCAGATGAGGGATGTCTTCGCGTCCGCTTTCGCATTTATTAATGCGAATTATTTGTGCAGCAATTTATGCAGTATGGACCACTGCAGAACATACTTACTAGGATCTAAAAATCAGTGACAACGATCTTTAATGTAAAATGCAAATCTAAAATGCAAAATTTTGATAATTTTTCTACAAAAAAAAAATGTTAACCATAAAAGTATGATTAATAGTTTGATAGTGTAGATTTTACGACTTTTTTGTTAACTTCATTCAATTAAATTTAGAATTAAGCCTTAATTTTATAACAATAACCTTTATGTAGAATGTAATATACAAGTTAATTAGAATTGGTTAAATTAAGTATGTGCAATGTAATCTGCTTTTTCATTTGTGTTATCATATTTATATGCACAATTCAGTGGCGAAGGGTGACAATTTTCAAAAGGGAACCCGAGGAAATATTTTTTTCTACAATTAACATGTAATACACTGTTCACAAAAAAATAAAGTCATTAACATATCATAATACTTAATAATTTCTTTTTAACATAAACATAATGTCTAAACACTAAATTATAAAAATAATCACATATTTTGAACATAGGTACCAAAAAGGGTCCAACAAATATTAATAACGCACGGTATACACAAATACTAATTATATATTCTAAATTATTAAAAAAATTCGCGCCAATGGCTCAACATGAAGCCGCAAATTCTCGGGTTACCCTGAAGTACACCTACACGCACGCACACATATATTTTAACGTCACTTCCAAAAGATTAGATAAAGACACCGCGCTGCGTGTGAAAGAGATAATAATATCGCGGGGTTCACTTCGAACACTAAGGCGCGAGCACTCCGCGCGAGTTAAAATTTAATGAATTGATAATTTAAACTATGTACCGTTATCGTTGAAGTAGTGATTTAATTGAATAAGTATAAGATGACATGTTTGAGTATACTATTATTATTCTAGTTATATCGTTATGTTTCTCTTTTATTATTTTTAATTAATTTACAAAAGGTAACCCGGTAGGAATCGGCTTGTATGGACGCTTCGCCACTGATGCGAATTAAATAATTCTCTTTGGAGTCGCTACGCCGTATCGTTTATGCACTATGGGAGTTTAAAGTACATACGAAATCTCCAGCGGACACACTTTATCTGTTAAAAAGCCCTAACGTCCACATCCGCGGATGTTATTTTAAAAGATGCGCATCCGTGTAGTTTGTTAAAATTCTACATTCACAACATCCCTGATCCAGATTACTTAGATAGCTACGTATTACATCAATTTATTATTCATGTTTTAATTTTTTACAGTCCCTTCAAGAGATAAACTGCGCAAAAAGACTTTGCCTTTAACATACTTGTTGCCAGAACTTCCGAACTGCGTATATAATGTGGAAACTGCTGTTACTAAAATAAAAAATATGCTCATTGACTTAAATATGATGTACAAAGTAATTGAAAAAAGAGGGAATAATATATGCTTAGATGTAATAGCTAAAACAAATACTTGGTCAAATCAAAGGCGAAAAAAAAGAATGATGAAAAGAATTGAAGCTGAAAATGTGAAGAAGATCAAACACGATACTGCTGATAAAGTAGATGCTGAACAACATGTAAATGATGCAGTTGATGCATCTTCTTCCCTAATAAGTAATGGTTCTTCTATTTCACCGATACCAGAAACTAATGATCACACTCAAAATATTACAGAAACTGAACATGTTATACATGCTATTTTAAAAGTGATAAAAAAAGAAAATGATGTGCTTCTTCAAATGGAATTAGTAGATGGTACAGCTGGTAAAGAAGGTTTACACCAAATAATACAATACATTAAAAATAATTGGAAATAAATTTTATTCTTATTCATTTAACACCAGTCTATAACCCAAGGTGGTGTTTCCTTACATTATTTACTCATTAAATCTTCATGTTCTACATAGTCCGCATTACTGAAGGTTATATGTGAAATTGTTGATGTATTTTCGTCTCAATTTGTTTTCGACTTTTGTAAGGATAGTGTCTAGAGCAGGGATGACGAACCTTTAATCGTTAACGTGCCAAATATATAAAAAAAGTATGGCCTGTAACGTGCCATTCAGGATCGGTCTTATCCGTGTCACATGCCCCTTCATAGCGACTTCTGTTTTTGTTGTTGTTTTTTTTTTTATTGGTCCTCGGCAAAGAAGCTTCACTGCACCTCATGTTAAACGAAGCAAAGCCCAAGAAACATACATATAATGTATGTCGGAGTGAAACTAGTTAATGTTTCGCCAATGACGTTTTACAAATAGACGCGTCATACACTAACAAAATGGCACATAAAAACTCGAGAAGGAATAAAAAGATGCAGCATACATTCGTTAGAAAAGGATATATATACATCAACAGTTACGTAACAACGTTAGTGCCGCACGCTAATTGGCCGTCAAGTCGGGTAATTACCTTACTTTCGTCTTGCCAGTATTGAGTTCGGACAACGTATCTAATTCTCTTTGAACGTATCTGTGTAATAAAAACATGTTAGTGTTTCGCATATTATACGCATGCTCCAATTATTTCGTCACATGGCACTACTGAAACGCATGCTATTGGTTTGTCATCTCTGGTCTACAGGTGCCTTATACTTATAGGCAGTCCCAGAGGCAGTCATGTTATCATAGGCATGTATAAACTGCAAAGAGAATTTAATAAAGTGGAACCGGGTGGGCCGTGCCTACGCCAAACATACGTGCTGCCCACCGACAAGATTTTGGGGGAATCTGAGGGAGAAAGAGAGAGAGAGCAGTACGAACGTAAGAGACCGTAGTGAGAGAGTACGAGCTATGTGGGAACATTGAGTGCGCACAGTTTGAAAAATAAGGCGTTGGGACTAGGGTTGCCAGATTTTTATTCAGCTTATAAGGGACAAATGCATGCATGGGCAAGAAATCGGGATTTCGGTTTTTTATTCGGGACAAATAAAAACAAAATTATTCTGCGTCATTTTTTTCTGAGGATCAGTTCAGTTATAAATATTTGTAACAATCAATACAATTACAATCATAAGTAAAAACAGGTATGTATCAACTCGCTTTTTATTAAATTAATTACAAAACGCGAGTCATATTGATATGTATGCGAACGTTGCGTGCGTGAGTACTTGTCAACCGTATATCAATCGATTTACAGGACACAGTCTATCCCGACAGAACATTTTAATTTGTGCCTAAAATACGGGACGTCTGGCAATGCTGACTCTGACACACATTGCCGCATGCTTTTTCAACTTCGAAAAAAAGAACACCGGCATCCCGAATTGGCAAAACAACAAAATCAGTCGCAAGCAATTCAAAACGCCAACTGAAGTCGTTCTCTCTGAAAATCGAGTATTTAATGATTTTATATTTCTCATTTCCATTCAGTTCGCCCTACTTACTCTTCTGTTTAATTTTTCTTTTGCGGAGGGAATTAGGCGACTAAATTATTTCTTGGGGGAAACAAACCAATTTCATGAAAACGAAATATTATTATCCTAAGAATCAAAGAGAATATACTCTTTAGTTTTTTTGTCAATTGTCTCTGATCGTAGTTATCTTTGGTAGCCATTTTGTTAGCCATATTGTCGCTGTGGAAGAACGAAAATACATACAAAGGGTGCATGTTCGGGATAACAAAATACAATATAGATAAAACTATAAAGAGGAAATCCAAAAATTAATAGAAAATGGTTGATCAAATTGAAATGGCTTTAGATGATATTATCAAAGCAAATAGAAAAGGCAGAGGTGGCGGAGGAGCTGGACGGAAATTTGCTGTGAACAGAAAATCAGGACGAGGTGGAAGTGGAGGTGTCGGAGGTGGTGCTTTTCGTAATGGCCGTTCATCTGGCGTGTTACGCGGAAGAAATCGGGGCGGTGTTTCCAAGGCATCGAATTATACAAGGGTAAATCCAATAATTAGATGATAATAAAATTGCAAATGGCGACGACGTGCTATGAAATGACGCATCACACAAAACTGTATGCTCCACTCTCAGACGCTAACGAAGTTGTAATGCAATATAGTTATATTTTGGGACACATTGGCACACGCCGCGGCGACAGTATCAACATCCTTCACCATCCGCCGTGTCTCGTTTTGTTTCATACTTACCTTCCCGTCCATATTTGAGTTTATTTTTGGACAAAAGTAACGTAATTACCTAATAATATTGCCCGATCAATGTTGTTCATCTTGGTGCCAGTATTGATATATTAGCCTGCGATTTGTGAGAATTGTGCGGCTGCATTCTGGTGTACGTGATTGTTGATTGCGTGTCGTTGTGCTGGTTGCTGGACGGTACCGAGGTCTCGGCTGTTATATCTCCAGGGACGCAAGTGTTTCGCCTGCGATTTATCTACTGAGGTGGACGCACTATATTGATATGCACACTGCCTTTGTGACTCGGCTGCCAAAGGAGACCCGATGTTTGGACTCTACTCCGGAACTTGCAATATGAGACATTGGCTTTGTGCTACAGACATTGATGAGTTTTGTGTGTGGTGCCCAATATAAACAGTTCTGTTGTTATTGTGAACAAGATACCATTTATTTGTTTGTAATAAAATGTAAAGGATGAATTTGTTAACATAAAGTAATATATAATTGTCAATGTGTTTATAGTAAATACTAAAAACATTGTTAATAAAGAAAGCGATGTTGTTTACACAAATGTTGTGACAGTTTGTAATAACTTAATTGTACAAATGAGTGTAATCAGCGTCAGTGACATAGAGCAGCCTCCCGGCAAGCTCTATGAAGGACAACACATTTCAGGGTGATGTTAACAGCACTTGGAAACATGACATGTTCAATGACTTTGCTGAAAAGAAGATTCAAAGAGGTGGTGCTGTTTCATTAGGCCCCACTAAGCTATTAGTATCAAATTTGGACTTTGGGGTCTCAGACTCCGATATTCGAGTACTATTTTCAGAATGTGGCATTTTGAAGAGTGCCGCAGTCCATTATGACCGTTCCGGAAGATCTTTAGGTAAGTAATTAATACAAACAATTCGGGGATTAGTCTTGACATATAAGTTAAATATCATAGATTCCTATCAATGACATTTGATTGCCAATTTGATCTAAATTTTAAGTTATTTTTGCTATGAATTCATCAGTAGGACTTTGTTAATAATTTGTACACTGTAAATAACCTGACTGCATCAATTGTGTGCTTGACTTAAAATTTGGAACCGTTACTGTTTGTCCCTTCAGTTTGTCCAGAACTGTTCATAAATGTTTTAACATATTCTTCAAGACCCAGATTTTTATATAAAACACCATTTAATTTGCCAGACATTTTCCAAGAATAAATGTGGAAGGGCTCTACAATCATTTTTTTACAACTTTAATTATTGAAATATGTACTATCAATGAAAAAGTACTAAAATATGTAAAAATGCATACAATCTGAAGACAAATGGTGATATTTCAGGTACAGCAGATGTAGTGTTTGAGAGAAAAACAGATGCTCTCAAGGCAATGAAACAATATAATGGTGTTCCACTAGATGGGCGTGCCATGAACATACAACTAGCCACATCAGAGATCAACAACTTCAGAAATGAAAACAGACCCCGAGGTGGAGGAGGCAGTGGAGGCAGTGGGACCAATGGACCTGTCAGGAGGAACTCTAACAGAGGTTTACTTTTCATTCATTTGTAGTTGTCTTTTTATTTATCTGTAACAATTCATAAAAATTATTGCATCATGATTCATTTGCCAATTTGGCCCGCTAGAATCTAGGTGATCAGATGTGTGTGTGGGGGGTGGGGTGGGGAGAGGCTTTGTTTTGTAATTTATATTTTTTACAACTTTTTAAGGGTAGCAATTCCATCATACATAATAGTTTGCATAACTTTAACAGTTTACTCACCACACATAATGGGAGCACTTGAGTCGAATAAAATTTCCCTGTTTTTGCATCATTTTTCATTGATGCTCCACTCCTATTGGTCATAGCGTGATATATAGCCTATAGTCTTTAAACAGCTGTTATTATTTAGAACGAAATTTAATTTTATGGTTGTTTAATAAACAGGTGGCATTACAAACAGAAATCAGGGAAGTGGAGCTGGAGGTCGCGGTGGAGGACGTCGCGGACGTGGTGGCGCAGGACGTGGAAGACGTCCTGTACCCACTGCAGAACAACTAGACGCTGAACTCGATGCTTATGTCAAGGAAATAAAGTGAAATTAGTTTAACATTGTGTGTAGTGCTGTGGACACTTTTCTACAAAAAAAATGATGAACCAAATACTTGGTTGAATATAGAATAACAGTTACTGATATTAATGACACCCATTTAAACTGTGGTTAAAAACATAAGAAGCATAAAATAAATAAGAATTTTGATGATACATATTTTGTTTTTGTTATACTGTGAGACCAAGTGCTCAACTAGACTGTTCTTAATGTCTGGGCTTGTCTGAACAATCGACTCCAGTAGACAACTTAAAAAAAAAGAGGTTCTCAGTTTGACTTGTATACAGGAAGCCGATTCAATTAGTCTAATAATTGAAGGTATATATTCAGACCACAGTTCTCTTAACAAATCAATAAAAAACACCTCTAATTGTTCATCAAAATATTGTTTATCTTCAAAGACACTACAGCCGGTGAACCCAAAATTAAGTGGCCAATGCCTACGCTAGCTAGCGCGTCGCAGTGTGCGAAAGAAATAGATAATAACAACTAAATATTAGTAACTGGTTGGGTTATGGGAAGTCCATATTATATAGGTATTATAATTCTCTTTGGGAAGGTCGGTCGAACACGTTACCTAAAGGTCAATGTATTGTTGGCGTTTGGATACTAATCACTTTAACTCGGTAATGGTTAAAAGTACGAGTCTGAAACTATTTTCATTATATTTTATGAACTCCGTGTAATGCTGTTTTATTTAAAATAGACTAATTAAAATCGGCTTCCTGTATTTTTTTAACTCAGTACTCGTCGACATATTCCTAGTTTGAAGGGCGTCCGGCCGGGGTTTTTAAAAAGGATAATTGTCATGAGAAATCCATTTTTTTTTTATAGTTAAGCGATAAATTGAAACTAAATTTGAGTTAAAAATTCATTCATAATAACCCGCATTCATGAAAGCACGGTAAAATAGTCTACGATCGAACGCCCCCACCTGTGCTCCCGCGCGTTGCAAAAAATATTTTTTCAGAGGTGTCCGGGGAAAAACCCATATGACGCTCAAATGTCCGGGATGTTTGCCGTGTCTATTCGGCGTCGGCAGTGATGGCAACCCTACCTATAGTCCGCTGTTGATTGTTCGTGACATGACATCCAACTGTTAAACGCCGGGTATAAAAACCCAAAGCATTCATTTCTTTTCCATATACCTACTTATATTATAATTCTTTTTGATGGACATTCAATTGTTGTGCACTAGTATAAGGCGAAACGCTATCCGTCTAATAAAATATAATAATTACTTAAGGTTATAGCTTAAGGTCCATTTTCATACATTTTGTTTCACCTTTAAAATCTGGGTAACTAAACAAGTATTGACAAGTAAAGAATTTAAATTCACGTCTAGTTAGTGATTAGTTCTCGCAGTTGAAAGAAAAACATAAAAATAATTAATATGCATGGATATTTCGGCCTTTAAAATTTAATACGACGAAATTTTAAAACCTTAAGGCGATACCTCAAGGTCCATTTTCATACATTTTGTTTCGGCTTTAATCTGGGTAACTAAACAAGTATTGGCAAGTAAAGAATTTAAATTCAC
This sequence comes from Manduca sexta, assembly GCF_014839805.1. NCBI lineage: Eukaryota > Metazoa > Arthropoda > Insecta > Lepidoptera > Sphingidae > Manduca > Manduca sexta. Next base: position 8,776,287 of record NC_051128.1, read on the forward strand.
GTCTAGTTAGTGATTAGTTCTCGCAGTTGAAAGAAAAACGTAAAAATACTTAATTAATAATCATGGATATTTCGGCCTTTAAAATTTAATATGACGAAATTTTCATTTCAAAATTTTCTTTACTTGCCAATACTTGTTTAGTTACCCAGATTAAAGCCGAAACAAAATGTATGAAAATGGACCTTGAGGTATCGCCTTAACTCATTTGCATTTATATTCAACCCTTCTGTTATATTTTTTTAACAATTCCCTCTCGCGAAATGTCTTGGAATCAAAGAGAATAATTATAATATATATGGAACTTGTAATCCTGAGTCAACTACAAATGCTACCAACGCAGTCAAATTATTATAGACTTTGGTATATCAATTCTAGGGTAAAAACCTTTCCCAATAAATCAAGTAACAGTTTTACCATGAGCGTAACCATAGAGAAGTAACTTTAACCAGGGTTTCCAAATTAATTAAAAGATATATAAACTGTATAAATATATCGGATTTGTATCTTAAATAGTTATTTTTTTTGGTTACGCGGAGAAAGTACCTTATTACTACCGCCCAGCCTTCGTGGGGGGCGCCTGAGTGGTTATGTTGGGGTCAGCGTACCTTACGTCCCGGTGTTAAGCCACCCGGATTTGATATTGACTTTCGGGCTACTGCCGAGTCGAGTCTCAAACCCTATATGCAAGGCACGACATGCCAACTCAGCATAACACTCCAAGGTGGCCCTCTCCGGCGCATTAGAGATGGCTTCCTGCTTTCTCCGACGGAAGTGTCTTAAGTTGTCGTCCGGAACCGTCTCCTTAGGCTTAGAAACCCTCACGCAACCAAAAGACACTATCTATAGACTCTTTTTCATTACAATTTGTCCTACTGCTGGGCTCAGACCACCTGTATCACTGAGTGATTTGGCTTTAGACCACCACGCAGGCTTAGTGCGGATTGGTAGACTTGATACACTCTCAAAATTCTCAAATGGAGAACTTCTCAGGTATACAGGTTTCTTCAAGATTTTTTGCTTCACCGGTAAAGTAAGCGATAATACACAAATAATACACACACAAGTTTTTTTAAGTCAAAGGTGCGTATCTGTAGGTTCTAAACCTGCGGATATTTTTCACGCCAGTCCGTTATACTCCTTAGGCTATTTATAACCATAATTAGTTTTTTATTTTCAAATATACATAGCGGCTCAGTGAAATGCAATTTACGCGAAATGGGCCCTTTAGGGATAATTTTTTTTTCAATGTATAATATAGAAATTTTTAGTGGCAATCCACAACATTTATAATTGTCAATGTCAAATTGACATTTCTACGTTTATTTTAGTGGAAAATTGTGTTGTGATTGCGAATTAGATTTTCATTCCTTATTTATAAAATATAAGGTCACAACCAGCATGAATCTTTCAGGTAATGTATTCTATTTTATCAAGACCCTACGCATTGTGACTAAGATTTGGTTATTCAAATAAATTATCAATGCATACACATTCAAGTTTTAACCCTATAAATACCTAGTATAATATGTAATTCACTTGTGTGTAAAATTTATAGATAATACCTGTGTGTTTACATGTAGAAAGCTAAATTTATATTTGATGGATCAGATATCCTTTATGAGTGATGTGCAATCATAATTGTAAGGGTTAGATCATATATTGTAGCCGAAATATTTTAATATCGATATAATAGAGTGAATAATCAGCCATGGGGAGGCATAAGCGGCCAAGTCTGGTGACTGCTGTATTTGTTGATAGACTGCAACAATTCTGGTGACTTTAAAGGACATCGTATTATGCAGTCATTAAGTATCAAGAAACATTAGTAAAAGAATGTGTCATATTAAAAAGAAAAAAGAAGTTTGTTTAATATCTGGGTGTTATGAGACTGAACCTTATAACATTGTCAGAAAAAACTAACTAGACATTAGGAATTAGGTGTTTGAGACATTCCAGTTGAAAGATTAAGCAGCTTGATAATGATAGCTAATTATAATAATTAGGATTGATTACTTCATTCATAATGCATGACAAAATCTGGCAAGTATACCTGCCTGACATACTCATGTCATACACTATATAGTATATGATTTTGATTTATTTTTTTTTAGATCCATCTGGTGATGACTCTAGTAGTGATGAGGCACCAACACCAGCAAAGAGGCCTAGATCCGATACTTATGGGGCTTCATCTACCACATCACATGGATCAGGTAAGTTGTAATTGAAGGAATTGAAATACAACCAAATTGTGGTAAACAAGAAATTATAACAATAGTCTGTCAGGCATAATCAATTAGTTTTATTGGAGGCTAGTTTTAAAACTATCAAATGTTCTAGCACTACAGATTGTATACAAATATTAAAACAAAAAACTTTATTTTTAACAATAAGTGTATGTGAAAAGCGTCTGCACTTATACATTTCTTACTGAATTACATACGCACTATGTATGCGCCCACTTAGAACTTTCACTACTGTTATCTTAATATCTATATCACTAGAACTTATTTTAACCCGTCATGACTTGTCAAACAGCTACGCGTGTGACGGAAAAATAACCTTATTATGTAGTATATAAGGTTATAATCCCGTGACACACGCAAATGTCATGTAGCTGTCTTGGCTCGCCGGCGAGCCACGAGAGACCAAGAGTTAAGATACAGTGAGCAGATTGAATAAGTATTTGTACCAAAGATGATTTTAGCCCCTGGAGATTTTAATACGGTTTTTCTCTACCTCTGGAGAATATTTAAATGCCTTAAATTGGAAAATTATTTTTTTTTATAATCCCCCTACTAAATTTGTTGGCACCTTCATTCCTTACTGCTCTGGTATGAAAGACTTGGGACTACAGATTTATGTCACCATAAGCTAATAGTCTCAAACAACCTTGTTAGTCAGAGACTCATTAGTACTCTTCGTTCTCTTTATCTCCTGAAGTATTTCTTTCCGTCCAAGAGAACAAGTTTTATTTTGCTCTGAAAGCAGACTTGCTCGTAAAACTCGGACGTCTTCTTAATAATTGCATTCTATTCCTTTTTACTCCTTGAAAGTATGATAACAACAAAGATAAAGTATGATGACAACATAAAGAGAAAACTCCATTCTTATGTTTAATTGTGGTTATAGTAATTGAAGTTTTAGGTAATTTGTTCTAATATTTTTAATATGTTGCTTTTAGAATCAGACGATGATCATGAAGTAAATTCAGATTTCCATCAAACTAACAAATCAACTCAGAACTATTCAAAACATAGTCCTGAACGCAACATTAGACTAAGTAGTAGAAGTAGTATAAGTGAAAACTGCTCATCGCCGAGTGACCAATTTGATGACTTCAGACCAGCATTTGATGACAAAGACGCAGAAAATGGCGAGAGTTCTAGTCGACCGTCATTTCAGTCGAATGACTCGTTTTATAGCAAAAATGATAATGATGAAGCTGATTATTCATATAGCAATGAATATTCAAAAGTGTCAAAACGTATGATGAGCAAAATGGGTTTCAAGCCTGGTAAAGGATTAGGTAAATTTGAGCATGGACGTGTGGAACCTGTCGAAGCATCATCACAAAAAGGACGAAGAGGATTGGGCATGAAGCCGTCTATTGTCGGCGAAATACCTGAAGATTTTAAATGGACTCCCGACGACGATAAACCAGAAGCGAAAGAGACAATAGTAAGTTTTTTGGATATTAATAATGGGTATCCCATAAATAGTATTACAACTTAAGGGGAAGATGTTTTGATGGGATCTCTAGACCAGACATAAAAATGACGTATATGTAAGGCTCGACCGAGATCTCGGTCTCGGCATTCTCGGCTATAAATCCAGCCGAGAATTTTGTCTCGGTTCTCGGCTAAAAACTGCCGAGAAACTTTGTTCGGAACAGAATGAGATTCAAATCAGCGCGCGGGCATATTCGTCGCTCGGTGTGAGTGAGTGAGTAGGCAGTCTGCGTTGTGATTGGTTGGAGTCCCAGTTGGTGAACTGCGGCCGCCTTCCCGCCGTTCGTTCACGGTTTATTTAGCCATTGTTGTTAAATAGAAATTAGTTAAAATATTGTAGTTAATAAAAGTAAGTAACAAACCCACATTAGGCCAGCTTGGTGAATGCCTAAACCCTCTCAGTAGTAAAGGAGAGATGTTCCCAGCAGTGGGATCCAACAATGACATTTTACAAATAGACGCGTCATACCCTAACAAAATTGCACATAAAAACAGCGGAGTATTTACTATAGTCACAGCCCTAGCGGCTCGCATCGATACGGCTCGAGCGAGCCCGAGTGGTTCCGAATGGGCCCGAGCGTCGGCCGCCCCGTCGCCATGACAGTCGAATGAAATGCATTTATTAGTTTAAAAAAATAAGTTAAATAGTGTATACTTATTACTAACGTATGAAATGAAACGTTTTTCATTCACAGTTGGAGTATAATTTGTACATCGTCTAAAAAACATAGGAAGGCATTTTATTTATAAAAATACAAGAAGTTAGTAAGCCGACTAGCCGCGACAGTGGTTGGAGGTTGACTAAGTGAATGTCGGGCAGTTACCTTACTTTCGTCTTGCCAGTATTGAGCTCGGACAACGTATCTATGTAATAAAAACATCTTAGGGATCCAATATTTAATACATCGTATAAATTGTATAAATGTAATTACTTTTAACAAACTTCAAAAAAAGGAGGAGGTTATCAATTCAACGGGAATGTTTTTTTTTCTTCTGTATGTTTGTTACCTCAGAACTCGCTCATTTATGTACCAATTTGGATTTTTTTTTTTATTCGAAAGAATTTCTCTCCAGATTGGTCCCATAATTTTTTTCAACATCGCTTCAGTAGTTTGGTTTTAAAACTAAAAAAACTAGAATAATTATGTCGTCCTAGAAAACGAAATCGCGAATTTTGCTTTCCTATGACGTTTTTAGTTATGTTTTTACATTCAGTTTGGTTGAGTGTACTTCTCATATACTTATACATATAGCATAACATCTTTTCCGAGTGTCAGAGGTAGGCAAGGGCGTAACATTTCAGCGCGATAGTCTGTGTGTGAAACATATCAATTGTGTTTTTGGGTTGGGTTTAGTTGACTCTACTTCTTACATGCATACATATATGTATTTAGCATCACACCTTTTCCCCATATTTAGGGGTAGGCAGAGATGTAATGCCTACAAGGTGGACGGACGTCCTGGCTAAGGTCGCAGGAAGTCGCTGGATGCAGGCCGCTTCCAACAGGTCGACGTGGAGATCCTTGGGGGAGGCCTATGTTCAGCAGTGGACTTCCTGTGGCTGAGATGATGATGAGAGATGTAACACCACAGCGCAATAGTTGTACTATGATCGAAATATATCAGTTGTGTTTTTGCGTTAGGTTTACTTGAATCTACTTCTTACATACATATATATAGCATCACATCTTTTACCCTTTTCAGGGGTAGGCAGAGGTGTAACATTTCAGCGCGATAGTCGTACTGCGAGCGAAACACATTAGTTGTGTTTTTGCGTTGGGTTTAGTTGACTCTACTTCTTACATGCATACATATATGTATTTAGCATCACACCTTTTCCCCTTTTCAGAGGTAGACAGAGGTGTAACACCACAGCGCGATAGTTGTACTATGATCGAAATATATCACTTGTGTTTTTGTGTTAGGTTTGCTTGAATCTACTTCTTACATACATATATATAGCATCACACCTTTTCCCCTTTTCAGGGGTACTCAGAGGTGTAACTCCTCAGTGCGATAGTCATATCGTGAGTGAAACACGCCATCGAGACGGTCTATTTTTACTAACACAAAAATCAAAAATAAAATAATTTTAACAAAAATTAAACCGCCTTCAAAAACCACTCAAAACCAAAAAATAATTTCACATAACAGGTATATATTGGATACCAATTTTGGAGTCGGTGCCTAATTAAAATTGCTAGTTAAGCTATATTCGTTGCATAGTCCATGTATGATCTAAATTTCCTATACACCTCATATACCTACCTGTTATGTGAAATTATTTTTTGGCTTTGAGTGGTTTTTGAAGGCGGTTAAATTTTTTGTTAAAATTATTTTTATAAGTATTGTTTTCTGAGTTATTACTTGTACGATAAAAGGAGACACTCTTTGAAGGGCGAAAATACCGAAAAAAAAAATTTATACTATATTATGTTATTTGACTTTGATTGTTAAGCGGTTTTTTTTTATAAAACAGTGCCTACTGTAGTATACAGTTAACAAATTTTTCATAGTTTATTTATGATTTGTCTATTCTCGGTCTCGTTTCTCGGTCTCGGCCGAGATTTTATTTCATTCTCGGTTTCGGTCTCGGTCTCGGCCGAGATTGAAAAACCCGTCTCGGTCGAGCCTTACGTATATGAAAGTATTACCATTTCGAAATATTCTGGATTTTCTTTTCTCGAAAAATTTCCTTTTTTACCTATCGTTTGTCCATTTATGCACAAATAATAATATATTCTTTCTACGCCTAGTAGGTCTATCATAGCCCAAAATTACTTTTTAGAAAAATATTTTACGCATCTTTATTATTATTTTTTTTTTTTATTATTGGTTCACAAACCAGACAATACAATTTTACTTAATTCTAATTACATTTTCGTTACTTATATTTATATAAATGTATGTCCTAAAATAGTGAACGCGGCATACATAAAACTTAACTTTTATAAATTATCTTATAAATGTGGGCTCAAAATCTTTTAAGTACACATAAAATAAAAGAGAGAAAAAAAAGAAGATTATTGCTCACTTTAATAAAATTAATAATTTAAATAATCTCCTCTGTAACCAATTAAAACCAAATTGTTATGTTTTAGTAACTACAAAATAAGAAATCTTGTCCAATTGTCCATTATTTACTACCGATATAAACAGCGTATTACTCTACTTGTCAGATAACATTGACCTAAGCATGGAATTCCCACAGTAGAAAAAGCTCATTATCAAAAAAAAAACGTATTTTTATCATAGCTACACAGTGTCCCTAATTAGTTGGCAAACGCTCCGTTTATTTAATAGTAGTGAAATAGTTTAATAATAACTTAATTATCTCATTATTCTCAGTCTTGGATGAGTCCACCACCAGAAGAGACTCTATCCGGCGACATTTTGGACGAATGGTTAAGAAAAGGACCCAAAAAGCTCACTATAGACGATGAACATGACTTTGTTCAACCGCACATATTGAAAGGCGTATTAGATGCCAAGGTAAAAAAAATATTTTAATGAGTATTGGGTACACCTATCTATAATAATTTCTTATATATTATCGCTTTTTTATGTATCAAAGAGAAATAAGTTCTAGATTTATAATTAGATTAATATTTGTAATATTACAGACAATATTTGATAGTTTGGACGATGAAGATTTAAGACGTGCACGATATAGAAGTAACCCATACGAAACCATTGGTTCAGTTATATTTCTAAACAGGGCAGCCGTCAAAATGGCTAACATAGACGCCATTTGTGATTTCATGTTCACAAGTCCTAAAAAACAAAATGGAGAAGACGCAGTGGATAAAAAAGAAATATTATATTTTGCCGATGTATGCGCCGGACCCGGTGGCTTTTCAGAATATGTTTTGTACAGAAAGGGATGGAAAGCTAAAGGTAATTTCTTAATTGAGCAATTGCTCAAAATTATGTTTTAAGTAATTAGATACATTTATTATTATGTCAAACTATTTGTTTTGTTACACCAGGTTTCGGGTTCACGTTGAGAGGCAAGAATGATTTTAAATTGTCTGATTTTTATGCTGGCACTCCAGAAACTTTTAACCCTTACTACGGTATCAAAGACGATGGTAATATCTTCGACCCAGCGAATCTAATGTCGTTGAAAGAGCATGTTTTAAAACACACTGACGATAAAGGAGTTCATTTCCTCATGGCCGATGGTGTAAGTTAAAATTATCGAGTCTTCGTTTCGCCGTTGTTATTTTCTAATTGATGATTGACCGTTTGCTCCCAGGGATTTTCGGTGGAAGGGCAAGAAAATATTCAAGAGATACTATCAAAACAATTGTACTTATGCCAATGTCTTGCAGCTCTCATGCTCGTGAGGACGGGTGGCAACTTTGTGGTAAAATTGTTTGATGTTTTCACACCTTTCAGCGTTGGATTAATCTACATAATGTACAGATGTTTTGATAAAGGTGATTGATTTTATTTTTACAAATTTCACTCAACATTTCTCATGTTACATACCTAAGTATAAAAGCGAGACGCTAGAAAACCTAAGGTACAATTAGGCATACTTAGCTCGCGATCGGATACTTAGTGTCTAGATCCCGAGGTACGGATCTCAGCTTTTTTTTCTTTCGGCGGTGTCGGAAAGAGAAACTAGTTAGAGAATAGGGCACAGCTAGTTTTTTTAAATGTTAAATATTCCAATAAATAGCATATAACAAAGTTTAATTTGGTGTAATCTAATTATAATTTATGTACATACTTTGTATATTCGACTTTATATGTATCTTTCATATCTTTAGATCTTCGACGCTACGCTTAAAATTACGTACGCGACAAATACCTAAATCTAATGAAGACTCAGCCAAAAGTCGGTAATTCAATCTATTTTTTCATTTTTGTCAGTATGCATACATAAACCTGTTACATCAAGACCGGCGAACTCTGAAAGATACCTTATATGTTTGTGGAAGAAATTGGGCACCGAGGCGGCCGAAAATCATCTATATTCTATAAACTCCATGCTATGGAACAACACCAATACTGACGAAGATGTAGCAGAGTTAGTACCAATGAGCGTCATGCAAGAAGACACCAACTTCTATGAATACATGTACAGGAGTAATTGTGTGTGAGTTTTATTTAATTATTAAAATCGCGTTGCGGGATCAGCCTGTATATATTCGGTAATACCTAGGGGTAATCGTCTCTCGTCGGAGGACATCCTATTAGACCCCGCTCGACTAAACATTAGGTGCAATGGGTCACTTTGTCGTGCATGTATAAAAAAAATCGTTAAGTCCACGTAGAAGATATCTGTCTAATAAAATAAAGTTTAATATTTTTCGTGTATTCTCAGCTAGCTACAAAAGTAGTTGAAAAAAAAACAAAATTTTAAATCGCCTTTATATATTGTTGCAATTAGCAACAACTGATTTCCTTCATTAATGTAAACTTGAGAGGGTTTACGTTGAATTAGATAAAGGAAAACATATTGCGATTAAAAGTGAATGTGAAAAAGAAGAGTTTTAACTTTTAAAGTTTTAAATTTGTTCAGCTACTTTTGCCGCTGTCAGTACATTGTCAGCAGATTACATACATTCTGAGCAGGGTCTAAGACATATTTTACAAATACTTTGTGATCTTACTTTAACATATTTTTCTGGCTACTCTATATCGGCTGTATAGATTTTGCCAGACGACATTTGAAATACTATGCGGGTGAAACCGTATGTGAGAGCTGGTAGTACAAAGAATACAACATTATATTTTTGGTTCATAGGATCGGTGAAAAACAAATAAAAAATTTGCTTAAAATAGCGGCGTTCAGCAAAGATGTAAGCTTGAAGGAGACATGCCAAGCGGAAATGAAGGAACAGTGTTTGCAGCTGTGGCAAGTGGGTTCAGTATTGTTAAAACATGAATGTAATTTGCACAAAAAATTACCACAGAGATGCTTCATTACATAAATCTATTTAAGATATAATGAATAAACAAAAATATCAGTATAATTTTTCCGTATACAAAAAAAAAAATGTTCATAGTAGCACTCTGCCCATTCTAATTGATAATGGTGTAAGATCGGTGAAAAACATAACTGTGCCACTCACGCCCAGGGGCCTTATTTTCTATGACACTGCAAACGCGTAACGCGGCCGTGTCGTGTTATTTTCATGAAATTTGTGTGGAATGGTATTCTGTATGCCAATTTCTATTGTATTGAACGTGATGCGATGCGTTACGAGCTTGTTACGCACTGTAAAAATAACGTGTGGCATAGAGAATAAGGTCCCTGTGGTGGTAGCGATAAAGCGCTTTATCCTCCGCGAAAAAAAATGGTTCTTTGCAGTTTGTACGTTAGACTAACGTCATAATCTGGGGTTTTCACCACCATTTTTACTAAAATTGTGGATCCATAAATCCATCTTATCCATCTTAAAGCAAAAAGGGTTTGTTGTTACTGTCGTCGTTTAGTGCGTTTATTTTTAAATTTCTATAAAAACTAAAAGATAAACTAGTAGTTACTTCTTTGAATTTATGCTTAGGTATATTAACAATATTCCATACGATTTCAGATCCCCGTTCAAGTAAGAACGCCGCCAAAGCGTCAAAATCCGGATGATGTACTAAAAATCATTTTAACATCTATGAAAAAGCCGCCGGCGGAGTCGAGCAGTATACATTCATTTAAATCTAATGTTTTAAGTAAACAACCCGAATATCTAGAGACTGAAAAAGATTTATTGACCAAGTTCAAAAATGTATACGATTGGCATTTCATGTTCCTAAGTAGTGGCAAGAACAGCCCGGATTTACGAATTTTTATAGGTAAGTCATTGTACTAATTTTTGTTAGACTGCATGTTCTGTTGCACTTTTATTTTATTGGTCAGGTCTACAAGGAATTATATATAATTGACCATACCTAAATGATGAATTGATATAAATTGTCGGGAAGATGTTCCATATTATTTATGCACTTTATAATTCCTACATATTTTGGTCTGTCTATTATACTTAAATTTAAGGCTGACTGTATATTGTGGACTTTTGTCACTCATCTGCATGATTGAAGTAATAAAATGATGCTTTTCCTGTCAATACAATAACGTTTGGAAGGCAGAGGTGCCTGCTGGTTGATAAGCTCCACGACTCATGACATCCTATAAGTACTAGCCCCACCTCCACCATAGCACTGCTTTGTCTTCTTGAAGTCTCATAACGCTAGTAGTTATGTCAGTGATGTCTACAGTGCCAATAAACCAGAGCAAGGTGCTTGAGTACTGCTGTTTAAGGTGCTCGCTAATGGCGGCGTTTTGAAACTATATAGTTGCAAAAGGCTTCCATCAAATTGCGTCAAAAATATATACGATAAACTTTTTCAAACAGGTTGCGGCGGGAAACAAGTATTTCAGTTCGAATCTAGTGGATGGAAAAGTGTGGTCGATTTGCACGTGACTCTGCCTTCAAAAACTCTTATTTATGGAGAGGTAACTTTTGAAATCGTCGAATTTTACTTCAACTTAATATTTTTTACCAAAAATTATAGCATAGATAATATAGATCTTAGCATTTTTTAAGTTATGTTTTTTGATTTGTAGATAGTAAGAGAATATCGAGGAGAGGGCCATAATCAAATGCACAGTAAATCATTACATATTATAGATGCCCTAATGTTGGGCGGCGTCGACATTTCAAGATATACACTGAGTGAAAGGTTTGTATTGTTATATTTGTTTACTTTTATTAATATAAAATACTAGCTGATTCGACAGACGTTGCCCTGTCTTAGTCTTAACTATGAATTTGCAGCGCGCATTCTGTCAATCGGTGACAGTTAATTTAAACAACTGACAGTTATGTAAAATTTATATTGTCGTTAAGTTTTCTTAAATTTTCTAATGTTCCGCTCAACTTCCTTAATTTTTTCTTTCATGAAAACCTGGCTTAACACAACTAAACAGAATGAATTAGCGAAATTGTCCCACCCGTTCACGTGTGATGCGATGACCATAGGAAACAGAGATTCGTTTTTATATATATATATATATTATATAGATAAGGTCTATTAGTAACACTGTTTTTTTAGAAAGTTATAAACGTTTTTAGAGATTTGTGCAAACATTTGGAGGAGAGTTCATTAGCGCTCAGCGCGTGTGTATTTATAAATTCGAGTGTACAACATAGAGTTCGATGGTACTTTTTTAAAAATCTATGAATGCAGATTGCAGATCTTAATGTCTTCAAAAATGGTGGACAGATTTCTAAGAAAATTTTCTTCTCTATACAGCAGTTAAGGCCCTATATAAAACGTACAGCAATTCTGACGATTTTTTTACGTGGATATCGTAAAGTTATTTCACTACACTTGATGGTTACTTGAGTGGCAACCAGATGGAAAATTGACGGGGGATGATTTTATATTGTCAGTTTACACAATAATTCCAACCTATTCGGAATTGGATACAATTAGGCTAATTTCGAAACATGACACACATACAAGTTCTATTTATTATTGCGGCCTTTGCACCTTGTGCGCGATGGTCGCTATTATGGCCGATTTGAACATCCCCAACTGAGACACATTCTACCATTTATGTCAAAACAACTTCGAGCAATCCACATATAGTAGCCATTATGAAAAGTCTCGTATACGATTATTGCATGTGTTTCTGTCTACAAGGAGAAGTTTAGGCGAGAAATTATCGTCTCTCAGCGTGGGCGGAAATCGCTTCGCCATTTCGCATGTTTAAGTGGGTCAATATTTTACGTCCTTTCCCGATTCGTACGTTCGATACGAGTAAGTGTTCTAAATTAGTTCAAAGCTGGTTTTGGCGTGTTAGGAATTAGCGTTGTGTTTGAAACTTCAAAATAATAACTAGTCTACTATTTTAGAGTTAGATACTTTTACTTTGTTACTATTACTAGAGTTAGAAATATTTTGTATACAGACGATGTGAATGATTGATCCATACCGATTGCCAACTGCGCATATATTCTGGTGACTTCTTCGGTTATTGTGGTGGATTTTGATTTTCTCTCTCTTCTCTCTGATCTCACAACCGTTTTCAATAAACCATCCAAATAATATTTTTCGAGCCATCGCGAAAATGAACCAATCAGAACAAATAACTTATTTTGATTGGATTATTTTCGGGATCGGATCGAAGATCGGTTAAAATTTTGTGGTGCCAAATTTTTACCTAAATATTGTTTACAGAATAAATCAATGCAATCTTTTCTGCACAGCGATAAATAAGCCTTTCGATAACCAGGCTCTACCGATACGATGTAAACGAATGTTTAATATGGAGAAATTTTCGATAGCATTAGACAACTTGCAACATCGGGCAATGAAACGAGTGAAACAGGCTGTTACTATCGAAACTCCGGATAGAATAAACAGAAGCGAAATGTTTTATACGGTTGGATCGATTCTTTTCATTAAAGAAATAAAAGGTCAGTAAGTATTAAATTATTACACAGGTGAAGTTTTTGTTTGTTTTCATGCATTAGTATAAACTATGAAATAACTATATCAATTCTGCAATTTAGGTAGCTTCTTATTTCGAAAACGCACTTAAGGCGATACCTCAAGGTCCATTTTCATACATTTTGTTTCGGCTTTAATCTGGGTAACTAAACAAGTATTGGCAAGTAAAGAATTTAAATTCACGTCTAGTTAGTGATTAGTTCTCGCAGTTGAAGAAAAACGTAAAAATAATTAATAATCATGGATATTTCGGCCTTTAAAATTTAATATGACGAAATTTTAAAGGCAGAAATATCCATGATTATTAATTATTTTTACATTTTTCTTTCAACTGCGAGAACTAATCACTAACTAGACGTGAATTTAAATTCTTTACTTGCCAATACTTGTTTAGTTACCCAAATTAAAACCGAAACAAAATGTATGAAAATGGACCTTGAGGTATCGCCTTAACGCCGTGACATTGTCAGAGGCTAGTTTTAGTATTATTATAAATAAGAAAGATAGTAAAATGTAGTTTCTTGTTTTTTGGAAACGGTACCTAACATTTTTACGCGGACCAGATATAGAGGAGAGGAAATAAGTTCATAGAACAGAATGAGAGGAATGGAGGCGATGTTGGCGCGTCCTTTGAGGCTTTAACTTGTGGATGCAATGCTATAGATATCTACAAACAAGTTGACTGAGTAGGCGGATCTGAACGGAATGCCAATCGTTTGGTTTGCGTCTCACCGCGCGCTTCCTCGCAAACAGCTACAAACGATGTATCGAGTCGTTTGCTGTCAGCTTATACCACCTGTGCATCACACTGTGCTATGTGCGTCCTCTGGATTTTTATTCTCGAAAAGAAAATCACTCGGAGAGTTCGAGCTATTTCGTGCTGTTTTCATATATATTTTTTTATATATATAATTTTGTCTGGGTATAATATATGAACGAAATTAAAAGTGAAACGACGTACTCATATACCTCTTATATCGTTTCAGAACCATGGTCAGCTCAAATGTCCAAGAAAAGTGGCTTTAAATATTACTTCGCCATGGGGAAAGATAAAAAACCACGCAGTGAGTATTTTATACCAGAGAGCGCAGCTCTCGACATGGTCAGCGCGTACAGTAGCCGCGTTATGTGGCCTTGGGAAGCTGCCGCTGCCGCGATATTAGAAGGGGACGATCACGGTGGAGTGTCACGACTACATGTCGAAGGACACATTCAACATAATATAGAAATGAAGAGATAAAATGAAATGAACTATACTTATAAGAAATAGAAATACAATTATATTCTTTTATAAAATTGTGGTTTATTTATACTGGTATACATGTATACCTACTACTATATCAAGTTGAAGAGATTGTTTGATTATTTGAACGCGCTAATCTCAGCAACTAGTAGTTCGGACTGAAATTTTTTTTAGTGTTGGATAGATAGCCCACTTACCTAAGAAGGCTATAGGGCCTATAGTGTAGGCTATATATCATCACGCTATGACCAATTGAAGCAGTATAAAAACTTGCAAAATCGGAGAAATTTATTACTTTTGAGAAATTATGTTACGTTGGAATTCTTAAATAATTCAAACAAATATATCTAACTGAACGGGATAAAACTCAAAAACTACCCAACGAATATCTAAAAAATTTGGTATGGAGATAGTTTGAAACTCCGAAGTAATGTAACTTCCTATTAATAAAAATTGAAATCAGTTTAGTAGTTCCTGAGATAAGCATGATCAACCAATAAAATCTTCAGTTTTATACGTATATGTATCGAAATCTGACCGGTATTCACTAGGTTTTATTTCATTTTCATAGGTTTTTAAAAATATATTAACCTATAATTATAATATGTACTTAAAAATGTACAATTTTTAAAATTTTTATTTCTCTAAAATACGACCATTTACAATATGTATGTATTATTATTTTTATTCTATTTTTATAGAATTCTTCGTACGAATTTGCATGTTTTACATCTGGCAACACTGGTTACCACTTTTCAGTTTTGACATTTCATAGATTCTGTCATAGATTTCGCGGTTTGTTTAACGCATTTTGAACGTATTTTTTTAAGTTTATATAAATAAAGAAAGTTGTTATCCACTCACATTAAAAAACTAAAAATGACTGTCGGAGAAACAAGTAAGAATTTACCTTGGTGAGTTCGGTAATTCATAAGTTTCAAGCGATGAAATGTTTTTCTGTTAACGGGCATACAACTTAATAATATTATTGAAATTACAGGGTTGAGAAATATCGTCCATCTAAGCTAGAAGATTTGGTATCTCATGACGATATAATAAATACAAGTAAGTCAATTAAATGAATATTAGCTGTTTATTTGCATAGTAAGCTTGCCACATGATAAGGTTATGTGTTTGTTTTCAGTAAATCAGTTTATGAAGGAGAATCAACTACCACATCTCTTGTTCTATGGGCCGCCTGGAACTGGTAAAACATCAACAATATTAGCCTGCGCCAAACAAATGTACACACCACAACAATTTAACTCCATGGTACATTATTTTATTTCAAATTTGTAGATCCTATAAAGTAAGCTGTTTCTCTTTTCAATAAAGTGATGTTAATTAGTTTTATTATCTTTGCTACAGCTGTTAACATAAATTATTATAGTATTAGCACCATGCTTCTGTAGTGTAGCAAGCATGTGATGCCTTGGAGTGACTATTGATGGATGTCACCAATAAATTGATAATTCACCAAAGTCGCCACTTGGGATCATTAAAAACTATTGTTATTGATTTTATGTTTGTAATGACATTTATTTATTTTATTTTTTATTTATTTATGGTTATCCTGTTTAAAAAAAAAGAAGAACCAGCCTTAGTCACTTTTGTTTTTAGAAATGAAAGACTTGGGATATAAACTAATGTTTTGATTGTTTAAACTGCAAAATATAGCATGCATGTATGCATAATAGCATATACCATGCATTTCAAATATTAAAAACAAAGTCTACTAGGTTTATTATTTTATATTTGTGAATTTAACTTTACATTTATATTGTAGGTACTGGAGTTAAATGCTTCGGATGACCGTGGTATTGGGATAGTGCGAGGACAGATACTCAGTTTTGCATCCACAAGAACAATATTTAAGGCTGGCCCAAAGTTGATAATTTTAGATGAGGCAGATGCTATGACTAATGATGCTCAAAATGCCTTAAGAAGAAGTAAGTTTCTTTGTATACATATTTTAAACTATGTGACAATGTTATTGTCATAATTATTTTAAATTCAGTCATTTTATGGTACAGATTTTGATATTACTGTATATATCCTGTAAGTATTTACAATTACAAATTGGCTTGTATCAAACAATAAAGATTAGGTGAACCTAAACCAGTTTTCATTGCCACTAACATCACAGTAAAAGTAGATGCAGCATTTACTTCATAAAAATCAGCTTCTTGGATTATTCTTCTATGAGATTAGCAGAATGTGAAAAGTAAGATTTATAAAAAGTGTATGTATTAGATAATTATAATTCCATAATGAACTAAAAATTAGTTGCCAAGGTAACACATACATAAACACAAACACTTGTTTTTGTGCTAGCAAAATTATTGTGAAATCTATTTAAAATATTTGTGTGTGTTGACAGTATAACACTTTTTTAAGTCTGTGATTTTTAAAGTCTAATTTCTTAATCAATGAGTGGTATTATTTTGAATTTGATCAATTCATGATGTCGGATAGTGAAGATGAAGTTGAGAGTGGCACAGTGAAGATCACAATTCTTGGTGAACCATCTACAGGCAAAGTAAGTATTGTTGAACTTTTTTCATTTGTTTAACATTAAAAACAAAAATGTTTTTAATAAACTTTGTTAATTTTTGACAATAATTTTATGTTAGTTATTGGGCCGAATTTTCAATTGTTTGATAAAAATTATGCATCAAATAGATTAAAACCCAGCTTAATATGAAAAACACACAACATATGCATATATTCCCAAAGGGGTAAGCAGAGGCGCAACTAGGGCACCAACTTTTCACCAAGTGTGTATGAAACACAATTAAACAGTTTTATACAAATATAATATTTGATTTGTTCATGTTGTGTTTTATGAAATGAATAATTTTGTCTGATGGAAAATCTATCCTTAATGTAAAACAAATTGGCAGGGTGAGAGTGTTTCGAGTAAGTGGAGTAAATAAGTGTTGATTTTATTTCGGTTTGTCCAGAGTAGTTTATGCACACGTTACTTGGGCGCCAGCGCTGGAGTAGTCGGTGGGGCGGGCGGCACGCAGGGCGCGGAGGTGCTGGCGGGCCAGTGCGTGGGCGTGCGCCCCGCCGTGCCGCTGCAGCTGTGCGACGTGGCCGGCAACGCGCTCGCCACCAATATGCTCACTAATTACTTGTATGCTTCAGATGTAAGAATAGCACATTCAACCTCTCTTATAAATAATTACTTTATGATGTATATTTGCTTACTAGATCTTTAATTTTCAGATTGTTTTATTTGTTTATGATTTAACAAACTTACAAAGTTTTGAGAAGCTAGGCACTTGGATAACTAAAGTTAAGGAAATTTTTGAACCAGAGACGAAGAAGCCGTTGATGGCCATATTTGGGAATAAGTCTGACTTGGAGCACCAGCGCGCCGTGAGACTCTCCTGCGTCCAAAAGTTCGCTTCAGAGCATTTGTTGGAAAATTTTAAGGGTTCTGCAAGAACTGGCGAAATGGTAACATTAATAATTAACTTTAACTACAGATCCTATTGCATATATTTACTCAGTTTATATATTTTCTAATGGAATCAAAATGAATATTTTGCCTGTTTGTAGATTTATAATGTAGGTATAAGGCTAGATGTGTAGTGTGAACAGTAGTTTCTATATTTACTTCTAGGTGAACAACACCTTTACAAACCTGGTTAGTCGTCTTCTAGGAGTGAAGGTGCGGAAGTATCCGCCCGTGATGGTGAAGGGCAAGTCGCCGGTACCGAGGGACTCTGAGAGGAACGGCCGCACTCCGCAACCATTGCAAACGCCCGAGCCCACCCAGTCGCTCATTATGAACAGAAAGGCATTAAGGACTATTCAGAGACGGGCTTCATCAACCGTTTGCTGTATACAATAGTCAAAAACTAATAAAATTGAAACGTTATACTATGTTTTTTATTTTTATTTAATTACGCATTAACATTGATGTTATTCTATTTTGTTCAAATAATGAACTTATATGTACGTGTAGCAGAGCGTAAGTTACTAACATGTTCCTTATGTAATCTGCGTAATAATATGGTGTCAATATATTTTTAGAATACTTTTGCAAAGTGGGTATTTATTATTATATTTCAGTTATAGAGAAGTATACGGAGAACGTCCGTTTCTGCATAATTTGTAACTACCTGGGCAAGATAATCCCGGCGCTGCAGTCGCGCTGCACACGGTTCCGGTTCGCGCCGCTCAACCACAAGCAGATCGTGCCGCGGCTGCGACAAATCGCCGATCAGGAAGGGTATTTATAGTTTTTTTTTTTTTTTTTTACCTGTACGGCAAAGTGCTCCACTGCACCCGATGGTAACTGGAGTGGTCCAATGGAATGTCCACTGACGAGAGTTCACAGTCGACACGATTATGCCGGCCTGTTGGAACCGGATATACAAACGCTGACCTCGGAACGCGACAAACTTACGTGAGCCATCATGGCGGGTTTTAACACTTTATGTTCAATGATCGCTATCCGTGCGGATATATATCCTATTTATGTTTCTCGTAAAGAGACATTTTTTTAATATATGTTTAATGTTATAGCGTGAACATGTCAGAAGACGGGATGAAGGCTTTGCTGACTCTCTCAGGAGGCGACATGAGAAAAGTCCTGAACACACTGCAGAGCACGTGGCTCGCTTACCGTCACGTCACAGAGGACAACGTGTACACGTGTGTGGGACATCCGCTGCGATCAGACATCAACAACATACTAAACATGTTGCTTAACGAAAATGATTTTGTTACATGTTTTAAACGTATCCTTTTTAAATAATTACTAATATATTTTTTAATTGGTTCCGCGGTACTTTTCTGAATAATTATGTCAAGAAATTAGGGCGAAATTAACTAATCACATTTTGGTTTAATGGCTTTCCTAACTTCTAATGGCCGGATAGTCATGTTGCACAGCATTAAGTAATCCGTTAAATTAGAGACTGTCCTAAATTCCTGACTGTCTGAGTGGTTGTCAGTGAGTATGGATTTGCCATATATTACATATACTAAATTCAGAGACTGCTTATTAGGTGTATTAAAAGTAATTTCCTTAACAATTATCGATACAGAAATTCAAGACCTAAAAATTGCTAAAGGATTGGCTCTCAACGACATTCTTACGGAAATCCACACCATCATACAAAGAGGTGAGGCACTGTAGTCAATTGGTTGTTATTTCATTAATTTTGACAATTTAATTTCGAATAAATTGTAGCCAGACGTTATTTTATATCTATATTTGTTTTTTACTGAGCGGTAGGATAAGCAGGATTCTTAGATCTGGGGCCTAATTGTGTATGCCAAGCGTCATATTGACAATGGAAATTGGTATACAATATAAGATAACGTAACATAGCCGTGCTACGAGTTTACACTGTCATAGATAATAAGGCCTTGTGGATTGGGTTATATATAGCTAAAATCGCGCGACAACCAACCCAACCGTGATGGTATTTGAAAGAAAAGTACGTAAGGATATTTGTGGGTAATGCGTTTCGTGTGGCCACTGTGGTTACCGGATAATCAGAATATTTTATAATACTACTCTAATTATGTTATGGTAAAGGATCACGTAAAGGTCTGCTTCTATTTAATGTAGCATGAAACACGTCACGAACGTTCGTGTCATTTGCTTGTGCTTGGCTCAGAAACCAACATGCGACTCACAGGTTGGTTTCTCCACGAAACACATTCATCGATTATTTTTGAGAGAATCGATTTAGAATGTTCGTGGTAATCATTTACCATCAGTATTTTTTTATTACAGTAAAATTACCACCGGAAGTTCTAGTGGGTCTGCTGATCAAGATGGCGGACGCGGAGGCGCGGCTCGCGAGCGGCTGCAGTGAACGCATCGAGCTGGCCGCACTCATCGCCGCCTTCCAGACCGCCAGGGATCAGGTCAAAATAGACGTGGACGCGTCATAACTAATGTACTAAAATGTTGATGCTTCATTACCATGAAAATGATTATAACTTGGCACCAACCATTCCATCCGGCTCGTGGAAGACTGTTATTTTGCTATAGCAAAACAATCGAAAGTTATAGTTTTGTGATACATTGAGTACTTGCCACAGAGTAATAAAACAATGACTGTGTCACCTGTCGTACTGAAGAACACAAACCGCAAAACATCTTAGATAAAAATAAAAAAAAAAACTAGTTCCAGTGTATCGCAATTTACGCCCACAGTGATAATTATGTTAAAAAAAAAACGCGTCAGACGCGATATTATTTGTGCGAATGTTTTTGTTCTTTAGAGTCCGTGATATTATTATGAATTTAAAGAAGTATAAAACAATGATACAGTAAACAATAAACGTATTTCAAATATTTCTTAATTGGATCAATGGTTGTTATAGAACAGTGCCTTCTGTTATTACTGCATATAACATATTATGATTTTGTAAACTTTATTTGAACTATTACGTAGACTTTATTTAAAAAATAAACTGTTATACGAGTAATGTGTGTCTTTTGTTATTTTTCGTTTGTATAAGACAATCTTTTTCAGGCTAATAAACAAAAGCCACGTTAAAAAAAAAACAATATTAAAATATAAAATAAGCATTATTTGTAAAACTACTTCACTAAGTAGGCATTACAATCACTAGTTTAATGGCGAATCCGTCGCATCCAGTTTGCCAGATGGTGATGGATGGTGGATGGTGGCTCAAGTCGCCGAAAATTCGGACATGAAGGCAAGGAGCAAAAAACATCCATTGGTTTAAAAGGTGTTCTTAGTACATTTTTTGTACGTTTGAAGGTCACGAATGACTTCCAATACTTCAAAAACGAATTCGAAAATGCGAGATTTTCGAGATAATCACCATTCCCAGTAGTCTGAATGGCGTAAAAACGCCTAATCTTGTAACACTGATAGAATTATAATTAATAACCTAGATATATCGAGAAATGGCTAAGACTTGCTAAATCACATAATGGTATTTTTTAGGTAAGATTATTGAAACAAAAATTCCGGACACTTAAGAAATAAACAGATGATAATTTCTATTATTTATTTATAATAAATATATTATCTAAAATACTTATATTATCTAAAACTAGTATTTACAAAGTTTATGTATAAGAATAAATTAATGATTTAATAAAGAGATCTATTCTTTTGTCCTCTTATTTGAAATAACAAATGAACACATTTCGAACATTATTGATTGAATTCAACTATGTACCTTATGAATCGTTTATCATAGAAATATGTTTACTATCTATTGTTACGAGATACGACCTGTTAGGCACTTCTAAGTTTTAACATATCTAATCGGTAGGCAGTTATATTCAACGCATTATTCTGTTATTAAGTTTTTATCCAAAGAAGTTGGACACAAGACTACTGAAGGAGTTAGTAAGAGAAGTGAAAATTCCTGGCGCCGGAGTGGCGGTGAGCGGGACTCTCGGTGGCGCAGGCAGTGGTCTGTAATACGGCCCGCCGTCTATTCGCTGAAAATATTATATTAAACATGTTATTAAAATTTTTCTTACGTTTATTTTATTACACACAAAGTCTGTGTGATAGATATCACACACACTACCTATGTTGCATATCTGTTGAAGCGAAAGGGAGCCCTGGCTTTTGAAAGCGACACGTCGAATGAGGAATCTTAATATAATTTACATAAATTGGCTTTTGATTTTCTTGTACCTGTCATCCGAGAATCATTCAGTCGTGTTGATTCTCTTCCTGTTCATTACAGAATGTTACATTCATGTATTTTATTATAAAAAAATAATTTGAGTCCAACTAGCGAAGATAACGACCAGGTGAGGGCTGCTTTAAAGTTTTTTTTAGATAAAGAATTTGACAAATAGCTTGTAGGTGTACAAGCACATTGAACTACAACATTTTGTTACCTATTTAAGTATATAAATTATTTTTCAGAAAATAAGTGCCATTTTAAATTATTATAGTGTTTAAAAGTACCCATGTTCCATATACATGCAAATATCAATAACGTCACAAACACTTCATGCTTTTTTAAAAATAGGTAATTGTTAATAAACTCAGAAATACGTACCTATCTATATATACCGAAAGCATGGGCGGGCGGCACGACTCGTTGGTTTCTCTCCCAAAACTTACTCCACGATCTAAGACAATCGACTCAACCATTTTTTTTATACGAGTCACTAAACCTCTTAGTTATGGTGACTTGGGCAACAACGTAAAATTATTTACCTCTTAAAGTCTATAAACGTAATTAATATTAACTTTCTTTAGTTTTGATAAAAAGAAATTTGCATTTAACGGAACAATTTTATTGATATATTAAATTACCTTGGGACAAATTTCCTTTTTACTTAATTTTTCTAAATCAGTTGAGTCGCATGAGCTTGTCCGGTGGGCCCCAAGTTGAGTATAGCTGATCTAAGGTATCGCTCGTCTAGCGCCAGAATTCTAACAAAATCTTTTACATTGCTGTTGTAAATTTTAATTGACATAATATTTATAAATACCACGGTAATTACTTGTTTAAAAAGCTATATAGTGTAACGATAATTGTATACCAACACGGACTACAGTTAACGCTATTTGTGCAAAACAAAAAGTTAAGTGCATTTAGACTCACCTTAAATATCCAAGTCTTGCGTTTTTTTAGATACTACCAATGCCGTAGCTAGGGTTATTAGCATTTAGAATATTTTTTATGTACAGTTGAGGTTAAATATACTTCATGCTTTATAATCTTGTTTAAATTTTAATGATATGGATAGTTTTAGACGTCTTCTAGGGTTTGGGCCTTTTTGCCAGACCCTAGTTGCGGCTCTGGGCACTAAATGAAACATGCAACAATTTAAAGTTAATTTATATTTTATTACAAAAAAACGTCTAGTATGTATATCACATCTACATTATTAATAATTGTAGTTTGTACATGGTTAATAAACAATACTATGTACAAGAGAGACCAACATGCATAGTCGTACATAATTACTGTGAGATCTGAGTATTATACATCAAATCTAATGATTTCTTCTACTGTGTTTGAGTCACACCGGAACTAATCTTCAGGGAAAATTATAGTTCCATCATTGCCAGGCTTTGTCGTGGATGTTGTCACAGGGTCAAGAATCTTCACTGTGGAATGGTTGAGTCCGGATTCCTAGACAATGCATACCCACAAAGAATTCAGCACTCAGTGTAGTAAGCGTTTAAAAAGGATACCTGCATGCAGTATTGCGTATATTATATCAAACTTCCCTGATCCCGAATTTTAATGTTTAGAGATTGGAATGTTAAATTAAATTGATAATATAAGTTATCGCCTTTATTCCCAGTGATGGAGCTACTTCCTGAGTTTCTAAGGCTACAGAGATCGAATGTACTACTTTTTTCTAAGGAACCGATTACACAACTGCTGAACCACGAGGAACGTAGATAACAATTTGAAATTGGTTTGAATTATACAAAATGGACGTAGGTACCTATTAGGGAGGTAAGTGCAGCTATCATCTATCAATTAGTGAATAGTTATTGTGATTAACGTCCATAAATTTTCTAGGTAGGAATGTGCTTATAGCCAAAAATCCTTCAGAACTAAGGCATCTATCTAAAAGTAAACCCGAAAAGGAGATATTATTCATATAGCATTTATATAGAACCATTCCTAAATATTATTAGTCAGATGAACTCTACGCACCTACGAGAATTGTTGGGGTAGTTTATATAACTATATGACCTGGGTCGATGGATCTACCCTCAAAGTTCACTACTATATACAAATTTCTTGTCTCAATGCATATTTACATTGTATTTACAATATTAATTTAATGTTAGATAGTAAATCAATTGTACTTACTTTGGCAGAATGTAAAGTGATGTTCAGAAGTGTGGGGTGATTGTCGATAACTATGAATTCAACTTCTTGTGGCAAATAACCTTCCGCAGATATCTGTAGAAATTAATAAAATGTATAGGAATATAAATACGTACCTAGTTATTACAATGAATGTTATTTTCTAAGAGCTGGAAATTGAGATTAGGAGCTCTACCTACGTATGAAGTCAAGAAATATTTTGTTTTGCACACCGTTATCGATATAGATCACATTCAGGTCGCGCTGGACTCGAATGTTAATAAGCCCGGAATATTAAGTTAATTATATAAAATAACATAATAACATTGATATATTTGTTTTTCAGGGAGGTAAACATTAGGCAAACGGTAAATTGTTAAAATAAGCCAAATTATTTTTTCTCGATGTTAGGTGAGGATACGAGTGGATAATGACTAGCTCGGTGTCGTAGTTATATTAAGGTACGATCGCAATGCTGAGGTCTCCGGTTTGATCCCGGGTCGAGCAAAATGATATTGGTTTTTCTGCTCAGTTTTATCTCGGAGTTTGGAATTTGTGCCCGATATGGAGATATACATCTAAGAACACACGATTTTATCTCCAAAGGAGTAGGTAGTTAGGTACTACCTATCTTAAGTATATATATTAAGATTAATTGGTTGGTAATGAAATATCTTACGTCCACACGGTAAGTTCCCGGCAGCAGGATACGCCAGAATTCGCCATACTTGGTTGTGTGATACGAGACGTCACGACCTTTAACTCTGATCGCGGCACGCTCTACTGGGTTGCCATTCTCGTCCATTACAAATCCATGAGCGCCGCGGTGCACTTCGGCCAAGTATTTAATGAGGGACTGGAAATAATAAAAAAATAATAAATACAGTGCCTATACCCAGAGTTGTGTAGTGTCCACTTCAGGATATTGGGGCTTAAACTTAATAATAATAAAATGTAAAGCAAGAATATACAATTTCATTTGAATTGGCTAAATAGTAAAATCTAAAAATATGAATGAAAGAAGTCCTTTAATTTTAGTTTCTGGGGCACTTTGCTGCTCCTGGACAAGACTAGCTCCGTCCATGACACCATCAAACCGGAACACAACGATATATGCATAGTGTAGCTTTGTGATAGGAAAAACATTGCGATGATAACTACCCAGGCAGACCTTCGCATATGAGGGACGTGCCACTTAGTAGGTAAACTAAAAGGCATAATAGGTATTCCAGCGTTCATATTCAAACCGTCAAGTACTGTCAATTAAGTATTTTTGAAAATCTGCGTTATTATATTACCGAACTTCCACAATCATAGGTAGATAATTATAGCTCTTTTTACTTCGGAAAATATAGGCCCTACTCCAGAACAGAGTTTCTGCTCCGTAGTAAATATCTATCTAAACACTACCTTAAACAAGAAATATTGGTATCTAAGTATATGGTCACATTCAATTTTATATCTCTTATAAAAAAATATCTCGCAACCGAATCCACAAACAAGTCTAGCACTATATTATATCTACCTGACATACTGATTAGTAAATTAAATTCTTACGTCCTACTTAATTTGGCTATCTTTCAATGCTGATATGAGATATCCTTATGTAATAAACATGTAGGTACGGTGTAAGTATATTAAGATATACTATCTCGTGTTGCAGTGATTGTGAAAATATATGCTATGGCACAATGTTTGCCATACTTTAGGCCATTTTTTGAATATTTTATTTAGGTGACTAGACTTAATAATTCTCCAATAGTAAAATATAAAAGGCGATCATTAGGTAAAAGTGACACTTAGATTTCAACATGCCATCTGATGTGATGTGGAACGGTAACAATTGGTGAATCGGTAAAACCCCCACTATTAAAATGTGTGTAATTCAAAGTTATTTCTTAGTAAGGTCCCGGATTCTACAATTACTCGCATGCGCATACTAAAGATTTATTTAGGAAAATAACTAATAAGGAAATGTCATAGGACGCGTCTATTTTACGCAGTGACCACATAGCCTCATCTTACGTAACACTAATCTCTTGAACCTGTCGTAGAACTGACAACAGGTTTTAACTACGGCAGGGACTAAAGTAAAACTTTATAAAAGTAAAAGAATAAAAATACTACACAGCTTATTAACAGGACATTGCCGCACGACGCTGCACTGGGCACGGCATTCACTACTTTGACACATTAAATGTTAATAATTAATTGTTTACTGTCTTCTAACTAATTATAATTATTTATATGCGCTGTAACACAGCGCAGTGCTATATGAGGAATTTACTATATTATATCGATACAATTGTGACTTACGTCAGTCTTGTGATAGTTAGATACTCACTCAACTTATTTTATACATTTATACAGTTCGTCGCGATAGACACGGGGAAAAGACATTAAAATAGTGTTTTCTTGCATTTTATACTTATAATCATGTTTCCATTACTCTACATTACGTTGTTTACTGTGTTTGCAACGCAAGTTAGTGCTCAAAATAGAGTAGCCGTGGCCCACCTCATGACTGGAAATATTAACGGTTCTGTATTGTTTACCGAAACGGCCCAAGGCTTACATGTAACTGGTTCGATAACTGGACTACCCGAAGGCCGCTATGGATTTCATGTTCACGCACTTGGGGACGTGAGCACCTGCAATGCAGCCGGTCCCCATTTCAACCCAGACGGCGACAGACATGGGGGAAGAGACCACAGCGTGAGACATGTTGGAGATCTCGGAAATGTTGTATTCGTAGGAAATGAAAATGCAGTTGCTACTCTTGATTTTGTGGATAACATTATTACACTACGCGGCCGCAATAATATTTTGGGGCGAACTTTAGTGCTCCACGAGCAAGAAGACGATCTAGGACTTGGAAATCATGAACTTTCCCACATCAGTGGGAATGCGGGTCCACGAGCTGCCTGCGGTGTGATCGGTATTGTATCACCCTCTGAACCTTGGAACTCAGCAGGGACTATTACAACACCCAGGTTGTCACTATTTGCGTTATCTTTAATATTTGTTTACGTAAGATTGTAAGATATTTAGTATACGTGTTAAAAACCAAAAGTTTTTATTTTTACCATAAACGTCTTACCTTTTTTATTATTATTATTTAAACTTAAAACACGCCTTAGTAACGTAGTGTACCTAACTGCCTACCTGTTTATTATCTTGCCAATACTTAGGCAGCTCGTGCGCAGGTGGGTATTTGCAGCAAGATATTTCCAAAGTAATTTCCATACATCCATGCCAAAGGTAGTTATAGTCTTGCATTCCACCTACAAATAATTTAATATGATAACAAATATTACACAAATATGTAATTTATATATGAAAGTAAATATTGTTTAAATCATAATAATATTATTATTTACATTCTAAAGCAGTAGCAGTAGCATATCTTACCAGTAAGTGGATACCATGCAGCGCCATTAGTGATGCCATTTTCAAATCTCGGCGAGCCGGACTTGCAGGAGACACCTCTTGACATCTTGGCGTGATTGTTGGAGTACACCAGCGATAGATGCCGGAACACATCGTCATCCGGCGAAATCGATGGAGAGTGTGCGTACGTTTGGAATACTGTATTTAGGAGATATGTTGAGAGAAAAAAGATTATTAACATTTAATAAATAACAGTTTAAGTTATAAGATCAATAATGTGAATTATAGGTACGTCACCAGAACATAATACTGATGATCTGCAAATTCCTTTGGTTGCGTGTAACAAAACCACAAATGTATTGCGATGTTAGGAAATTCTTAACTTATTGTAATGTTTTATTGTAATAACGAAACAGTACCTAACTACTATACCCAGTACCTATTTATTCCCGAGATGTTTAAAATCCAGTTAATTGTTAAATAAATAATGTAGACACTAACTAGCATTGGGTGTGTTGTCGAAGGGGTAAGATGCAACGAGCGCGCCTCCGTGCAGCGACCCGGACAGCACGAACTGTATTTTGCTGATCCATTCTTTCACGGCTTCAGTCTCCGGCTGGATTTGCTTAGTGTTCACTTTGAAGAAGTCTGGGAAATTCCGGTTTAAGTCGTATCGACGTGCATTATGCCTGTAAATAAATTACCTACATTGATTATTTGCTAATTAAGAAGGTATAAGTAATACTTCATCGTTTTACATAGTTTTTTTTATCGAAGAATTAAAATACCTAGAAAAATTAAGTTGATAGGTAATCTACATTCGTTACGAAGAATATGTACCTTATCCTAATGTAATACGTAGGTATCATTTTTAATTATCATAATAATAAATATTATCATTTTATATTTAGCTGTTTATCTTCCTTAACAGATATTAACATTTCAAATCAGAGAAAACAACATTTTCCTGTTTTATTTACTTATTTATTACATTCCATAACATAGATTCTAGATAAGGTAGGTGCAGGTACTATTTGTAATTAATCTTGTTTTATTATTGTACTAGCCAATGCTCGCAGCACGGTCTGCATTAAGGCTCGCCCCCGGAAGAAAAATCTATTTCTGTATTAAAAATATTTTAGCAGATTTTTGCTTCTTTTTGCAGTTTAACTTAATTTGGATATCTATATAGAACTTTTTAATTTTTGATTTTATTAAACTGTTAAACAATCACTTGCGTTTTACGATTAGTGATTATTTAGGTATGAAATAAGAAAACTTGTAGGTAGTTGTAGGTACGTTTAGTAAGTCATCGACATTGGTAGGTAATGACGCCGCAGGTAATCTCAGAACAAAAACATTTACTGCATTTAATATAGGTATAGTGTGTCACAAAGTTTTCTGCCTATACATTAAATTGAAATATTTACCTACATAGTTAAACTACTTTTTTACGATACTAAGTTGTTGCTGCTCTTAAGGGAAATGCGAAAAAGATAAAAGGAACAATATTTTGGCAAGATATTAAATACATTTTTGGAAGACCTCGTATCGAAAACTCAATGGGGTTCTATAAAATTCCAAGTCATTTTTCAAACTCAAAATGAAGAGAGAATCATCATTGGTATCTAGACTTTGATAATCTAGAACTAAACTAATGGGGTAACATTTTTTTAGCGACGTGGCAGAATATCGTTCTTTTGGCCTTATAGGCGTAATCATACTAATTAAAAAGCGTTGCACGCATAGTGTATAAAGAATGAATCAGTTTTGTGGCTTTACAATGGAATTGATAGAGACGTGTTTTGTGTGAAGTGGACTGCACTTTATTTTAGTTCAAATCCATAGTAACTTTATTCCAAATTATCCTGCGTATTATATTGTTCCCAAGTCGTAAACATTAATGAAATATTTTATTTTTGAAGTACCTTTGTAATTTTATTTTATTCGGCTACTAGAACAAACTAGTGAGAGTATTAAAAGAAAGTTTTTGATAATATACACTTGTGAAGTAACTCGTAATATAACTTTCGACATATTACACTACTTAAAAATAAACGGTTACGGTTATGTAGGTTACCTGCCATGGATGGTGTCGCATTGTCCCTCTTTAGAGATTGCGAAACCGTCCGGATTCATGGATGGCATCAGATGAATTCGTGTATTGTCCAGCAACCATTTGATGTATGGATCGGTATCGTATGACGTCACTAAGTACTGAAAATAAAAAAGCGTAAATGGGTAAAAAGAGGAAAACCATATCATATTATTATCCCTTAAAAAGGTAATTTTTGGTCACAAATTACATTGATTAATAAATGTGGTTTTCTAGCATCTATGAGACAATTTATAACTCTGGATAGTTTTTACTACAAATGTGTTATATAATTCATTAAATAATAGTTTATTTCGCACTTTTAGTATTTATTGGTAGACATGAAACGTATATGTAATTTACGTAGTATTTGTCAGTATAATTATATGCAGGATTAATGACATTTTTTATTTGCCATAGATTTGTTATTTGAATATAAACTAAAATTCGGATTGCACATTTAGAAAAGCTTACGTGTTCTATGTACGGCATTTCTTTATTTTTGGTAATTAAAAACTATTCGTGTATATGTCTTAAGACTTTTGCGGTACAACAATAAACACAATAGTTTCTTCCAGATTTTTTTCGTAATCAGAAAATGCGGTACGTGGTTATGGTTGAAGTTATCTTCAACCGAGTGCTAAGTAGATTAAAGTGTATACTGTAGTCCATAATGCGTATTATTATACCATTGTCGTAACATTTGTGGTAATCATTTATATTTTATTAGTTGCTACAAAATTATTTATTATGTACAGATCATCATCATACATAATTTACACATGTTACAATACCTGTATAAGATGCAACAGCAGCTCTCGCCCGACTGCTTCGTTACCGTGAATGTTTGCGACATATTTGACATCTGGCTTTCCTATCATGTGCTCGTATGGAGATGCAGACACAACCATCACCCAAAGGTCGCGACCTAAAATAAATAAACTATAAATTACTTTTAAAATGTAATAAAATAGACGTTGATGTCTCTCTACAATGGTTAGCGCTAATAGAAAAAAGATATATGGGAGTGACATATTCTATCGCTAAGTCTAACGCTAGGATATGTCAAGCTCATACATAACGTTGGTTTTAACGATAGTAGAAATGTATTTTGGCTACAGACCGTGTTGTATTAAAATTTCGTAGTTTGGTTAAGTATATATTGTGTTGACTTGTAATTTTTCGGTCGGTACCTATTCAAAAAGAACTCTTAGTAATAGATAACTGTAACGTAAAACTTCATAATGGAATGGAGCCAAATATTACGAAGCCAAGGTTATTTATTCACTACTCACTTTGTACCACAAACCTTTCGATTATATTGTTATTCAAACAGTGCCCTTTTGCCAAAGACAACTGCACAAAACACTAAAACAACATATTATTCCTAATTTTGCTTACCTTGAACAGACTTTCCGATAGAATAAAGAGCAGTCAGAGCGGGGTACTTAGCCGACACGGCTCGTAGGTACCGTGTTAGCTGATCGTGATCGTGGTAGTGAAAGTCTAAGTCTGCGCCGCTGTCTCGGGGTTCCACTTCACCTAAATTTATAGACACATCTGCGACAAAGTTTTATAATTTTTTATCAAAACATAAGAAGTTAATTTTGTTGATACTTAAGCATTCAATCCATTAATATAGCTATAGTATGACATGGTGTCTTTTGTTACCTCCTCCATTTAATATATTTTCAGGAGAGGACTGTGCAGTTACTGATCCCAAAATTGCAACGAAAAAAACTGCAAGGGATATTCTTCTCAAACTTTCCTCGAACATCTGCGAAAATCCATAATGGCGTAGGTAATTCAACATATTATATCAGTATCTTAATTTTTTTCGTTTTTACTACCTAACCGCTCTGCCATCTCTTAAAATGAAGAAAAAAAAATGTTTTTGTTTTATATCATTATAAGATTTACGTGTATTTTAATATAAAATTATTATAAAACAATCTGGTGAATTCCACTGATTTAAAATCCAAAAGCGACAGGGCATTATGGAAATGCACAGCGCCAAATTATTTTGCTCACCTTTGGCTCATCCAACCAAAGTTTAATTACAAAATCATACCTGAGA
Source organism: Manduca sexta (assembly GCF_014839805.1). Taxonomy (NCBI): domain Eukaryota; kingdom Metazoa; phylum Arthropoda; class Insecta; order Lepidoptera; family Sphingidae; genus Manduca; species Manduca sexta. The sequence goes on from NC_051128.1 coordinate 8,808,101, forward strand.
ATTTAGCTACCTACTTTTTTTTTGTTATATTTTTATTTTTGATCCAACTTTTCCTGACCTAATTTTATTATTTTTATAAATAGGCATATATGCTGTAAAATATCTAGTACTGTGATTGTATGTAATTTTTAAGGAAGTTTCACCTAAACACCTCCGCATACATAATAATATGTAAACTTAAGATTCATACTGTGTTATGGTATGTTGATCAGTATGCTGCTTTCTTTTTAATGTTATGATGTTGTGTTTGGAAGCAGTGAACGCTCCAGTTGCGTCGGCGCAACCGGTCGTTGTTGAAGGTCACTGGGTCAGTGGAACGACCTTATACAGCAAATGCTAAAATTGTAACTATTAATTTAAAAAGAATTCTAAGCGGGTTATTGTTTCTGTTATTTACCTATTTAATTAAAATAAATCCTTCATGACTACGCGTAAATAAAATTAGATACGCGTTTCACCGGTGGACGCGCTGCGTGTAACTATTTAAAATTTATTTGTCACGTGAGAATTGAGAAAATCAATTTAAAGTAATTTGGACATTCGGAGAAGATGGATGAGATAGTAACCTGATGAAACGCACAAGATCACAAGAAGAATAATCCTTTATGATGGAGTCGGAAAATGTTCATGGCATCGGTGCCATCGACCTCGAGACTAAGCTACTCACGGTGAATTTAAAACGGGTTCGTATGTGTACTCTAAGCCCCTAAACTCACCGGAACGTAGGAAGATATTAACGAAAGTAAATGAAGCAAAAGTAGTGTGCCAATAACATTCATATGGAAATCCTAAGTGTAGAACGTAGAATCAAAAATGTAATAATATTAAGTAGTATATGTTTTGTTATCCTATACTATCTGTAAGCATTAGAAGTCAAATCGACTCAGTAAATATTCTGCAAGCCACGTGTTTGATTCAATAATATTACGGTTTCTTATAACATAGAGTCGAAACTCTATGTCTCATAATGATGAGAAAAGCGCAGTGATTTTAAAGTGCACTAAGTATGGATAACATTATTATTTTATATATGCTTGCAATTATTATGCATCAGGTTCACCTATTCATTATTAGCCTAGCGACCTGCTTGTTTTTTCTTTTTAAATAATATATTATTGCGCTTAGTTTATATTTTTGCTACTTTCTGTAAAACAGTAAAAAGTGAGTGTGCTCCTGAATATTGTACACGGAAATTTATATTTTGGTACATATTTTTAAATAGTTGTGTCACAAATCAGAATTGGTAAATTTTAACGAATGTAAAAAATATCTATTATTTAAATACCGTTAAATGAAATTAGGTTATTTTGGGTTGATTATTAAACTGCATTATTTTATAAACAGAAGGATCTTATTCTGTAATATATAGTTTTATGCAAAGTGAACCATATTGGGTGCATGGCGTCAGTCGGCTGACAAGATGTCTCACTAATTTCACTATAATCTAATACTGTCAATAGATATGTTTATTATTTCAAAATTAAGTATAAACATGCCGTGTGTACATAAATGGAAGGAATAAAAAATATATCAATCGAAATGTTTTCTAATTTTGTGTTTTGTAATTAATTTTCTTTTATTTTCCAATTAATTAAATAGACGTCGGTGGCAACCGCCTCACTGGGGCAAAAAGTGAGTCATGTCATACACACATGAATCATCATATCGCATCACATCAGGGGAAACTTGGTACATTTACCAACCTTTAGCAGTTTAAATGACATAAAATTTAAACACTAAACGAATTATAATCCGAAAGCAAAAACAGTTGTTTAATAGTTGAGCCACAAGTCAATAGAAATTCCAGTACTAAACTTATCATTTAAATTTTGATACACAAAAGGCATTCTCAAGATTCCGATTTAGCGTCTTACCTTCTAAACTCCTAAAGAAAGACAATTGATTGAAATCTACCGATACATTAAAATGTTATTATTAATCAGATCATGTCCATCGGTAATTGTTCAATGTCAAATCTATGTATAATTACATAAATTAAAACAGCGGAACCTAGGGAGTCTTTACTAGCAATGAGAGGAAATAAATAAATACAGAAGCTGTGACTAAAAAAGTGTGATGTAACGCAAATAAGCGATCGTTAGAATTATTGTCTCTCTGGTATTCTGTTTTTTTGTTAGAGCACATCTTCGACACATCGACTTACTCCGATTTTATGTAGTGGCATTGGCGGCGTAGCATGGTTGGTACTGGGCAGTTTTTTTGTCTAACATGAAAAATAATGATACTAAATACAAAATTGAACCTTAAGATTGCATAAAATTCAATTCTCAAATAAACATTTTATTTACATCTAGTGACCAGGTCCCACACAATACCGCGTGGTAAGGGATATTTTGCGAAGGTCAAACACTTAAGTATGTCGAAAAAAGATTTTTTATTGGTACATTTCTACTTAAATAAGCAAAGATTTTCCCAGCGGTAGTTAAAAGCCTAACGCGTAGAGTAGTTTTTTAGAGATTCGTTTTCCTGGATTATTTGTGTCATGGTAGTTTTAGACACTTTTGTTACCTCTCCATTTTATCGTTTTCATTTCCCTCTATGCGTATTGACTCCAAATTCATAAAACTACTTAAACATCAAATAATAAATATAAAATAACTTAAACAAAAATAACCAAACGAATAAGTTGTCATTGTTATTTGATTATTTATAGTAAGCGATCGACTTGCAACCCCTTGGGCCCTGCGCTCGGGTACCACGCACCTCTTGCATCCTCGGGTAAAGACGGCCCTGACTCGAAAATGATACACTTCTAACTAGTAGATAGTTTTTTCCATACTAGGTTTTGTCAATTTTCTTTGGCCAGGAATGTGAGTTGAAGTTGTCACCCCTCGGTGCTGGGCACCTGAGGCGGATTGACCCTCCCTCCTTTCCTTTACGCTGCTAGTGTATAGTCGACAGAGTATAATTGGGACCAAAACATAGGCTTTGTTTCATTAAAGTCGGATGTCGGATAAAAGGTTTCATCGTGTTAAGATATATATTTTTTTATTTTTAACTTTAAACCATGGTTAGAATTTTTATATACGAACGGACCTACGCGGGCGGTGCTGCAGATAGAAAACTTTGCCTAATATTTATCATACCGTAAGCGTCCCTCTTAAAATTTTGTCGCTATTTGTGTCTATGATCCGTTGACTGAGGCACGTACCTAAACGTAAGTGTTTTTTCGTTATACCTATGTATTACCTATGTAAATTTTGAGTTCACTTCTCACATCGATGTAGTACATACATACACATGTAGGTTATGCATGATTCAGAAGGTTACACGTAATCGGTAAAGTGATTTTATTGTATTCTAATTTATATTCGTGGAATTAAAACACTTTCTAATTATATCTAGGCCGGGATTCATATGTTGGGATTAAATACTTAAATATTATTCACATTTTAATCCTTTCCAGCATCTATAAGCCAAGTATGAGATGTGGATTGATGTTTCTTAGGACATAAAAATATTGTACTCACCTATGGTTTAGTTTAGTAATGTAAAGTTTAGCATAGTTTACTACAGTATAACATTCAGATGATAAATGCTGTCAATTGTGCAATAATTCTTTAGTTTATAAAAGCATAGCAATTTATTTTTCACGATAGAACGAATAGTGTTTAGCTTAAATAATGTTAGGTTGTTTCCGGCCCATAGATAAAATTATTTATTGTAAAGAATAATTAGACCCAGTATTTACCTATTCACTGTATGGCTATTACATCATTTTCGCACATAACAATGTTAATTTGACTAGTTTACCCCACTGCACGACACAGTATTATATATACATAAGTAATACCTATTACATTGCTTCTAGTAATTTAATTAGATAATATTATTTCATTTAATTTATTGAATGCAAAAGCAATCCCACATCTCATACTATGCTACCTGTATGTTTCTTCTCTTCAAGTACAATGTAGGATCTAGAACTCTATATTAATGATTTAAATTTGGGTAATTATGTTAGGTAAGTAGCTGAGATTAAATTTCAAACAAAAAATGTGTTATTAACTATGTCATTGGAATCGAGACTTAAAAAAGAATAATTAAAGATTTAGATAAAAAAATAGAAAATCGGACTAACGAAATAATTAAAAAATATTTACTACAAAGTCGATGCAAATACTACAAAGTAGATGCATTGAGAAACTAAACAACGACCTGAGTTAGCGGAAGAATGAGAATACTTTTTTAATCAATTCATTTATGTGTTCTATTGGATATAAGATAAAGTACTAAATTTGAGAAAGTTATAAATACTTAACATTTCTGCTATGAGAAGTCCACGTAATATTTGCAGTCTATGATGTTTTACACGTCAACTATAATTTTAGACAACTTTCCTTTGCTGCTGTGGGCCTTGCCATGTTAACCCCATTTGTTACAACGCTGCGCCGCGATAATTTTTTATTTGAATGGAATAATTTTAAATCCAGTAGATTTGATCACGCGTGTTTGATTTGTAGGTAGTTGTGTTAAAAAAAACACAAAACCATTCATAGGAACTAGTTTGTTCGTGCAGGAGCAATGAAAAAATAACGTAACTTAGTCTCAAATCAGGTTTGAAAAAACAAATGTGTTTTCCAAAGATTGTTTACCTGTTCGCTCATAATTGAGGAAAATATTGCCGCACGGACCGTACTAGTACTTTATATTTGCCAGTGTATTTATGAAATTTCATTAACAATTATAAGTTACAAACCGTCCCGTATCGCAAACAATGCCACTTTTGCTGCCATGTGAAAGTTTGCAGCTGATGTGATTTGAATAGGTATGCCGTACGATTTCTCGATAAAAGTAATTATTGGTTATAATAATTATGGTTTAGTAAAATTGATCATTTGTGAGCTTTACAATAAATGATAATGACGCAACGTTGACCGAATCATGTTTATTTTATAGTTTAATAAACAAAATTTATTGTATAGGCATTTATATTAATATAACTTACCGACTTGGTTTACTTTAAAAGTTTACAAAATTACTTAACTTAAGCCAAAGATAAATGAAGTGTGTTAAAGTACAATGATTCTTACCTTGGAAGCACAGTGAAAATGACACATCCTCTAAGTCGAAGTCAATAAACAATATACGGAAAACATTTAAATAAACCCAGTGTAACAAGAAACAAATGAATCGTAACGTAATGCTTGGTAAATAAAATTAAAGACGCGCTGTAGCCCTTGCGGAGGAGCGGCCTCCGCTCGACTGTCGTGACGGTAGCGAGTGATGTCAGGCTGGTGCCAGGCATGGGCCCGTAGCACATCGTCATCTGCGTCATCCAACCCTGCACATAACCGGAAAGTGCTTTCTCCCTCAAAAGTAGCGCTAAAATACAACCTAAAACTTTACCGTAGAGTCTAATATTCAACGTTTACTTGGCAACTAGCGGTCTCTACGTATCGTGGTTTTGCAAAACACGCTTTATTTAATGGTATATAGAACTGATTTTGTTCGTTTTCTATGTTAGCCATGAGCCAGTGACGATACATTTCGTCTTATCTGGCACTTTTCCCGCGGCTACAGTTTCTTTCATGTCTACTTGATACTCCACAGATCGAACCTACTTACATTCAATATGTGCACGAACTGAGAAAACTCTTAGTGAAACTTAATAATGTTCGTCATATTAATAACAATGTTACACGAGATGAACATATTAATTATAAGTACGGATTTCCTGCTTTAAACCACTTGCACCATATTATAGTATATGCATCGGTAGGGGAATGGGAAATACATAGTCCGTAACAAAATTTCCACTCCTGATTCTTGGAGTTTGCATAATACCAATTGGGAATTTCGCTTAATAGGCTTTAAGAACATTATTATCTCATTATCATATATTCTTCATTTAGTGCAAAAAAGTACTATTTGAACTTACGAGAGAACGAACGTAGCGTTTTACCACCAAGCTACATAATAATGGTTATAAGTAGCTTTGGGTTAAGTTTCGGATGAAAATTAATTATTTTATTTATTCTTATTTAATCAAACACAAAATATTTCGTTTCATTTGTTTCAATTATAGATCCCCCATTATAGTTTATGTTTAATTAATACATTTAATTCATCAAGTATTTCCCCCTCTCTCTCTCTCTGACTAAATTGCTAAATTGACATTTCTCTAAATTTGTTCGAAAATTGTTGTGGTCCAACCATTTATAGATTGTAAAATGTAGGTAGATATTGTAACTTTGACTTTTCGGATGATCAACACCATAGTCCGAAAGTCCCCATGACAACGAAGGTTGCAAAGTCTTCGAAACGTCGGGAGAACATTATAATATAAAACCCGCAATTAAAACCGCAAAGTATTTTTATTTTAAAACCAAAATATCGCGAGAACATAATACGGACTTGGCTGCGATTTTTTTGATTTTCACATACAATAAAATGATTAACTAATTTTATAGTGAGGATTTAAAGACCGTGACGACTGCTGATGCATGAACAATGAAAAAATAGAGAAAATATTCATAAATACCATATAAAAATGGTGAAAATAAAATTCATTTATTAATATTGTAATCGCTTACTTTTTACATGACGATGTAAGAAAAACATAGAATGTACACAGACTATTATTGTTTTGTTATTATTGCAGTTCATAATACCAAAACAATAGTTATGACGCATTTCAAAATAAAAAACTGATTTTAGAAATTTTCAAAGTAATGTTGACAGACTATCCTCTGTTTTTGTAAACAGAAACAAATACGTTGTAGATTTCTGTTACGGCGCGGCGTGCGCTGCGATGGCTTTACTGTACCCCCACCATACACTTCGCACATAGCCAATACGCTGGATTTGTCGGGCTATCGATGCATTGTAAGAATGATTAAACCATGCTTTTGTTTGTAATAGGTAATGTGTAATATGTTCTACATACCTTCATACATATGTAAAGGTATTAAATATTTTCCATTCACGTCACCGTTTCTAATTTTATCAATTACCTTGAGAACCATAAATTTAATATCCAGTAACGGAGACTTGGCTTTTGCATAACTGCTGGAGGTCTAATAATATCAGTGACTACTCCGTTGAGAAATCTATCTAAAATTATTGTACATTAGGGAGTTTATGACTCTCATTACATTTAGATAAGTAACGATCAGTGGCCTAGCGTGTCTTATTGGGGCCCTGAGGAGCCAGACGAGAAAAAACAATAGCAATTTCAACAACAAACAACATCCAAAACAAATAAAACTCTAAAAACTAAAATAATAATTTTAAGTTAACTCTAAAAACTAAAATAATAATGTTAAGTTGATTGTGTCCCTTTAACTTTATAACTATTATTTTTATCTGTCTTGTAATATTTTAACCTAAGGGACCTCGCCTCAGGAGACCTCTGAAGTAACAAACACATTTTATTTTCTACTATTTAGAGGTGTTTCTTGTGTTGGGGGTTATTTAAATTCTTAATTTAATTTAGGCTTTCTACTGTTTAAATTATTATTTTTCCATAAGGTGCGTCGATTGTCATCTATCATCACCTACTCATTAAAACCATGCTTATGAGCCTCGACACGCCATATCTGCTGTAAGTTGCTTGAGGATTTGGGTACTTATCTCGCAGAATACTTGATGCTGCAACATCAGCACAAAGTTGCCATGTGTTGTAAATAACACCGAAGTTATTACTTTAATAATGTGTACTGTTGTACAGCAAATTTCAAAACAATTAGACTTGTGAACATTGGAACTAAGCTCATGATCTTCAAACGTTTGAAAAGAACTTAATTGATTATTGCGAGTCGTGAGCACATGTTCCTGCCCCATTGTTCCTCTACCGCTTTAACAATAACATAGAGCGAAATTGAGCGGACGGAATATTAGGAATGGAATTGGTGAATTCATTCGAGTTTAAGAACGAAAGAAAGAATTCGAGTTTCTATGCGGAGGGGGGGGGGGGGGCAGCTGCTCCTCCCTGCTCACCCTTGGCCCTTGCTATTTACCCGAATTTTTTAAGTCAACCTTTATCTTTGTAGTAAGCAAGTGTCACCGCAGTCCATTGTGTCATGGAAAAAATTGTAAGAAACGTGTACCTACTGGCTCCAAAATTAACGTTAAATGTCAGAACAATGTTATTCACAAGTGTGATAAAAAATATCCTTAATGAAAGATCTTGTTGCTAATAAAAAATGTTTTGTCTCCGCTTTTTGATGAGGTTTCTGCCGACTTCTACTTTTGATCGTTCATCACGTTTTAGTGATTAAAAATTTTACACCATCTCAGCTTGCACTGCAGACTTGTGATAAGTCTTCATCGCACAGGTTTATTTATTTATTCATTTAAGGACCTCCAACGAAGGATACACGGCATACAATAAAACAATGTCGTAGCATTTTTACAATTAGCAATGTGACGTGCCTCTTCAATTATAGGACACCACAGCATGCAAATTTATATATTGGTACAGCGGCAAAAATAATAAAGTTACCAGTTGTAGTGGCACAGTGCATGAGACGTACTCACACTTGCGTCATATCACTTCCACACGGTAATCCCCGCTCCAATGTACCCGTCCGGTCCAGTCCGTGACTGGACACAAAAAGCTCATTATACTATTATATAGTTTAAAATGAATATATTATGGCTTAAAGTGCTGTACGTAAGAGACGTTTTCAGCATGAATGAGCCGGTCAGACCACTGTCTCACTGAAAATTATGCTCGAATGGATATCTTAAAAGTAAATTTAAAAAGGAATGAACAGCTTAGGATGTTCAAAAGTAAGTTAAAATTATGTAGGGCGCTATAATTGTGTATTCGTTAAGTGTTCGAAATTAATAAAAAACATTTTTGAAAACAAGCTTTTATTTAAATGCTCTAAAAAGAAAAAAAAACTTTAAATTTAACAAGATCAAGTTACCTTATTATTGTATTATCTATCCAAGTAAATGTCACAACAAGCTTTTATCTGTACATACATTGATTGATTGATTGATTATAAAAAAAAGATTGAATCAATTTAAAGACTTTTTGTTTGTTAAGTATTAGAGCATTTAAATAAAAGCTTGTTTTTAAGAATGTATAATAACTATACATTTTGCATTTCTCAGCAAGTCCTTTAATTTCATACCATATAGGAGTGCGTAAAAAATAGCTAGTCCGCCATCTTCGGTGGTCACATTGAATGTAGAGTAAAGTCATTTTATTATTTGCTTTCTTCACTGCAAACCCTTTCTTTTGATGCCCTTATCATGGGCGTGCACAAATAAAAATATTCCATCATCTTGGTCGTATTAGATTTACAATGATGTCACTTATCTAACCTTGCATTGTCATCTAAAATAAATGTGTGTACAAAATTTCAACCTAATCTGTTGAGGATAACTGCTTTAAAATTTATTTGCAAGAATTGACCCGAACATAATATAAACATTGCAAGTTAAATAAAAGCTTGTTAAAACCAAGTCATCCTATGGTGTATACTGTATACTGTCCACTGCTGAGTACGGACCTTCTCTACCACCGAAAGGGTTTTAAGTATTAAACCTGGCCTAGTATTGGTACATAGGGTCACGGTTAAAGCCAACGATTTTTATTGACAAACAATATACACATTACGCATAACTTTGAAAAGTCAGAGGTGTGAGTAATTTGCTATTTTGGAAAGTATTTGGATTTTTTATCTGATTTTTTAGGTAGACGGTATCGACGTTGTACAAATGGCATGTTGGATCACAGCAATAACTTAAGGATTTTTGTAGCGGTAAAGGCTTAACTACTTACCTACTGTTGGCACGGATCTCCTCTAGAAGGTTTAGGCCTTTGTCCACCACACTTGTCTGTTGCGGGTTGGCATACTTCAGATACCCTCGAAATTCTTATATACAGTTGTTACGCGACTATATACATAAATTTCCTCGTGTTTTCTTTAACCGTTGTTGCGTGAAATAATTAAAAAAGACTAGGTACAAACATAAATAAGAAAATTCAGCGGTATCATGGATTTTGAATTTGCGGACCAGCTTTCTCTTCCCAATCAGGCTACGCATCTAGGGAGAGAGATAGAAACTCTAACTATGGCTCTACCCCCAGCAAAACGGTGCCCTAACCGTATTTTTAGAAGCTGTGTTTTTGAAATTTATAATACATTTTAGAAAAAATCATGTTTCTGCTATACGTTATCTTTATTTTGGTTACTTCATTTGTAAAGAGTACCTTTTGCGTCCAGGACACTTATAATTCGGATCATACGCCATCAGCTATTATTTTTTTTACAGTATGTCAGGAAGACAATACCATTTTATGTAGTATTACAATTTTTCGTATAAAAAAATGCCTGTAAGGATATAGCGAGTTATATTTGCACATTAAATGTTATTTTACTAAAGGGACACGCTCATAAACATACTTATTACGCATATCTTCGATATTTGGAGGGACAATGAATCAAATTATCCGTAGCAATGTAATTTACAGACTTTTTTTTATTAACATAAACCTCTGAGTTAATATTCCTTCTGCCAAATTCTCGCAAATTACATGGCTTTTACTTTAGCAACATTTAAGTGTTTTAACCATTTTTATGACTTTTGCTTTAGGTGTTACTTTTATTTTTTTACAATTCATAGCTAAATTGACTTAGCAGTGAAAAAAGGAAAATGATGATGTCTTGAATTGTATTATTTTTTAATTTCGTAACGTTTTACCAATGATTAAAGAGTATAGAGGATGGGTAATATGGTCACGTGACATGCGGCACATTTAATGCATAAAATGGCGCCGACTCCGCCCCTTACAATAGTGATATGCTAGTACCGAAAATTTTGTATCGACATCGAAGAATTAAAGAGAGACAAACAAGCCCAAAAAGATCAAATACGAAAAGGGTTAGGTTCTACCATAATATAAATATAACAAACCATAATATAAACAAACAAACTGAAACTGATTTATAAGTAACAATTGTTAAAGAAAGCAGTACCTGTTGTGACAAACATCCAGTTGTGTTTGATCTATATTTGTATGTTGCACTATTCCTTGCTAAAAATTTAAGTTACAGATTAACATATTTACTTAATACATGATAAATGGAATAAGATAGCGTAGTCAGCAATTATTTGGTTGGTTTTATTTTATTTTATTATTATGCTCTTTGATCGAGAAACATAACCATGTTTCAGCAAACTAAAATCAATGAGCGTAAAGATGGTGGTTAAGATAATCAATTATAATAATTATTTGCAATAACAACAATATGATTATGTATCTATTTCCGTGCATGCAAAGGTTGCTCGAAACATAGGACCGCCAATTGTAAAAATATATCTTACATTTCATCTTTATGTTGTTTCTTTTATGTTTATCTATTCTTTTATGTAACAATTCTAATTTTATTCATAGCAATATATTAAAGTAATATTACTATTAGGTGAAGTATAATAATCATTACTATTTTACTTATCGGGAATATTGTTGGAAAACAGTTATCTTTCCTCGCGTTAATTAAACGTGTGGTTTATGCATATCTTCTCAAAATGTAAAGAAATATGTATTTGGTGTAGGATTCCAATCACGTCGCTCAATATTCTCAATTCATTTTGCCTTGGTTTTAAATTTTTTGTTATCTTAAAAAATATTCTAATTTCACTTAGTTTGTCGTTCTGGATAATACAATATTGATGTGTGCTCTAACATTCTTTCAAAGACAAAAACCGTAACTGATAAACGGGCGTCTGTTAAAATATCGATATCAATAATTTCTAAACAAATCCACCCACCCATCCCTAAGCTCGTGTGTAAACAAACATAATGATTTTAATGTGTATAAATCACGCCTAAAAGGGTCCAAAGCTTAACAAACCAGATCCACATATCATTTTAATTGATAAAAACACATCCAAAAAGTAAATATACAAAGATATTTGCTAATTTTCGGTAAAAACAGTTACTAACCTATGAAAAGATATTTCGGGGTCTTTCTTGCGTGAATTCGATTTGCATCCTTTCACACAACACTGAGTCATTTTCGAAACTTAACAAATACACTTTTTTTGTTGCGTTCCAAATAAGCTTTGAGTAAAAGAGATAGACATATATATTGACAATTCTGCGTCGATTTCCCTGACATAAATATAACTTATTCATATAGCTAATTTTTGAGGCCTGTCCTCTTTATATTTAGTCATTGCGTTTTACGCTTTCAGTGACATAGTGAGTAGTGAGTAATATTTTTTTAATGACATCAATATTTATGCGGCCTGTAACGACGATTATTACACCAATCATAAAATAATAATCTCAGAATTAAATAATTAGTTGAAGACTGAAGTACCCTCCTAGAGTGACAAAATCAAGTTGCGCCTAAAAATTCAGGCCATTCCGTAGCTTTGTCAATACAATATGCTTGCTAACAGTGGCGAAGCGTCCATACAAGCCGATTCCTACCGGGTTACCTTTTGTAAATTAATTAAAAATAATCAAAGGAAAACATAACAATATAACTAGAATAAAATTAGTATATTCAAACAAGTCATCCTATATTTATTAAATTTAATCAATACTTCAATGATATCTGTCGTTCCTATCAATTCGTTAAATCGTAACTCGCGCGCAGGGCTCGCGCCTTATAGTGTTCGAAGTGAACCCGGCCGCGCATAGCTTCCCTCGCGATATTGTTGTCTCTTTCACACGCAGCGCGGTGTCTTTGTCTAATCTTTTGGAAGTGACGTAAAAATACATGTGTGCGTGCGTGTCTGTGTACTTCAGGGTAACTCGAGAATTTGCGGCTTCATGTTGAGCTATTGGCGCGAATAGCTATTTTTAATAATTTATTAATTCTTGTTGGACTCTTTTAGGTACCTATATTCAAAATATATGATTATTTTGTAAATTTAGGCACTAGACATAATTTTTATTTTAGAAGGAAATTATTAAGTATTAAGATATTTTACTGATTTTAATTTATTGTGTACAGCGTATTATATTATGTTAACTGTAGAAAAAATATTTTGCCGGGTTCCCTTTTGAAAATTTTCACCCTTCGCCACTGCTTGCTAATATATCTAAACATCGCTTAAATAATATTAGTCTTCCAATTTGAACACAATTTTATTTTGTGGCATTCAAAAGTCCATAGTACAAATTAGATCCATTCTAAGTATCTTAATTATAGGTTTTAAATTATTTTATACATTCTCGTATCAAAGTCCACTGTAGGTATATATTATATTAGATACTGATTGATACGAGTCAACAGACTTGCATGATGAAAGTGTGTGCGTGAAGTTGTTACTTCGTTGTTGTTTTTAGAGAAAAAGAAACTTGCATGGGAATATTGACTTACAACATCTTGCTGTAAGATAAAGAGACACGTCGATTCGTGCGTTGCTTTATTCGTAATTGATTTTCGCTTGATTGATGAATTGCGTAAATACGTTTTAAAAATACGTAGTTGAAACCAAATTATATTAACAATTATCTATTTTAATGGTGTTTTGCGATTCGTATAAGTCGAAGCCTTTTTTACACCAGACTTGTCAGTGTGAAGTAAGAATATGATCCCGTGCTCTACATATCAAATGTACTAATCGTTAATTTCGTTGTAGATCTACCAGTTCAAAAATTTTATGAATGAAAAACAAAACGACATCAACCATTGACATCAACTTTAAATTTGATTCCGCATTTCCCCGTGTTATTTATAAAAAATAAGTAGCTTTATTTATTCAGGGACTCTTGTGTGAGTCGTGTGTGCAGGATAATAAAGCTGCACTGTTGACAATTTTTATACTGCTTGAAAAGACGGGTTCGGACGAAATAGTAGCTGCCACAAAATACTATGACATGACTGCTTGCTGTTGCGTTTTGTATAGTGATCGGCAGCTCAAACATCTTTTTTTCGCCTCGTTTAGCCTTTCCGTAACGTGGGCGTTGGAGATCACTTAACATTAAGTGACCCACTTTGTTTATTTATCAATACTTCTTATTAAATAATCAAAAAAGGTTTATCCTGGGTGAGATCCCAAGGTAGAGCAGTTAAAATTGGTTTGAGTATACTAATTTAAAAATCTTTTACCCTGTAAAAGTAACACTCGCACTCTACGAGATAAGAAGTTATATTTATCAACGCGATAACAAAGTTCTCATGCAGCTCAAATAGGGCGGCTCTACGATTGTCACTGATGTGAAATGACGGCTTTATAGTTATGTTTCGGCGCGGACGGTGCCATTGGCGGAAAGCCAAACTACTGTTCAAGAATGGTGGTCTTAATCTAGACACACACGTACCCATAATATTATCATTCATATACTAGATTCCCGGCAATAAAACTATACCTGTAGCTACGTTTTCGAATTTCTTCATATATTAGGAATACATTATATTTATATATTGACTGCATGGAAAGCTTACAACTAATAATTAAGTATATTATGAACATCTACAATTTAGATATTGTCACAAAGCCAAGGTCTTAATTATTATATGAAGTAAAAAGTGATACTTACCTACTATTATTTTCGTTGTTTTTTTAATAAAATATTCTTTTTATTACGTAGGCGAACAGAGTTACGATACGTCAAAATAATTCATGCGAAAAATTATTATTAGGTCCTAACTAATATTTACATAAAAATATTGGGAATAAAATTTATAAAGAAAGGTTGTTGTTACTACTCCTTTCAAAACCCTTCATCGGAAACGCGAGACGTACTTTAAATCGCAACCCCTATCAAAACGGCGCGCTAACCGCATTTTTAGGAACGATCTTTTCGAAATTTATCTTATTTCACTTCTGACTAATACTATAGAGCGAAAGTTGTGAACTTGTTTGGATGTTTGTTAGACTTCAACGCAGAAATAGCAGAACGGATATGGATTAAATTTGACACACGGATAGACCGTATCCTAGATTAATATATCGGCCACTTTTCATCACGGTGATTTGCGCCCGTGAGAAATAATACTAATTTTTAATTTAATTTTTCAAATAGATGCCGCTCTCTTTATAGATCCCTTCTTTCGTTTAGGGACGTTTTTAGCGGGATAGGATTTTCTTGTGGAGCCGCGAGCAACTCTTAATAATACTAATAATAAATTTTTAAAATGATTTTTAAAAGAAATGATACATTAATATTTGCATATTTAAGCTCGTAACTTGTGCGCTGTAAATGTATGGAACGAAAGTTCAGGCCGTTTTCTCGGGGAGGAGCTTAAATAAAAACATAAGTGAAATTGACCCCTGAGAGAGAAATCTTGGATCGCTGCCTGGCCATTCACGTAAGCTATTTATTTTTGTTCCCTATCCAAAAGTAGTCCAAGGTTGCATCTATCACGTAATGTTGAAAATGGCCTAGAGATTTTTACCATCCCTATACCTTACATATAAGTTATATGTAAGATAACAATTATTAACAAATATTACTTATATGTAAGGTATATTATTATTATATACCTTACATGTAAGTAATAATTTTTCTTTATTTTAAGGGTACTGTGGAAGTTACCTTCAGTAAATACTAATTGTTAATAGAAAGAAGAATTCATTCTTCCATTAGAAGTTAAATAGGTACTACCTACTATTTTCGTAGAACTATTTTGCAATGTAATTTTCAGATAAATCATTATTAAATAAATATACATAATAAGCACAAGCACTCAGGTCTTTTTATAAGTCTTTCTACGAATAGAAAGTCCACCATCTTCTATTTAAAGAGACTCATAAAGTTTTTGTATTAAACATTCCCAAATTCTGTGTATGTTTATTTATTCTATGTAGGTGAGTACGAGTTTGACTTTATAATAAGATTGGTGACTGAAATACAGACCCTGCTCAGCACCAGCAGTGGGATAGTAACACCAACCTGCTATTAAATCTATAATTTATCGTAAAATTATTGTAATTTCGTAAATCCGTATTATTTTTGTAACTGAACCACGGATATTTTTTTACACTTTCATCACTGACAAGTAGCTGCTGACTATAAAGAATAACTTATAGAGGACACTTCTTTCACTCCGATATTATTAAAGCGCCGGATTCGAAAAAAAATTAAAATAAATAAAATCCTATTTTTATAAGTTTGGCCTTGTGGTGCAGTCAAAATAAAAATTAAGTAGCTAGGCAAAAACGTCTTTATGTAAAACCTGATTTTAATAGCCTTTTAAACAGGTTTGTAGTAAGCGGCTAAAGGCCTAATCCAATTTTAATCCTGGGAAACTTCACGGTTCTTGTGGGACTCAAATTTTTTTATATCTTGTGAAAAGCTCAAATTACGAAGGCAGTGAGGTCGGTTCAAGTTTGTTTACATTTTAAGGTATGTAATTCCATTAGAAGTTAAATAATTAGTATGAAATAGAAAATTTCAGTTATTTTACTATAAGTATAATATTATGTGAGGACGTAGTCATAGCGCACCATAGAAAAATGTTTAAAGCGCATTTGTTTTAATATGCAATATGTTTCTTAAGTATGGATTTCGACAGGAATCTGTTATGGCATGACCTTGAAGGTTTCTGGGGCGCGTATAGCGCATCTGGGACAGCAAATATGAGTAGCACAGAGATATTGGTCGTGATTATATATGGCTGACTAACGCATGCGCTATAGTCCAAAAGAATATCGATTAGTGACAGCGAGAGGGGCGCCGCGCCGCGCCGCCCGGGACTGCGTGCGCCGAGACTCGCAACGGACGCTTGCAGTTTTCCCGCACAGTACTAACCGGCGCAGGTCCGCGCAGCTCCGCGCAGGGTCCGAAGGGGCACAGGGAGGAGTGCTCCGAGGGCGCGAGCTCAGCCCGGGACCCTCACATTACGTAACGCAACACGCACAGGACTGCGCACAAAATAATGTGATTTATTTTACTTCGATTTTTCTACTGTTTTTTGATTCAGTATACAATTTTTAGGATTATTATCGTGATATTACTTAGTTTAGATGTCGCGCGGCTTATTTTTGTTGTCATTTTAGATGTGTAGTGTAGACATTTAAGTTAATGTTATTAACTAGAAAACTGCAGTGATATTTTTGGTGAATAAGAAAATGAGTTTCCTTATGTAAAAAAACAAGAACTCATGAACAATATTCATAATAGTCTTTTAGTAAAATTAAAGTGCAAAACATAATTTTTTTTATGTTCCTTACATCAAATCAATCGATCAAACGAGTGCACCGTTTAAAATATTTGAAGATGAAGAGACTCCAAAATGATTCAAATAAATATATAATAAAAATCAATATGAAAATTCAATGAAATATTTTCATTACTGTTTGATATCGTAGTTAAAACATTGTCTCATACCAAGAAATTAGCAAGATTTGTCGCAGAAATGACAATGGGTGAGCAATTTGAAAACATTTATTAAATTGTAGTACACCAAATAAAGTAGTAGACAACTATATTGTCATTTGTCAGTTAGATTGGTGTGTAACGTGCATGGTATGAATGGCGTCACCGGATGAGCCGTCGCTGACTCGCAGCATCTTTCAATTGAACAAGCGAGAATGTATGCATGCTTATACAAATTGCTACCTGGCCCACGTTTGCTATTCGTTCACAGTAGGTATAAACTGCAAACTATAGCTTCCCACATTGATTTACAGTCTTATAACACACGAAGACTTGAGAATATATTAGATAACCTCTCATAAAATCAATAGTAGTTCTCTACATAAAAATGTTAGCCACATATTATTATAATATTTTCTAGTGTTGTAGTTGGAACTACGTACGTTATCAATTAAATCCATGTTTTATAATGGAAATTATGATAATATTATTCAACGACTTCGCCATTAATAGTGCTTAATTTGGTTGAAGTTAGGATAAAAAGATTTTACCATGTACTACATCATACATCTATATCCATTGGCAACTATTTTTTAATGTAAATTGCTAATTGTCTTGCTGATTCTTAGTAGATTTTTTTCTAAATCAATGAATAAGTTGAAAAAGAAACAGTCTCCCAAGAACATATATGCATTAGCTACAGTGGTTAAAGTTAAGATCCTTATTACTCCAGCTTCAAAATTCACCCGGTATACGATTAAACTTACTAATTTATTTTTTATAGAAAAATATTTTCACAATTGGATTAACTAATACATTTACAAAACAATGCAGTATTTGTTTATCAAATATTTTCTGTGGATATAGTGTTTCTACACTTCTTGTTCAAAATAGAACTATAAAGGTATAGCCAAATATTTTTGTTTCATATTTTCCTTACCAAAAGATTTTAACTTTATTTATATTATTTACTTGTTCGGATTTAATGTAATCGTAAATGTTTTAATGACGCGATAGAGTATCTCTTTCTATCACGTCAACATGGTATGGAGAGAAATCAGGGAACTGTGAGGCTTAAAGTTGTCCTTCTGCTTTTGGTGAGTTTCCAGTTAAGTCGTATTTATTTTGATTTATTCAATAGTTTTATTTACCACGTATATTGAATTTAATAATATGTGATGTACATCAAACCTGGGTGAAGTGAGTCAGTGTGCTCTGCCGCGGCCACACAGTGCGAACGCGCGCACTCTACCGGAAGAGCTCTCGACGCGCCTTCTTGCATTCAGCCACTCGTATTTACCGCGAAAATATATTTTCTTTTTATTCTACAACATTGTCATGTCTCTACTTTGTATTTCTAATTTCTGCTGTGACAAAAAATTTCTTATTCTTTGAACATTAATAAAATTATAAATAAATTACATATCGTTAAAGAATCATAGTTTACAAGTGTAAAATGGAAAAAGCTGATTCGTTCGCAATCTTAGATATTAGTATTGGCGATAAGGATAAGAAAAACTTGAATGTAGACAAACTCAACGACGATAAAAGTAAGAAAAATCCTATTACAACGGTGATCAAAATTCGTAAGTCTAATCCATAAGCATTTTAGATACTGACATTAATTTTCAACGACAGATTAGACTATTTTACAGTTAAAATTTAGTGACATAGAATTTACTGTGTAAATATCATTATTTCATTAAGTACTTAATTGCATTTCTGTATTTAGTATTGTAAATGTAAAATGTACAGTTGAATTGATTATAATTTTGTATAAGCGTTCGTATTGCTGTTAAGTAATTTTAATTCCATACACTATAATTATTTTATCTTTTAGAGTGTTTGGGGTCCACTGTATGCTTTTCCCTTACTCATTAGTATATAGAGACAGCTTCTCGTGTAATTTATGTGCATACTTACATAGTATTACGATTGTTTCCACTAATTCAATCCAATTAAAGAATCAAGAGCAACATTTCACATTATTAACCTTCGCACATAATAACTACTGTCCCATACTAAAATTTAAAGAATAGTATAATTACCATTACTATTGCGTGAATCTTTACTCGGAATAATTCAGTAGATTATAATCCATATTGGTACCTATCATCATACAACATTAGATGTCATTTATTACAGTGTCTTCAACCTATAGTATGTTAGAGGCAAAAACTTAAACCCCTTTCAGCAAAGATGCACCGCTTCAAACAAATTTAAAAACTTACTTGCCTGACCTAACTCTTTAAAATACCCATTTGTGTATCTAAATCCTGTTACCTGTTGGGTGCGATAGTGAGGCAAATCATGTATCTGGAACGACCGTTGGTGTTAATATAAATCTTGAGCCATGACATCCGTGAAGTAGGAACCAGTAGGTAATCGTGCCTATGTTCGTGTATGTAGTTTTTATTTGATTTTCCCATTTGTTTAGATTTATGTGAATCTTGTAATATAAGTTGTAACGATAGTGTGGTTTTATGCCTAGATTCGCATAATTATCGAAAGAAATGTTTTGTATTACGAACATCGGTCTTAGCGTGGGAAATAAGCTCATAAATACAGGCCTATCAACATTAACACAGTTATGTACGGATTCTACCTAGATGCTAAATCAGATGGCGTAGCAGGGGATGATTCTCTTTTAAAGTAAGAAGTTGAAGGTTCTTTCGAATAACGCATCGACATAATGAATGAATTATGGTCGTCAATAATTTTATTTATTTTGGACCGGGTAATGTACCCTTATACGAGGGAAAGCCCCCAAAATTCCTAATACTCATTACACAATATTGACATCTTTGTGTAAAATAACACGTCATAATGTCACACTTGTCAATGGCGTAGCTAGCCCGGGGACACAGAACGGATACAAATGAATGTAACCCCTCGAGTAGATAGATAGTAATATAATCCGGGGAGGACTACTTAAAACTCCCATCGCCATCTTTTACGTCACTGACACTTGTATTACATACTTACATGAGACTGTAATATTTAGTTATTAATACGACAACTGCAATAAATTATAATTGAGCATCCAGTATAACAAACATTTTGTTAATATTACCTAGTAACTAGATATCGGATTATATGCAAATGCATAAAACACTTTTTGTATAACGTTAATACTTATATATTTTTGTATTTTTTCATTGATAGTAAGCTTACTTATTTTAGTAATTATAAATGTTTTAGACGTGTTATAAAAAAAATATTGAACAGAGTAATGCCCTTTCGAGTATACCAAAGAAAAAAGCCCGTGGTAAATTAAATACTGTTTAAATTGCTCAGGCCAAACTCTGCCTGCATGGGTTTTCTGCAGAAGTGGCACCAAATTTTAGGCCCGGTCTAGTTAGTTTACGTAGTAGGTGATTTTCAGCCTACAAAGTACTTATACTTATAAAGTGCAAATTTCAAAAGTTTGTTCTAGAAAATGTTTGTAATAACAATACCTAATGTTACTTCTAATAAAAAATAATATTTTGATTATGCACATGTAGTACATATTTTGGCATTTTGATAGTGCATATACTTATCGGTTTGTTATCTGTCATATGATTGTTGTGTTATTAGTACGTTAAATTATTACGTCAACTAAGTAAATATTCTCTTAAATACCTTACATTGCATCGGCTTTTTAATTGGCCTTCTTTATACCTATTTGCTCATTGCAATAGTAAATAGCTGTGTGACCCAACGCGCTAGATAATTATTAATTAGATTGGGTGCGCTTATTGTAGTGAGTGATGAGCACGCACGCTACTTCCGCTGGCTGTCCTCAATATGAGGTGAGCACGCGCCGCGCGCCGTCGACGTCCCTGGACACGACGCCGCGCCGCGCCGCCGCCGCCGAGGGAACCTGTCGTGTTCCACTCCGTTACACACGTTGCAATGCCCTGCTTCCTTTTCAGTTGACATGTTCACAAACACCTCCATAATAATATATCCTCCTAACAGACAACTGGTTCCACTTAACTAACTTTTAATGTTTAAAAATAGCACTAAAGGTCTTATCATTTATAGCAGCACAAAGAGACTATGATACTATGATACAGAGTACTTCGAGTTTCTGTCGATATATATTTAAACAGTTCTACGTTAAGTAAAATCAGCCAAGGAACTGAACTATTTTCTGTGTGTGGTCAATCATAGTAAATATAATTTTTCTTTACATATTCTGGCCACTGCGTTCTTCTAAATTATCGTAGGTTAACTTCTTTTTACCACTTCTTTTAAACGATTGTGCAACACATGTACAATTTTCTCTACATTGCAACAACGACGGATAGTTGCAATCCGCTTTCAAAACCGTCGAATGGTACCTAAGCTTCACCTTGTTTGATTTTCCATATCCTTACTACTCGTGTATCGTTGTGTAGGTACACACATATCTACAGGAAACGCGTACTTTTTTGTAAGGCTAAATTTTGCTCGTATCCGTTGACATCATTATGTGAAGTATTTACGCCAATGTATTATATTTTTGTGTAGTAGTAACGATATCAAATATTTTTTAACATCCACTGCGTGCCATGTGTCTCATAACATGTAAATTATAACCCAAGACTGGCGATATTGTCCCATAACTCAATATTGGATAACATAATATGGTCTCATGTTTGCTATTCTCGTTTCGATTGTAGTATTATGCTTATGTTCCAAGTATTGGTTATACTAAAATATGTATAAGTTATGAGCTGTTTATAAAAATCAACACCGTCAACAGATACAATGTAATATTCTATATCAACAGAAAGAGATCGTGGCGAGCGGGACTACATTGGATTTGCGACACTACCTGAACAAGTGCACCGCAAGTCAGTCAAGAGGGGCTTTGATTTCACTTTGATGGTGGTTGGAGAATCCGGTCTCGGAAAATCAACTCTTATAAATAGCTTGTTTTTAGGAGACCTTTACAAAAATAGGAAAATATCAGATGTACAAGGTAGGCTTCCAAAAACAAGGTTCGCATCTTTTTATTAGCTTTTAGACACAAGAACACAAAAATTCATCCAATGGACTTAAACACCGAAACATCAAAAGTACTGATAATTACTACTACTGGGCCAGGATTAACATCTAAGGCCGGGTTTATGAATTATGATAGTTTGCTCTACCATCGTCCCGGTGCCGCTATAACTGTACTATTCTACATAAGTAGAGTGGCAAGATATTAAAATAGTATTTCGTACTTTATAATTAAATGTTCTGTTTGGGCTGGTACTGTTTAATGTCAATGGAATAATGTACTACATACCTATTATTATTTTACCTACGGCCAACAAAAAAATATAATTGTCCTGTGATCGTCGATATCTATAAACACCACTTACTAACAGAATTATGTATGTGTTGCGTCTGAGGAAAAGTAATATGGAAGTACAGAAGTTTTTAGTTAATTACGATTACCCCATGATGAACCGACCTATTTATTTATCATGACTATAAAACTAGCGACAACATATCTCTTTTACACAATAAATTATACCTCCGTTTTTTTTACTACAAATGTCTTTTGTACCACCATACCGGAGATACTTGTAAGTAGATTTTTTGCAAACACGGAATAGAAAGTTATACTAGTGCTTTAGAATATTATATAATTGGAGATCTTTTCCAGACCGAGTAGAAAAAACTACAACAATCGAAAAGAAAACAATGGAAATCGAAGAACGAGGAGTAAAATTGCGCTTGACAATAGTAGACACACCCGGATTTGGTGACGCAATAAACTGCGAAGACTCTTGGAGAGTGTGCTCGGCGTACATCGATGAACAGTTTAGACAATACTTTACCGACGAAAGTGGCTTAAACCGACGTCACATGCAGGACAATCGTGTGCACTGCTGTCTTTACTTCGTTCCGCCATGGGCACACAGGTACTACATTGTTAAATAAGATTACATTTTAAACATTTACTTCCTTTGTTTGTGCACGTGTGTAGTCAGAATGCAGGGATTTGTAACAAAACGAATATAGTACAGTATGCTATTGCCGGTGTAATGACCCATTCTTAAGAGCAATTTTTAACCTATAAAATGCCATAAACATGCGTTTAATTTAACTCATATAAAGTTTTTTAAATTGGCTGATGATAACAATAATATTGTGTGAAAATGTAAAGTTAGTTTGTAAGTAATACGTACTAGCATCATAAAATATTATTTTATGATGCTAGTATGTAATTAATTACAAGCTATTTTATGATTGATAACAATATTTCCATTTAAATGATTGCTAATGTATTCAGTTTATAAAATACTTATGAATAATGTTGTATCATTGTTTTTGCTTGGAGCAATTTATTACCAATCGTAATATTTAAAATTAATACTTAAGTACTAAGAATTTACTGAATGTTACTTTAATTAATCTACCACATCGACCTAAGTTCTTAAACTACTATAATCTTATACTACTATAATCTGCCTACCTAATATAATCTACTTTTTGAAATAAATAATAATTATTATATTGAGTACAAAATAGATAAAAATGAATATCTAAATGGGTAAGTACATACTAGATCCAATATTTATTCTTAAATCTTTTTAAAAGTATATGGTTGTAAATTTCGAGCTTTTCTCCAAATAGTTTACAGTTCCATATTCAAAGGACCATTGACATTCCTACGAAGTAGGAAATTAAAAATTCGTAATAAACAAATTTGAAAATAACTAGCCATAATACTATGTACCTACACACTCCCACCGTCTACGCTTAAAATGATAACCAGACTCCAGAGGCAAAACTAGTACTTGGTCTTGTATTCGATTACTAAGTAGAGCAGCACTTTATGTCGCTTTTCTAGCATTTTTTTCCCAGAACTGGATTCTCAGACTTGATGTCATTTAGGCTATCGGTCATGAAAATTAACCTAAAGCCAAATCTATTCTTGAACTTGTTTGAAAATGTGTGTTCTAAATGGTGTAGAGATATGAAGCTATCTAGTACTCTTTCGAAGCATTCACATTCTTTACTATTAACCCTAGGCCCCAACAGTGTATCGCATTTTGGTGAAATTAGGCCACGACATGTAACAGGCGGGCACAATGAGTGTCTAACATTTTAAAGTAGCAACTAGAGTTTATTGGGTCAATGAGGTGTTCACCCCGTGAGATAGCCTCGTATCATATAATGTTGCAGCCAAATATTGAATTGTTAAAATGTTTTATTCAAACTAAATATTATGATAGT
Organism: Manduca sexta; assembly: GCF_014839805.1. NCBI lineage: Eukaryota > Metazoa > Arthropoda > Insecta > Lepidoptera > Sphingidae > Manduca > Manduca sexta. The sequence goes on from NC_051128.1 coordinate 8,832,567, forward strand.
AAGTATAGTTATGCTGTTATATTATTAGAAAAAAAAAATTTTTTTTGTTGATATACACCATTTCTTTAAAAACTAGACAATTATAATCGATATATCGATGAGAATTTTAAAATCTAAAAAATCATCGTTACTTTTGTATTAAAATATGTATTTGTGTAAATACTAAATTAAAAAATTACGGAAACAATATCTTTGAACTTATCTTAGTCCAGCTTGATTATTATTGACTAGAATATACAGCAACGATAAATATGGTAGTTTAATACAAAATGACTAAAGTAATAAACTGATCAATGATTTCCCGATGAGACATTCTATTGAAACGCTGTTTATCTATCAATGTGCTCGTTACAGTTGTTATTATGCGTGATTCAGTGGTATCATAACATCAATAATGTGATTGTTACTGTCCCAGATGAAATAATTCACCATGGAATTTTATTTACATTTAGTATATGAACATACAAATCTGTTAAAGAACGTAATTACGAACTACTTTACAAAGGTGTACCTATCACCTAAATATTGACAAGATAAAAAAACTATCCATCCAGGAAAATATACAGCTACGAATTTATCGATAAAAATTGCTTGAATTCTCTGTTTCAGTCTGCGACAAGTGGATTTGGAAATGATGAAACGGCTTCACCGGAAAGTGAATATAGTAGTAGTTATAGCGAAAGCAGATTCTCTCACAGCAGCTGAAGTTAAACGACTCAAAATGCGAATACTTAACGATTTGGATGAACACCAAATACAAGTATGTACCAACAATTCAGTCAATTTACTTATACATCGATCTTTATTACAATATACTTACATAAAACAATACCAACGTGATATTTTTCATTTATATTCTTAAAGTCTGTCACGTTCTGTAACGTCATCAAAAATAATTATTTTATTTTATTCATGTAAACAAACATAAAAGTGTATTACAAATGAGCACATATCTATCTATAGGTATATCAGTTTCCTGAATGTGACAGCGATGAAGACGACGATTTTAAGCAGCAGGACAGAGAGTTGAAGGAGGCAGCGCCTTTCGCCGTGGTAGCGTCTGACACAGTTCTCGAGGTGGGAGGGAAGCGCGTGCGCGGCCGCCAGTATCCTTGGGGAATCGTTGACGGTCAGTGTGTACACATTGGGTTTAGAAGGTGAAAATGAAAGTGATATTAAGGAGATTTTAAGGTGTATTGTTTGCAATAGGGGACCGGCCTGTGTTCGATTTTGTACATTATTCTATATGAAATGGTTGATCATACGAAAAAGAAACCCTCCTGCGAAAACTGCATTAAAATTGGTTAAAAAATGAGCCAGTAATTCATATTTCAAATATTACTATGTGCCAAAGTGGGCGCGAAGTGGGGATATCGCTTCATCTCTTTCTTTCGCACGCGTCGTAATGCCCGATGACGTCACACGTGGGTGTTGCGCCTCTTTTGTGTTTCTTGTTACTTACCCCTTCTACCGAAATTAAAAGACTTATAACTTGTTGATTTTTTACCGGACTTAAATAATTCTTTCTGTGTTTTAATTTATATAACGTAAATATTTGATAATAATAAAGAACAAAAATAAGTCCGGTCCCCTATTGAGTGAATGAAATGTTCTTCAAAGAATTTGTTTAATTTTCGGGTAAACATATAATAAAGGATCAGGAAATCAATGTATGTTTTGTAGTCGGGTATCTCTTGTTTTTTTTATAATATTAATTATTTCTATATTTTGTTCCAATATAACAGTTGAAAACCCTCGACACTCGGACTTCACAAAACTTCGGACAATGTTGATATCCACTCATATGCAAGATTTGAAGGATGTCACGCAAGATGTTCATTATGAAAATTTCCGTGCTCAATGTATATCTCAAATATCGCAACACGCCATGAGAGAAAGAGGGTAAGAACATTATGTATTTGTAGAGTAACTAGATAAAGTAGGTACACTTTTCAATTTTCTAGACCATAAATGTTCACTGGGGAAAATTAAACATCCAAAAAATCAAGGGGTTTTAAAAGTTTAAATATATGTTTGCGACGGACGTAGAAAAGACCACGGGGTGTAGAAATCTCACTTCTAATATACCTAAATGCTAAAATTTGGATACATATTTAATCACGCCAGAACTGTCGAACGGATCTGGATGAAAATTGGCACAGGGATACATTATAGTCTGAAATAGCACATAGGCTTTATCCCGGAAAAACTTATATACGCGGACGGAGCCGCGTGGAAAAACTAGCAACGAATAAAAATTACTACCACCACCACCACCACCACTAATTCCAAAAATGAAAACAATATATTACACGCCTATAGCATCTTAAAATTAGGTATCTAGTTAGTTATAAAAAAGAAATATCTCTTGATACCTACCTGATTGCCTTTATTATTAGGTACGCGCGCAACACATTTTAATGATGCGTATGCATGAAATGCTCATTCATCAACAATGTTAAAAAATATAGCATGATGTTTTGTTTGTATTTGCATATAATATCAAAATGTATTAAAAAAAATTACCTACCTACTGTGTAAAATCGTATTGGTGAACGTGCCAGCTTTAGTTAACCGACTTATACTCCATTTGATCGATATTTCTTAATTATTTTCTATTAATTTGGAAACCAGAAAGTGATCGCCTCAAACAGAATTATATGCACCATCATAAACCTGCCATAAACCATCACATTTTTATTTATTCTTACAGGAAACTAAAAAGAGACTCGATGGGCAACAACAATGAAGTAGTGATTACGGATACTGATCGCCTTCTTTTACAGAAAGATGAAGAGGTATACAGATCCGTCCTTACACAATATACTTATTTACCTTAATTTTTACTGGTGTTTTGACAAAAAAAGAAAAAAAAATACAAGTCTTAAGATGATTCAGATAAAATTTATGTGTTTTTCAGATACGAAGAATGCAAGACATGCTGACGCAAATGCAGGAGAAATTAAAAGCTTCCGACAAAAAACACGACAGTATCATAGATGTATAGTTAATAAAGTTACGCGCAATAGTATTAGCGTTAAGTAGTCATTTGCCTAATCACTAGTCTAAATTTAAATAAAAATTGAACCTCTTTAGAAAAATTGGGATGAATTTAGAGTTTTGATAAAATAGAAAAGTGAAAGAAGGTGGAAAATACCTGAAGGGTGAAAAGAAATGGGACATAAACGGAGATTATTATATAGTCAGACTTGTGTTTAGTAAAACATCAATTTTGTTATGAAAGAGAATTAATCATTTACGGCTCGGTCGGTTAATAAATCTTCAAACTAATCAATTTATATTCTTTTCGCCCTATGGGTCTCCACCATTTTTATTACTTATACCTACTTACCTATGTTTGCACAGTCTTTACTATAGTTCGATAACCATAAGTTGGCAAATTATATCAATATTACCATGCGCAAGGATGTACATTATCCTTATAAATTAAATTGTTTAGAGTGCCTGATTATGATTCATGCAGTTACAATGTGTTAAGGTGACCTTTATTCTATGGGCACCTTTTAAATTCTACCACCTGCCAACTTATGTTTGTGCACTATAAATAGGCTGCTACCGTTTTATTATACAAAAGATTGTAAACGGTTCACTTTTAAATAAATTATTTAATTGTTAATATTAGAATAATCATTCTAATAAAAGCTCTACTTAAATTTTGGGGGCACGGTAATAGTTGTTGCAAATGTACATTTAGCTAAGTGAACTATATTTTTAAACATTACTTAGTTGTTGCCGCTTTAACAAATTGGACATATGACATTCATTAATTGTCGCAGTAACAAGCACATGGACGTATTCGCGTGCAGGTCGAATGAGGTGCAAGCAAAGTAAGATGTTCATTTGGCATCGTAAGAGGATCGGATTGCCTATTGCCCAATATGTAAAAGCGGTTATGTTTATACGCGCACAGTAAACATTATACCCATCTCATAATGCCCCTTTGATACACTTTAATAAATCCGTTCTGTAATAATATACGAATAACGAATATCAGAAGTGATAGAGTTAATTGATCTGGTTTCACGTTTCCTTTAAATCATTCCTCGTGTAAAATACGACTAACTGGGTATAGGAATTTTATGAATATTTTAAACATTTGTTAACTTCAATTACAACCAAATGGTTAAGAACCATTTCCTGAAACCAAAGTGTTAAGGTATGAATTTTTGTATTGATATTATTGTACTAGCAGTAAATTGATACTTTACGTATGTTTATTTATTTCATTTTCTCAGTTTACCCTTATATTTCAACAAAAATTAACAATAGTGAATTCCGCGCCAATCTCGAGAGAACATAAGTCATCAACTTGGTTCTACGTCGGTCTGTACCTAATGGTAACTGGAGTAGGGTGCTGATAGAGTTTGAAGATTAAATTAAATTAAATTGCATAAAAAATTGCACAAATCAAATCGTAGCCTAACTACTTACTTAATACACCGTAAACTTGCTGGAAAAGTGCCTATAATTATTTTTAGTAGGTACTGATATTATAGGTTCGATTCCATCCGGTCCATGACCGACCCTTAGAATCTCGAGCGCTCCGGGAATTAATCAGTGACCAGTTTTCGGTGGCCTGTTTTAAGTCACAACGCACATCTCACAGTTCCGTGATGGCAACTGTCGACTGTCAACTAGCCACTGTTCCCTATTGTCGATGATGATGTGGTGGTTATATTCACTTTAATGATGAGTGATTAACTAGAGCCTGTGGCGCCCCCTAGTGATTACTGGTGCCCTTCCGGGTACGCCCCGAGAGCCCGCTAAGTCCGATGCTGACCCGATCGTAGAAAGAATAAGGAGCCACATTACAATTAGTCCTTCACCATTCACCAAACGAGATTTTCCTCAGATTAATGACTAAATATAGATACCAAACTGAAATAAAAAATTACGAAACATCAATTTTATTCATCTCGGAAACACGAGAGCGAGTTCTACAGACAACGTCCATACTTATAAACTATTTATTCATAATCTGAACTAAAATGGCAACCAAAACGTCACTGTTATAACATTGGTTATAACCCATTTATTAACTTGAATAACAAATATTTTTTCTTATTTGACTAATATTTTTTAATCAGGTTTACACTTGACTCAAGTTCTTATATTATGAGCGTCACTCCGTACATAACCGTACGCTGTCAATGTTGAAATCATATTAAAGTCAGATGTACGGATTGCAGTACAGTTGAGTCGAACATAATGAGTGTACGGAATGCTAGATCTAGCACGTAGTACATATATATCGATGTTTATTGATATTTTTGAAATCGGCTCTGTCACATTACTAGCATAACAAAGTTACGTGAAAACTAGTGACAACCTTGTTTTCGAATGCATGAATGAATATAAATCTCTTTCTGTCCCCTTATCTAAGCCACAAGGAAATATATTATTAATATATTATATTTAGCTTTTTTAGTTGTCATTGTTCTGAGTATTTTAGTATCCAGCTTCTATGACTTTACTTATTGTTTTATGATTATTTATTTACACTAATTTTAAACTAGCAACATAAACCACCCATATGTCACTGTTATTGTCAAATGTCACTGTTCACTCTAATAAAAGTCAAGATAGATTGCTTTACGTTTCTTATGGGCCCAATAAGTTCAAATTAAAGTTATATATTTTAGTTGTAAACCCTTAAATAGTTGTTTAATCTTTCCTGACCTTAATCACGGATGGATGCACATATTTAAAGTGATCTTTAAAATTTTCTATAATGGCTGATAGAGATCTTTCTATGGGTCCCCGGGAAGGTATAACCTACCCCATAAGAGTTCAGTACTGCGGAAATTGTTCAATGCCAATAGAATACTGTGAATATTATCCTGAATATGCTAAATGCAAACAGTGGCTCGAAAAGCACCTTCCTACAGAATTCGAGAAAGTGAAAATAGGTATAGAAATTTTAATATCGTAATAAATATATAGGTTATGCTGTCGTGGTAAGATAGTTTATTTCTATTTTCTGTAGTTGATAATGATATTGTCTTGTTTGGTTCTATAGAGGAAGAGGAAAATGCGGGCGGTGAAGAAGAGAAGAAGCGACAGAAGCGCGGCGGTAAGGGTATGCTCAAATCAAAGAAGAAAGAAGATGTTCCCAAGCTAGTCCAAGTATCTCGCGCTCCTCGTGGAAAAAAGAAATCCGTAACGGTTGTCTCTGGGTTAAATACATTTGGTAAACATTTTTTTCCTCAGAACAAGAATCAATTTTCATATTAAAATAATTTGGTAAATAGTTTGACTTGTATGCATCTTTATCAAGAAACAATATTTCCTAAGAATTACATTATTACCAGGTGTGAAAATTACATAATTTTTCGGAATAGAGGGAGTCTTGCTAATGAAATTGACACTGAAAAGTGTAAACCGTTTAACAACCCGCAACAACCTTATTAGTCTTATAAAATACATAAGCAAAGTTGCTATTTTACATTGTTATTCTATGATATTGATGCAAACTGCCACCAGACATGAGTCTATGGATAAACTGGATACAGGATGTCTGTTACCTATACATTTACTTATTGTGATGTAATGAAATTCATATATTGTAATACCTAAATAGACCATGTTCAAAACAAAATATGTGCATAATATTCATTCATCATATTTTCTCGATGCAAAATAATATGGAATGTTTGCCCATGATATAATCAGAATTTTTATTAATGTTTTAATTTTCATGACTCCTCAGATATTGATCTGAAAGTTGCTGCAAAATTCTTTGGAACAAAGTTTGCCTGCGGATCTTCTGTAACTGGGGATGATGAGATTGTCATCCAAGGTGATGTGAAAGATGATCTCTTTGATATTATACCAGAAAAATGGCCTGAGGTAAGTTTTAGTTACATGTAAATAACATAACTAATTGTAAACAGTACACACAATGATAACCTAAAATTGATTCAGCATAACATGCTATGAGATTGATAAAGTTGTATCTCATTATATTATGTTCATCATCAACATGTTCACTGCTGAACATAGGCCTCTTCTAAAAATACATACATAACTCTACAAAATTATTTTTTTATAAGGTTTTATGTTTGAAAAAAAACTATATTCAGTTATAATTTGTGACAAAATCTGCAATAGACTGAGTTCATATAACATTATGTGATAAATACATGTTTGGTGCACCATAAATGCACTGAATGAATCTTTGCCAAATGTATAGAGATATAACATATAATAGTTATATTATATATATATATATATATATATATATATATATATATATATATATATATATATATATATATAGTAATAACTAGACATTGGATTATATGCTATTATTGGAGCATTACATAATTGAATACTTTTTCATTTTTAAGTAGTTAAAGTCATTATATGCATTGTAAATAAAAAAATAACAGACTACTACACATCCGAAATCACTTTGAGAACCACCAAGGCAGAATAAATGCTGTTTTATTAAAAAAAAACGAATCTTATTAAAATATTATGCCAACAGCACAGTCCATCCAGTTGACATAGAAAGATAATTTTTAGCTAATTAATTAATATTAAGTGACAAACTTTTCAAATTTGATCTAGAAAAATATTTAATTATGTATTGCCATAAAAATAACAATGACTAATTGTGCAAGTTGTAGCTAATTCGAATAACAAATAATATTTTTTGTATATTTGCCCCTTTTTAGTGCATACTGTGTGCAAACACACAGGTATAGTAAGATATTTTTCCTATTGTTATTTATGAGATGAGTAAAACAGCTAATACTGTCTAACAAAACTCCTATTTTTGTTACAGATTGACGAAGATAGCATTGAAGATTTGGGGGATCAAAAAAGATAGTCAATTGTAATTTGTGAAATGATGTTTGACAATGCTTTGTTTCTGAGTGAAAACTAATTTATTTTTGCTACAATATCAAGCCTTTCTTATGTTGGGTACATAAATGTTCTAGTGATTCTTTTGTTTTATATATTCTTTTACGTAAATGGAAATAATATGTGGTATTACAATAATACTCCTATTATGCCAACTCACTCTTTGAGAATGAAATAACATGAAGTAAATGGGACTTGGCAAGAAAGCATTGTTAATATTTATTTGAAACCATTTAACTATGAATAAAATATTCAAATAATGTGGTAATTTATTTTACAAAACATAATCCGTTCTTAGATTTGAGTTTAAACGTTGGAGGTAAATTTTCAAAGCCATCACATAGATGGCGCTAATAGAAGTTTTAGGCGTCAGCCACTTATTTTTCATATAGATTTGTATTGCGTATCCTTTATCAATCATTAACCGCTTTATTAATATCGTATGTTTAATTCAGAAGGATATTTTTTGTCAAATAGAAATATTTAAATACCTATCTAAATATTTTTGCGCACCATACATATTTTTAGTAGTTTCGTATTTCTTATTACTGGCAACTTCGTGATCTACTTCGCAAAATCAAACACAAAATAAAATCACTTTACGCATTTTGCATTCGTTGTTTGCTGTGTTTTGGTATAAGGATAACAATGAACATGATACGATAGTGTAATATAAATAGTGAAAAGCACATTTGACAAAAACCTGGAAGTGAATAAGAGCTCTTTGTGACCAGAATGTAGCGCTTAGTCAAGTTCCGCTATCCATTATACCTAAATAATTTATTGATCTTAAATTGTTCGAGACTGTAAATATAAACTTAAAAATATGTCTGTGGTAAAAGGAAAACTTGTGAAAATGGAAGTCATCCAAGTTGGTGAATACGAATTCACCAAACAAGATATAATAGGTCATGGAGCTTTTGCAATGGTATACAAAGGAAGGAAGAGAAAGGTGGGTATGATTATGAGTTACCTCTCGTGTCATTGTTCTGTGCGTTGATCGTTCTAATGGCTAAGCGTAAGTCGTTAACTTTTTGCAGCATTTTATCAGTCCATTTACCCGAACTGTCACTTTGTTACCATTACATATCGATTCGAAGCGTTACTTAGATTTAGGACTGCGTAGATTTGGATCCCAAGTATGGCTTGGATGACGCAAAATGAAATGTGCATGTCAACAGAACATTAAAATGTTTATTATTTTAGAATTATGATATGTTTACAAGTCTAATATTTTGATGGTGCGTATTTACAATAAATCAGCTGATAAATAACCTATAAACACATAAACATGTTTTTCCTTGTTCATACTTATGTCCTTCTCATTAGACCAAATCAATTTAGTGTTTATATCGTTTTTATAAAATAATTGTGTGAAGTTGCTTTGATATTAGTAAAATATGAATGATACAATGTTCAGTATACTGATAGAAAAAGTATGTCTTTAAAAATAACATACATTTAAAATAACATCCCATTTGTTAAACAAATTGCTTGTGTCCACCACTGTGTTAATTTTTATATTAATTGTGCAACAAATACAATTGTTTCTGTCTATGTTGCAAAATAGATGCACCAATTATTCGATGATGCCCATTGCACTATTCCATTAATGCCTGCTTCATTCAAAATTTTAAATGCCACATGTGTATGTTACTTGCAATATGCTAAATGTGAAGTTTTGACCAGTCCTTTAATAAATGTATGTTGTTGCATCACCGGGGCTAACACTACACATCATATTACCATGTTATATAAATCTTAATATAATGTAATTCTTAAACCTTTCAATTATAATATTCCTATAATAGGTTGTAGTACAAAAACATGTTTAGACAATACTAGGTAAATCTTTTATCTAGAAATAACACATACAATCATTGAAAAAATATTTATTTTTAAACATGCATCTTATCTTTTATATTCAATATTATTTGATTATAGAAGAGATAAGAATATATGCCAGGTGCCTATTTTTTTTTTATTTGGAAATAGCTTTTGCCTACAGCTCTGCCCACATGAATAAGTGCATATAAAATGTTGCATGTAGCACTCAGGAATAATATAGCTTCCTATTAATAATAAAAAAAATGGTTTAGGAGTTCCTGTGATTATTTCTTAATTAAAACAAAATAGTTTTTGAAAATGCCATTAAATAATTTAACAATATGTTTAATACATTATAATATCAGTTATTTTAAATATTATTTTGAGTATAAAGGGCCTGTTACACATGATCAAGTAATCATATTTGACAGTTATTATAATTAACACCTAAGTTAGGTAGTACCTACTCATTTTATTACAATTTATTTGGTAGCATTAGAGTGTGACTTTTGAATTGGGTTAGGTTATACATTTATGTTTGAGTAACATTTACTCAGAAGTTGTGAAACAGGTCCTTAATACATATAATTACTCTTTTGTTCATTTAATTGGAAACTTGCCTTTGTAATTGATCACCCTAAATGTATACTTTTCCTTTCTCCAATGATTATGTTTTGCTAACTGAATATTATTTTCATAAGTTCTAATATTTTAATAGTATATTTTATTTTGTTTTCATTTGCAGTAATTGAACATTATAATTTATTTATATAAATATTGATATTATTTTCATGACTATCAAAAGCTGCCATAATAATCTGAATAGTTTGAATGAAAGTGAATCAGTTATCACATTACTTATCCAGTAATCAGTATTATTATATATTCATAAAAATGGGCAGTATTATTTTTTGCAGATATTTATATCTTATTATAACAATAATTAGAATATAACCTCAGCTGGAGAGTATATTGTAATTTGCTAGGCTATGTATGTTAAGTGGGACAGCTGCATCAATTCCTGTTTATAAACATCTGGCTCTAACTACCACCATGTAATTAATTCGAAGAATCATTGTTCCTAAGCAAATTATTGTAACTATGAAAGATATTCAGTAATCAACTGGTTGTGTTCAAAGAGAGATAGGTACATAATATTTTGTCTCTTTAAAAACTCCACTCTGATATATATATCTTAAATGTACAAAAAAAAAACCATACATTTTATTATAATATGGTTTTTAATAATAGTTTGTTCAGAAACAATGGTGTGGTTACAATATTATACTGAAATAGTGAATGGTACGACACAGGCGATACTTAATTATAATGATTTTTTATGTCAGGCGATTTTTGTTATATGATATTTACTTCTCATGGGAGAGAAAAAAAAACCGCGATAAAATCCAAATAATAAATTTATTTCAACGATCCTTAACCAATTTAAATAGCAGTTTCTATGTCTTGTTAATATATTCTACTAGATGATGCTCGCGGCTTTAACCGCGTAAGAACCCTTTCTCGCAATAAAGTCCCAATATTTAAATTTATATTAGTCACAATAATAAAAAAAATAATCCATCTCATACTATGCTCAGGAAAGGAAAACTCAATGTACAAACAATACTTTTATTGAAGTCATAATTCCTTTAATTGGATCTGTCAAATATGCCAAATTCGGTAAAAATAAATAAAAATGTTTATATATTAATCGTTTACATTAAATTATTTCCTCATCTTAAAACCGATAAATATCATGCGGCAAAGAAAAAATAACAATAAGAGAAAAATTTGTTTTGTTACAACTTCAAGGTGTATTAAATTACGCTATTCCTTAGTACGTATAGCCCTATAAACTTAAAGTACCTATACCTACGTATGCCACAATGTAGTCATTGTAAACATTCGTAAAATCGATTGAAATAAACATGGACTCTATAAAAAAATATGCAAACAGACAATTATATAGGCGAGTATACGTATAATCAAAACAACCAAAATTCTCTCGCGGATGAAGACGCCAAACGAAAAATAGAAACTAAATAAACTACAATAAAAAAAATTAAAGTAATTAATGATATAATAATATTCAAATATTAAACTAATTTATAAGTTCTCCAAATCACATACATATTTTTATTATTATTTTATTTAGCGTACAAGCAATGAAGCGAAATAAAGGTCAATGTGGTCAAGAGCATGAACTTCTTCGATAGGTCAGCTTTTTAATTTAGTCGCATTTGTCCCGTGGTCACTGATTCATAGCGATAAAAACGCACCGAGTAAAAAGATTTCATTTATTTATTAACAAAACATCGCTAGTTTATCTTTTCATATCTTCACATCATCAATGATTGATATTAGGTCAATCAGACCTACTGTTTTCTCGTTGTAAATTTTAAATTTCTTGGATTTATTTACTAAGATCCAGTAATTTCAACTTATAATAATATATTGTATAATACCTCGTGGTGGAAATTACCATTGAAAAGCATTAGGTACTTGACTCATGGGTTATATCCATTTGAAGTATACAAAATAAAATGCCCTATTCCTTTTATAAATTTTACCCTAATAGGCAAAACAATGTGCGAGGCAGTGTGTTCACTGCTAATATATAAATATATACATGGAGGATAGACGTCATCGTCGGTTCCGCTGGTTGCATGTGTTCCGGTGGGCCGAGCGTTAAGTTTCGCTGCTTTGTCCCCTGCTGACACAATATATTACAGCACAATGCGACACGCACTATGTCCTCTTCGCCCAAGGGCACGCAATCCTGAGGACTGAGCTACATGCACGCGTGTTTCGTTTGACCCTATTATATACGCTAAAGATATAACCATCAAAATTCCTAGTAGATATTGTGGTTTATGACATAACATAATATTACTTATGAATTAAGATATAAGAAATGTGTTCTGTGTTAACAAATTTCAACATCAAAAGTTATTTCGGTCGCATTTGGTTATGTCACCCAGCTTTTGGTTTAATGTTTTGATTAGAAATGTATTCGGAATTACGATGAGTATCCATATGATCAACACTTTCCTGAAGTTGGGAAAATTATCCGTAAGCTTAAAGCTTTGTCCGGCGGAAAAAGGCAAGATCAGTTGAGTTGCTTAAACAAAGAGTCGTATTCTCAGCAGTTTCAACACGAACGGAAAATAATTTAATTGACAATATAAATTTCTAAGAAGCATATAACTCGGTTTCCGTATTTATTGGATATGTGGTTGTAAATTGTAATTAATCAAGTAATGATGTAAGAATGGATTGACATTGGCTCGCGAGAACTGCACCAGGTAACCGTGACCGCGCTGCCGACCACTACTCGCCCTGCAGTTGTTTAATGTTTTCTAGAATTACTGATTATATAATTACTTACATTGTTTCACGCAACAATGTGTAGCTTTATTAAAAGATAGAAGCAACAGTTTATCTTTTATAGGCATAATTATAACAGACTACAATGAATCCCTTTGGTGTCGTGATGAAATGGGCTCACAATGTATTCGCTCCACGAGCCTGCGGAATGTAGAACGAGCTAATGTTAGAGCAGCTCTTGCGCATAACCGCTACTACTGGATTTATACAACTGAAAATAAGCTATCGAATCTCGTGTTCAACGTTAAAATAAATCCCCACGACTTTAGTTATTCGGAACAAACGTATGATTTCACACATCGCGATACTCGATGAAATACATAACAGAATCGTACCAGAAAAGCGTTCTGCGAAGGTCGCATTCGTTATCCAGGTCGAGATGTTGTAAACAATATTAAGTACATTTATATAATTAAGCTCGAAAATACATCAGTCGGTATATGCAAGATGAGAGCGCACAGAGAGTCGATCGGCGAAGCAGACGTTATTTATGGAATTATTAGTTCCTGATTTTGTTCCTTTTTTCGTTTTGTAGATTAATCATTCTGAATACGCAATTTTATTATTTTTAAACAGAATTAGATTCTCATTTCCTATAAAAGGTATATAGAAAGTTTTTGCAATTTCTGATCTAAAAAGTACTTAAACCTGTTATAGTCCCATATTCTTTTAATCCATATGAGCAACAGGATCGATTTATTGACTTCTTACTAACATTTTTTTTTAAATCTGTAAATGCAGTTCTTAAATCTGATAGACAGTTTCCTAAAAATATATTTTCGTACTCCATCTCAAAAATATAACCAGTATACTGCAAATAAGACTAATTGCGTATTTCATACGAAATTTAAATAAGAAGGTGTGTTTAAATGGCGACGTGTACGCCCTAGTACTAACTAGTTGGTATAGAGAGCGAAGACGCAAAGAGTAGAGACTAGAGACCTTGATGCACACGCGCGATAAACGCACAAAGCTGTGTGTCCTTATGAAATGCTTGATGCAGTTTCGTTATAATTTTACTGATATTACATTTAACTCGATGTTTCTAGAACTTGTCATGTCGTTTTGTGGATTACCATTGTTTACGGAACACGCTACCGAAATCGAAAACTAACCGTAGTCATTGCCAACATTGTCCTTCTCAATTTATTTATTTTATTTGAACAAATTACGCAGCAAGCAACAAATCTGAAGTCTGAGTCACTACAATTACTTTAACAATAAATTGTACAATAGACTTAATTTATTAGAATACGATTGCAACATTAATGTATGTTACTTCCTCTAAGCAATACGACTTACAAGTATATTGCATTATTAATCTGCGATATCTATCGGACAAAGAGTTTCGTATTAGGTTTATAGTTATACTTGGTACGCTCGAAATTCTGCGCATACTTGAGGCATTCGTAAGAATATATGATAGAAAGGATAAAATACGCACACTAGTTGACCTGGGTCAACTACTGTGCGTATTCAGCGTGTCTGGACACGCTCCAGCCTTTTTGGTATTTTTTTTTATCTAAATTTGAGAATTCCGTATGAACCATGAACCTGAGACGTGACTCTGAGACCTATGAGTACTCCATTCTTAGAGCCCAGATAGATTTTCATAGATTACTGAGCTCCTAGAACAACTGTTAATGTGCATGTTACTGGGCAATGTTGATCTCGTATTATTGTATCCGGTTCCTCAGATAATAACATGTGTTCACTGATCGACCCACTGGCGAATTGCCGGACATCAAGTATAAAAATCATATTGAAAACAAGGTATTCAAATATAGAGCACGAGGTTACATGTAACTGTTTATTAAATCGAGTATAATATTAACTGTATTTTTTTTATTACACAGAATCCGTCGCAAGCCGTGGCGGTTAAAGTAGTAACGAAGAAAGGAATCCAGAAAGCGTCCGAAATCCTTGTTAAAGAAATTAAGATCCTACGGGAGCTGACGGCTCTACACCATACGAATCTCGTTGCTATGCACGACTGCATGGACAGCCCTGCCTACGTATACGTGGTTATGGAGGTAAGGAAATGTTTATTTACTTTACCGGAATACTCTTCGTTATAGGGGCTGGTTCGCATTATTCCCCGTTTAGAACACCTACCTTCTGTAATTATCCATTTTGTACCTTATTAACCGATTTGAAGAAAGGAGGAGGTTCTAATTTCGACGTGTTTTTTTTTACTATTTATTACCTCAGAACTCAGCCATTTATAAGGTAAACAAAAAACGTTAATTTTTTTTATATTTTTTTTCAATAATAATTATTAATCCTATATAACTGTGTACAGTCATAGACGGTGTTATAATGCCAAAGGGGGTCTTTGGAGTGGAATATACGGCTTGCAGTTCCATTTTAAGCCTCTAGTTGGTATGAGAAATAACACCAGAGTCGTTTAAGTCCCGCTCCGAGATAACGACCTTGAGCATCCATTCCATACATTTACGGGCGGGATTATGCAAAGATTAAAAAAAAAATAACTTTTTTTTTTTTTTTTCAAAATTTTAATCTACCGAAATGTACCTTGTTAACGTATCTATTTAATAGTACTAGTTGCCAATTCAAATTATATGAAATTTAAGAGAAAATGCACGTAACCAATAATTTTAGCGGTATATTATTATGATATTAATGAAACAATATCCACATTATAAAAAAAATAAAACCACCAAAGTAAAGATAACATATTGTATAAAATTGAATATGATATTTATTTCTTTTCTTTAATGTAATTTTATAAATTTAAAATAGACAGCTTATAAAAATGTGGTTAACGCGCCGTTTTGCCGGAGGCCTCACTTTATATTATGGTGGAGAAATAACGTTTTCATTTATAATTTATGTTTCAACACTTAAAGTAATATGGTATAAATTTAACTCAAACGACGGCGCATCGGGGCTGGATAGTTGATAGATTTCATTAAAAATTATTACATGTAGGTATATTATTACACTATCATCGCTTTTGCGTGACGTAATATAATCTATGCAATATCAGCAAGTATGTTTAACAATAAATAATGTGTAGTATGGTAAACGCGGACGTGCCGAGACCGGGAAGCGCAAGCCGCGCCGGCGCGACGCGCTGGTGACGCGCATGTACACAACCACAAGCCTATTATAAAATAAAAGTTTACAAACCAATGTCCAGGGTGTGTATAGTCGTGGTTACACCGCTGGGCACCGAGACTGCCAACTTACATAAGTAACGACATATTTATTACTGCGACATGCAAACACGGCTATAATATGTATTTCATCGTTCTCATATTATGATTAATACAGTTGTTAAGTACATATTTTGTGTTATTTTTCGAAGTCAAACGTATCTGTTAAAAATTATTATGACGTGAGTTTTAATATAATATTTCATAACACCTTATATTTATCTGAAGTACATTATCCACAGACTAGTTTTGTCTAATTTTTTATTGTGAAAATATATTTTAACATTTACCCATGGAATATTAAAATTCATACACAAATATTCTCTAATAAACGACCAGGGACCTGCCAAACTACCAGGTATATCGTCGGCAACTTCATTTATTCAAACAACAAAAATAATTAAGAGTTTGCACAAGTATTTTAAATTCAACCAGCGCCGGATTATTAGACAATTTGCATACAGGACTTGTTTAATTACGCAGTATATTTCGTATACAGAAATCCGTTTACTACCTTACTTGATTATGCCGAGAAAGTTTTCCTACCAAAAAAGTGATCGAATGTATTTGTGTAGAATATTCATTGTTTTAATCATTCTAACGAATACAGAATACCCATTCCCTAAAAAAATAAGTTTAGATCTTAATACTATTATCACACTTTATTCTGTTACGTGTGGTCCTAGAGACTGTATTCTTGTGGCGTGTATTTTGAAAGGCATAAAATAGTATTTGGGTACATTATTTATGTGATAAAACCTCCTAATGTACCTAATCGTAAAATTTTATTCCTCGCTGGCAAGTTGTTATCGCGTATGGATTAAGGGCAAGGCTAATGGGTTACGGACAACACTTAATGCCATGTTCCCGGTAGCAAAGTGTTGTGTGTTGTTTCTATCAGGAAATTTGATCAACAGCACTGCTTATTGTATGGTAATAAACGATTCCAGGTGTGCGCCGTACCACGCTTCGGTTCTTTGTGTTCTTGACCTGATACAAATTGTAGCTTTTTATTGTAAACAAAACATTACAAAAATACACACATAAGCTATGTATTATGTAACAGTGTGTATCGAATAATTCAAACAAGCAAACCGTTTTGTAAATGGAGCATATCGGCGAATAGTCTTTAGGAAGCAAGACACATCCATTATGTTTCGTCGAGTTGAGGCAGACGATAGTCCTTCCGTATGTCCATTTTGCGCGTGTTAATTCAAAGCAAGGTCGATACGCGTTAGATAAATACAACACGCAGTTGATGCGTGCGTTATCGTTTGTAGAGTCGCGTCGGCTGTCTCTGTCGCTAGTTGCTACATTTTAGTAGATTAACTGAATACATTAGAATAGATGTTCTAAATAAAAGTCTAGGTCTTCGTACACAATCAAGCGCACACCTAGACTGGTGTACGAATTGCGCAGTTAATGCCGTAATAGGTCAAGGGGATATCAATAAAAGATTAGTATGAAAGATAAAGAAGGAAACAATGTCCGAATGCTTATCTCATTGACAGAACTTCGTACCGATCACCGTAACGTCGCGCGTTGCCCCGAGACTGATGACTCCGAGATGCCCTACTAACCTCCTTATGATTATTCGCAACTTTCCAGCTTTATCTCTTGATTGTAAAACATTACCGTTAAACACATGCTAATCGGAATATAGATATGGTTAACCTACTTACAGATCTCAGATGTAAGTTCATATCTATGCTCGATTACGTTTCCCTTCATAAGATATCAGTACCTAATCCAAACTTCTATTGGGATGGTTTGTTTCCTACTTAATATTATAAACTTAGCTGTAACTAAGTGCTGCTCGCGGTTTTGCCCGACTGAAAAGCCTTTCTCGCTACAAAATCCACTGTAGCGGTTCATAGACCCACCTAAAGGATACATGCATCATCTACTATAAAAACCCTACCCTAAATATTTTTTTCTCATGGGAACAAATGACCAGGACATGACCATCTCCATCATCCATCTCTGGCCCAAATTTCATTCAAATCTATTCAGCTGTTTCTGCGTTTACTTCCAACAAACATCCAAACATTTTCACAAACTTTCGAATTTGTAAAATTAATAAGACTAAGCTCAGATATTATACAAAGTAGTGATAAATCGATGTTTTTAATGAAAATAATTTTCTTGCGTATTTTGAACACTTAAAAAAACAATTTTATCTCATAATGTGTCGTCACGTGAATGTTTATTTATATTTATCATATTAAACACGTGGTTTAAAGCTCTTCCTTATGTAGAGTCGATTTCATTTAATTATAGGTTTGATACAAATGAATTGCAGACTATTCCGTTACAATTTTTTTAATGACACCTTACACATATATATTTTTTTATTATCATTAAGTAGAAATACTTTCAGTGCAGAAAATATTATTTTGGGGCTATGTTGCGTCAATGGCGGCGTCTAGTCTGTTAACTGTCCACACGTGTCTCCCAACACGGGCCGGTGCCACGTGGGACAGAATGTGTTACTCACAACACTACGCTAATGCACTGATAAATAATTGCGCAGAACGGTTATTTGACGACGCGACGCGAATGTCTGCGCGTCGTATTTGTTATCTACGCAAAATAAATTTGTTCTACTACGAAGTTATAATATAGGTGTTACAAAATAGTATACTAACCATACATAAGAAAATGATACTAATTGCGCAAGAGGAATGTTCTATGAAGATTAATTATTTCATAATATTATGTATGTCATATGTAGAGACTATAGGTAATTTACGATACAATTAGTAAACAAAAGTGCTATGAGTTCTTTCTCACTTCACCTTTTATTACTATTATATTTTAATTAAGTAACGTACAATGAGATCCAGATCTACTTACCTCACAAATCCCAACGTATAAGACGCTATCTATATGTGAAACAGCTTTCTAGGAAGTGATCCGAAATATTAAATTGATCTTAGTAATTTTCGGGATGTACAATGCCAATTAACTATAAACTAATTATGTATTTATTTGTCTTGAACTAGATTCTTCCCAAAGCAAGTCTATTAAACCTAATTTCGCCTTAAAAAGTGTAATATTACTCAACTTTGAACTCGAAATTGTACTAAGTAATTGATTCTAAAATATACCCAGCATCTTAAACTACAAGCTGCGGCATTTACTTTCACAACGTTTAGACAGGGCTTTGAAATCCTTTGTCCGTGAACAGTGAACACGTGTAAGTCAATGTCTGTAAATGATATGTACTATTCAGCTGTACATTAAAGACAAAGACTATATTTTAGCCTTTACGACTCACGTTGCGTAGTACAAAGATGTTGACTTTGCCCAATCCGGAAAAGCAGTAGCGTCCGTGGAAAAAAGAAAACAATCTTTTATTATGCATGTATCTGTTTGTGATACGGCCGGCACGACTGAGGTGATACTGTCTCACACTGCACATGTAACCGACAACGCTACGCTATTACGTTTTGGGCAGCAAGATTGCCGGAAATCAAATCAACCACCGCGTGGTTTAGAGCTTCGCAATTAGGTTAGGTCGCTGCGATACCGCAACTATAAATACAGATTGACGTTATTTTTATTCTCTTTTACTTTGTTATATCGGGCTCGAGGTTCTTCAATTGTCACACAAGCTCTAGTCTTAAACTGTTTAATTTAATCAACACGGTGTTGATGTAGTAATTATTCTGCGCATGTTTCGTCAAATTTGATTTAATTATTTTTCGCGAAAACCGCTATCAAAAAGAATATCGGATGAAATTTATTTGGGTTTAGAGTTGTTTATATGGGTATAATATGTGGCGAATCAGTTATTCGCAAGTAACATCACCTGTGAACGTGATTCTATAAAAACAAAAATATGAACTTGAATGTGTACGCACATTGTTTGGCGTTTTTCTATATTTGTTAAATGTGCTCAATGTATAATATGGTTTGACATTTACATAACTAACGTCGGAGCAGCATGCCGTCATGCGTCACACTCGTCACACACAAGACTAGTTTCATCAGCTGCGGCCAGTGCCAAATGCCACGTTACCTGTATAATATTCATAATAATGATCCTCGGACCTCGTGTAACATCAATCGTTCGCTATACGTAATTTATTAATATCATACCGAACGATGTCCTTGTATGTAGTATATATGTATCCTATAATATGTAGAATGGAATAGGTATAACATCATCTATATAATAATATCAGCCCTGTATTATATACTTGCCCACTGCTGAGAGGGATTAGGCCTTAGTCCACCACGCTGGCCTAGTGCGGATTGGTAGACTTCACACACCTTCGAAATTCTTATAGAGAACTTCTCAGATGTGCAGGTTTCCTCACGATGTTTTCCTTCACCGTTAAAGCGAACGATAAATTCACAAAGAATATACACATGATTTTAGAAAAGTCTAGAGGTGTGTGGCCTTGGGATTTGAACCTGCGGACATTCGTCTTGGCAGTCCGTTCCACACCCAACTAGGCTACCGCCGCGTCTAACATCATCTATAATCTAATGTTTTTTGAATCTCATTACGATAAAAGAATTTATGAGCAAATACTTGTAGTAATGTTAATTATAGTAACTTAAACAAAAAACTAATATGTTTTGCCATAGTAGACTTAAAAACCGATTTAAAGCTCAAATAATGGCAATGTTAACAACAAAATCAGTCTTTAACGTAATCTTTCATTTATAGTATCTCACAAAACCAATCACCGTAGCTCAAATATTACAATTTAACGAGATAAAACATTAATATCCATTGTCGTTTTCACGTATTACATAATTATAAATCAAACAAGTTAATAGCGTTTAGATTCACAGTATTTCCATTGTTGTAAGAGTGATTTAATTGCGTATCAACTATATTTACAATTAACAAAAAAAGAAAGACTCCAGAATCGCAGTTATAAATCTGAAAAATTGTGAAACTTTGTATATGAGTTAATAACAAAAAAAATGAAAACACAAACAACCTTCTTTCCAATTCGTGTTTATATTTTTATATTTGCTAGCTAAGCTAAGTAAATACACCAATAAATATTAAATTAAAATTAACCAAAACCTTTGGAAAATGCCTAACCCAATACAAAAAGAATCGTGCTCATCCTATTTGCTTTTGAAGTGTTCCCTTCTGCATATTTGAAGTGCAAGATTCAAAAATGATAATTTAATGTGTAAGTAACCATCTTGAAGCTATATTAAACCCAACACAAAAAGGTTCATTAAAATCCCATTTGATTTTGAGTTACTTTCTACATCTTCTAAGTCCAAGGTCTTATGCCAATAAAATAAATTTGAAATCATTGCGAAGCTATATGAAATGAAACGGAATCACTTAAATCGGACTACAGTGTAACAAATGGTTGCTGAAGAAACATATCATCAAACCTCTCACCTTTAGAGACGTTTAAAAATATTAAGTTAAACACTTTGAGTTTGAATAACTCAGTTGTTTTTAGTCATCATTTTATTATTTCATAACACTATAGTTACTATTGGATTCTTAGCTGTGGCAAACCCGGCCAAGGTTCGCCACCTGTCGCGTTACCGACCAAATTAGCTCTTAGACGTGCTGATCTCAAACATAATAAAGTCCATTCAATTATTCGTTGTTGTTATATAATTATCGCGACTACCAGTGGCGATGGGCCCGTATATTGTGCTTCCTAATAATTTGGCTTTGGAAACTTAAAGTACTTTAAAATAGTAAAAGCGACTACTTCCCCTGCCAGCATCTTACCTTTTGCGACTACAGAATACAGCAAAACGAAATGCGAATAAATGCGTATACACTTGTACATACATAAAAAAGAAACTGCTTTTAAATAATTCAGCTAGCGTAGGTCGCCTTAAAATTTTATTTTGTTTATAACTACTGAATAGAAAATTACAACACTAGGATACTACTTTTCTTTTCAACTACTTGCTAAAAAGTAGCACACTAAGATAGTACAATATGAGAGCATTTTGTCCTTTCTTTGTTCCTTTCCTGGAATTTTCTCAACAAACTGGCGGCGGGATAAAATTTTACTGAATCTGAATAATAGTATCTAACTAATAATATATGTATAAGTAGTTATTATATGCGTTCAATAAATTATATATTTTAGATACGTTACTCTTTTTTGGAAGTTGAGTAATTACATATTAATTTACTGTCTCGTAATATGTCAATACAATAAAATGGCATACAAGCAGAGCTGATAGGATCGTATCACCTGTGCAGATAGAGAATATTGTTAATGAGCAATGGAATGACAGTAGAATACACAATAATACGTTTGGCGAGAATTCCGTACTACGCAAAAATATAAATAAGTATATAAAAATGTCTACCCGACATGTACAAAATATATAAATAGTTGTCAAGGGCACACGAGTCGAGTTGACATAATAGGTCACATCTATATTATGCTTATAGCAGTTATGTGTAGGTGTTTGTAGACAAACGTGTACGACGTAAGTTTATTTTTGTTGCGTAAAAACTAAAGCTACTCTCATCAGTACACAAAGCCAAACTCAAGTTCATTGGCACGATTTTCTTTTAGCTAAAGTACGCAGGCCGTCGCCATGGCTGCTCGTGGACCATGACTTGTACACTCTAATACAGTAATTGGCAACGTTAACATTTAGATGGGCTATTTATAACTAAAGCGGGTGTTTTGTTCTTTTCACTTTAAAGTAACACGAACTTGGAACGTTGTGTTACAATTTGTCACGGTTGGAGGTAATTCATACAAGGCATATATTTTGTGACAGTTTTTGTTGGTACTTTAACTTGTAACTTTTACCTTCGAAATATCTTCATCTGTTAACTCGTTTTGTAATATACTTCTATTTCATATAACCACAATCATAAACATTTTGTTTCCGTATTATATGTTACGAAACAATGTTGTCAATTTAATACATCACAATATTTAAAACATAAACTCGAGTTGTAGACACGCTGTAATTGAATGGAACAAAAAACACGGAAGAACCGTCGACGTTTTTACATCACCACCTCTCGTCTCGTGCCAATTCCAAATTAGGCTTATATTAGATTTAATCGCCAGTGTATCTGATTTATATGCGTTACTAATTTACAACGCACTGCAATAACATACCAAAGTGGTTTGAAATATTCGAAATGGTAAGGATTATTAAAAGTGACATTTTGAATAATAAAAATACTCGTGAAATCTATGAAACTATGTAGTTATGATCTCGTTACTTACAATCGCTAAAATATTCGAAAAGGATTTTGTCAAGTGGCCGGCTAAATCTAAAACGAATATTTTTTTCAAATACCCACAGATATATCAGGCCCGATTTTAAAACTTCCTACTAGGATTCGTAATAATGAATTTTGATCATATCAGAAAATCTAAGTAACCGATTTCTCTAAAATGGCGCCATGTGAACCTGCATCATTTTGAGTTTTGACCCAATGAGTAGAAATCCCAACTATTATTTGGTGCCGTGTTTGTTACAAAAAAGAAAAGTTTTTTCCTCACGTTAGCTCGACTCTGAGTTTACCTTTTTTGAAATAAAGACCTAACTTTACCGTTGTTTATGAATGGTAGTTCATAAACAGCTGCGTTGAAGCATACCTTGACTCTGCTTACCCGCAGCACGAATCAAAAGGTTTCTATTCTTCTATATTAGGCATACTTCTATCTGCAAACAAATATTGGCATTTAAGGGTTAGTAAGGCGAAGTGTGACGCGGTGCACGTGTAATTGATTTGAAGCCATGCAGTCTCATTATGTCAACACTCATGAACTGTGACATTTGAGGTTTGAGAATATAGTCGTGAATGCTACGATAATAGTAATCAAAAATGGGTGTAGGTCTAAATGTAGGACATGATGCTAATGGAGCTGTGATCCAAAAACAAAGGGTGCATTTGTTGTGAAACTAACTTGTCTTATTCATTTTAATTCATCGTATTCATTGTGCATACAGAATTAATCACAGCAACGCTGAGGTCAACCGGCGGTCAACTGTTCTGCATTACGTGCGACAAACAAATGTTTTTATTGTACTTTCGATCGATATAGCTCCTTTTAATGACGATACCCTTCTTTAAAAGGTCTAATGTCATATAATTATACACAATTAACCGCTATTGTACTATAAAAAACACTTCGCGCAAATATTCCAGTTAATCGTATAGTTTCAAGAAATCTTTATTATTAGAATTTAATGTGAGGCGTACTCTTCGACCCTTTGAAATTTAGTTGCGGATATCTTAATAACAAAATTTTAGAGGTGATGTTTTTCTGACATTTCCCTATAATCCACGTAGCCTCTTAGTTTGATTAGCTTAAAGTTATACTATAAGTATATGCTCTAATAATATTATTATTATTGTGATAGGTACTTTATAAAATATTTGAGGTAAATGTGTTGATACTAGAATCTATCAGGGACTGTCATGACGAATCTTACACCCAAATCCGAAACAAATATTTTGTATCGACTTTGGTGTTGGAAAATGACACCCACTGTCTTCTTTCTTTTCACAGAAGCGTGTCGTTCATTGCGCCACAATGACTGTTTAATGCTAGTGTATAAATATTTTTTACTTTTATAATAAGTTATCCATTAAAATTGGAAATACTGTTCTACATTCCTCATTTATTTTTTAAATGACTTGTTGAGACTTCCCAATAACAAAGGTACGTTGAACTTTTCACGTAGGTAAAACGTTTTTCCACAAACGAAATAGATAGAGATAACAAAAATGCGTCATATTTTTTTAGTTTTTATACGACTTTTAATCAGATAGATAGGAAAATAGATACATTATTTATGTAAGTAGAAACTATTACAATATGAACACAATGTTCCGGAAGGGTTCTATCCAACGGTTTATGTAAATAGTTATTAGCTCATTCACAGTCGGCGGTATTAACTGTATTGTTTATACGGTAGCGGTACTCGTGATGGTTTGATGCGCGATCCCCTCTCGTGGAGCCGGGCGGCGCGGCGGGCCCTGCATCTCGCACGTGCCCGTAACTGCGTGCGCGTCACCTTGCACATTCCCTCGATGACGGGGCTTCCGTGCGATCGACTAGTCGAGATATAGCAACATTGCTTACTTTTTCTTACATACTGACACGATGTATTTTCATGCTTACGGTACACAAATTATTATCTATTCCAAAAACATCAGATAAAAAATATATTGTAGTAAATTACCTTTTACTCATGATTAGTATCATCACAGTAGTACAAACAAAAGTAGTTTTAACTTTTGTGCCAAATTCTCTTATAAGCTCTGCCACCTCCCGCAGTTGGGTGTGTTTACGTCACCTCTATTGCGGGCATTCGTGTACAGGTTGCAGGTACATTAATATTAAATAGACAAATTCTGGCATTCGGGTATTAATAGAATTTTATAACAGCGTTACAATAGAATTTATGGAATCTAGAAAGTAAGTAGTGTCTAAATCAAAACTCATTCAGAAGTTAAATACTGATTTTGACAAAAAAAAAGTATAATCCAGTGTTAAGAAGACTAAAATAAATGCTATTTTTCACTATATCGTTTTCTATACGCGATGGACGTGGCATCCTAAAATGAAAATTCCACAAATTAAATAACTATATTATTAATGAGCTTTGTTCGAGACAACAGACTGGTAAAACTTATATTATGCGAAATTGACACACAGAATTGAGACCCAGGCCGGTTTCTCCTGAGAGCGTCGCGCGCCTTGTCTCCACCACGAAAGTGTTGAAGGAAACCGCAGCTTTCTATCTATCCGCCTCACGCACTAATCAGTAATTATTTCAATTTGTTCTCTAAACTTTCTATTTCAATAGAGAGGTAAAGTGGGTGCCGATTGCTGAAATATATTTTGTGTGTATATTTGTAGGTCAATAGCTGTTTTGCATTACGTTACTTGTATCGAAATTATACTCGTATGTTTTATGTTTAACGTGGAAATAACACTATAAAGTTACTGTTCTCTCTTGACACGGTGTACTTGCATACAGATACAGATCTAAGGCCCCATTCTATTACTTTACAATTAATAGCCCTTTTAAATCATTACATAGTATGCTGAGTCAAAACAAATTTCATTTGTGAATGCAGAAGCCTCAAGCTTCCACGTTTCCTCCTAGATTTTTAATAATATTAATGTATGCGTTATACAATTTTATTACAAGCCACGCTTTTAAGTGCTTTTTTATTAACGAGAACATGTACATGTTTTATTTCGAGAAACATCGAGAAACACAAACATAAAATGAGGGCACTGTACTTGAGTCATATCTCTTTAGTAATCTCTCGTGTCGTCGATCATAAGTAATCTGTGCTAAACAGTAAACACGCGTGCATACAATCATTGTGCGATAAACTTGTTCACTACATGGTAGATATATGCTTGCTGACTTTTGCTCGGACATAGACCTCTCCCTAACAAAACAAAGTGTCAACGGCACCAAAACATTTATTACTCGCTTATGTGTTTATAAGCCAACTTTAAAAATACATGAGAAAATCATGTTATCCATATAAGTAATATATAACATGTTTTTTTAGTGTCCTGTAGTAACGGCACTGCTCTCTATACAGTTTGTCAGATCAGTCAGGTACACGTCCAGTCAAGAACACATCCGTGTGAAATTCATTGTAAATCGTAACTTGTGACCCGCTCAGTGCTCTCTGTGACACGTTTCTTTTACTGTATAGACTTTCATATTTTCTACTTGCTATTGTTATATGTATCATCGTGTAAAAATGCAAACTTACTTGTTTTGCTTTTATTCAAATTTGCTCATTTTTGCAATAATCCGCTATAACTTTTTAATACCAATATTGATGAAACAAACTCAAAAAAAATATGAAATGTATGTAATAATCTTTATTTCAAATTTTGATGTTATATGTAATAGTAGGAGGGTAGAATAAACTCGGTATCTTCCGCGAACGCTCGGACTGTGAAAAAATGACGTCACGATGTCGGCAAGAAATACAAGTCATATACTTCATCACGAATATTATGTTTAAGCACTTGAAATCATTACCATTTTATAATCGCTTCTGTCGTAGGTTTTGGATTGGTAAATATATTTAATGGTAAAATAATAATTATTGTCTAGTGTAATCTAGTAGATATATATGACAGTATGAAGTTACATATATAGTAAAATCTATATCTTGTAGACAATCATAATTAAAACAGAACGTAAAATGTCTGCATGTTTTTATGTACCTACCAACATACGTTTTTTGCAGATCTACCAAGATACGGTTTTTCGATCCAAAACACCAGAAAAAACCCTAAGTAATGATTAAATTGTTGATGTAAAAGTTACCTTAACTGCGTCTTGTCGCAAATGAATTGCCTCAGACCTGTATCCATGTATGTATCCATTCGTGTTTTTTTAGTAAATCTAAATTACTTCTAATTTTGTCAAAATAAGTGCGTCTGTAGTGTATCTATAGTGTATCACCCCATAATATTAAACGAGAAAAGTAGCAAAGTTCTTAGAGTGTATTATGTAGTTACAATCTTATGTCTCTTAGGTGGATTTATAATTTGTCTTAAAGTAAAATCCACTTCCCAAGCTACACAAGCATTATAAATTTTGTTTCTGACTCTCAAAAGCCAAAAGGTCCCTTAAACATTATGTTTCGGGATTCTATATCGAAACGTTAGTTATATTCTCTACGTGCGCAGTGCATGGTGGGGGTAAAGCGATCGCAGCGCATGCTTTGCCATAAATCTACAACAACGGATAGTTTATCAAAACTTCTTTGAACTTCACTAAAAATATTTTTTATTTTATAATGGGCTATGCTTATTATTGTATTGCGACTGCAAAAATAACGGCAAAAAATGTTTTTCTCGCCATATTTTATATTATTATTTCATTCTTAATGAGTCTCCATGGTCTCAGAAACCTCACGACACATTTCATTGGCAAATAATCAAACGCGCATGCAAGTCCGAGTTATGTTCGTACTATATTATATTATATCATGGTAAAAACCCAATTGCATTTTATTCTAGTGATAAGTAACACGAGAATCATTGATCTGTAATAATAATTAAATTTCTTTACCTACAATACAATAGCAAACCAAGTGTGCTTCATAACATTTAAAGTTATATAGTAATTACCTACATTAAAATTTGTTTTATAGGCAATTAATATAACCGATGTTTGATGAATGATGTGGGACTGTATTAGAGACTTATACCATTATTATATTATTATTATATTATAGTTCTTTGACATTTCTTACATATTTTGTTAAAACCAATTTATTGTTTTTTACTACAGTTTGTGGTTGAGAACTTATTTTGTGATTCTTCAATATTTAGTGAATTCCAAAAAGGATTTTATAATGTAGCCATGTATCCATTGAACAATTTTAATAAGCTCCTCATATAATACTATTTTTCGTCTTTCTTTTTATAATAAGATTACCTAATTTATTAGAAAATAATAAAACATTTGTTTGTCATTATTTGACAAATCCCAAATAGTTGCTAATGCTGGACGCGCTACTGTTGTTCACATACGCCCGAAATTAATAATGTATCTACTATCCAAGACTGAAACCTATCTTAGATTGCCGACTATCTTTCGATTGGTCTCCTATCAGCATGCCAATATCTTAACTCGCCTATCCTTGCTTGCCTTCAACGATAGATCGCTGGCAATCCTTTCCAGATGCGTTCCCTCCTGACCATTCCATTTTATGCAGAATATTCCATTCGTAAAAAAATACTTTTTGTATTTTCCATACAAACTATTCGTTTCAATATTTGCCTAATTGGAACAATAAGACTTGTAGTAATAAAAAAATATTTTATGTATTTTAGCCCTCAAAAGAAATAATTAATAATTAGTACATGTCATATTTAAGATACAAACTTTTTAATTAGTTTCAAAATGGAACGTGAGTAATGTGGTTGCTGACATATTTTGACACTGAAGTAAGATTTAGTTTTTAGTATGAAGTACACAGTAAACTCGGTGCCATATAATAATAATTGGACTCTGTACACATTATCCAGTGTTATGGAACAAATTACAATTCCGTTATACATAATTGTTGCATAACTTTAACCGTTTATGCAGCGCACGCAACGGAAGCTCTCAAAAGTAATCAATTTTAGCCGATTTTGGTCCCATTGGTCATAGTGTGATGATATACATATACCCTATAATAGCCATCCTCAATAAATGGGCTATCAAACACTACAAGAATTTTTCAATCCGAACCGGAAGTTCCTGAGACCAGCGCGTTCAAAAGAACATACTCTTCAGCTTTATATAATAGTATAGATAATGTATGGATATTTTGCCTATTACATAGTTTTATTAGTTGAAAGTTAAAACATAGGTTTTAACTTTCAACTAATAAAACTATGTTAATTTGTAATTATTATTTTGAATTACAAATGTAGATAAGCAATAAAATAAATAGCAGTGATTGTAAAGGTATTTTATTTTACTAAGTAAAGAAGTTATTTGTTAATGCTGTTCTTTCTCCAACATCTTGATTCTCTATATTGTTCTCATAATTAATAATATCAGCAGTTGATAATTCCACTTGGGTTGGAATTTCCTCTAGCCTGTGATTCCGAAAAATATTGTGCAAAACTGCAGTTGCAATTATTATTGTTTGAACTTTAGGTAAAGATAAACGCAATGTCAATGCAATCACAGGGAAGCGACGTTTCCATGTACCAAATGTCCTGAAAAAGATAATATAAATATTTCCTATTCATCAACAAAAGTTGATGGAATGGAGAAACACCATAGTTCCTGAAAAAACGATGCAATTGCCCTTGTTTGTACCTATCTAATAGGTCGGTAGGTACGGTATTTTTTGTAAATAATGTCAAAAATTATTTACCTTGTACATAGAAGTAACACGAATATACGAGATCAGTTTAACTAACAATGATTGGCAAGCAGATTTCGAAAGCCTAATCCAAACGTGAAATCAAACTCATCCAGGGTGTGCATGTAGTTAACTTTTTTCATTACCCGTGATGAAGCGCGACTTTCAGTTTCGCTATCAGTATTGCTAGTCCCTCCAAATCACTGTCGTCACTGTCACTAGAGAATATGGATATTTCCATTGCCTTTTCGTTTCCCTTAAAATCAGTGTAAGCGATATTCAAAACATATTGAGTAAACTGAGGAATTGGTCCGATTGGAAAATGCGATTGTTTACAACAATCAAATCAAATGTCAAAACGGGTAGATAGAGTATTGGCAAGCGTAAACTGTCATTTTCAAACAGAGGGTAATCTATGATCTGTAATCCGTCCTCTCAAAGATCGATTATTGTTAGAGATAGCTTACTGAATCTATGGATTGGTTATTGGCATGCTTTATCCATAAAAACGAATGAATTATCAATCTTAGATGGCATACATTGGATTAGGATTGGTTATTAATTTCGGGCGATAGTCAATATACTTAATGAATCTATTTAAATATTAAACAATAAGACACATTAAATTAAATACATTATTTATTGCGACATACAATTTTTATGTCAAAGTACAAAACGATTTATACCTGTTAAGTGTTACTACAATTATATTGGTATGTTAAATTTATTTACAATATAAAATATCGCGAACTTACTAAAACTTAATCTATATTGTGGACATATATTTTACATACACACATATTCCATATAATACATTGTCATCATATTATGTACATAGGTAATATGCAAATAGAAGGAAAATAAGTGTCATCGACGCAGGTCATTTAAGAGTATTTTCCCAATTCATTAGATGTTGACGTTTCGTAAATAAATAATTTTATAACGTTCAGATCGAAACCATTCATTCCACTCCAGAAACAGAGCACACATACATGCAGTAGTTATATTAAAGATAATATTATTAAACAGGTGATTTTTCTTGCAAAGGCACTTCCTCTGGGGTTGTGCCATTTGCATTAGTTCCTGCGCGATCATTGGGTGGCCTTTGCGAAGAAAATTTATTCTTAATTGATGACCAGTTCTTTTTAACTGTTATTCCAGCTACTACGAGAACCATACCGGCTACTATCATTCCGATGACACTTTTATCTACTCCTCCAGTATTGGTGTTAACAGTTGTTGCCCCTACAGCTACGTCTGCCTCGTTTCCATTTGCTGTTATGGCTGGGTTATCTACTACTGCATTTAATAGTGATATTTCTTGTGACGTTTTGTTCCCCGGGGAATGTACCGAAGGTTCACTCGTTTCCAATATATCACCTGTAGAAGCAATGGTTGGTGTACTGTTTGTTGCCCCGGTTTCTTTAACATTTTCCTCGATTTTAGTATTTTCTGTTGTTTTCGTTTGTGTTGGTACAGCTGGTTCTTCACTGTCCTCTAGTATGGAAGTTAAAGCGATCGTGCCCGGTAAAACTGCAGTCAACAAACTGTTTTCGAGATCATCTGGTGCATCTGGACAATCATATGTGTGCTTACTACATGATCCAACGCACACATATTCTAAACTGTCTTTCAGAATACGGCATAAGTCATCGATCAGTACTGTCGTAGAACTGGGCAAATTAACATGTCGCAGGGCTTTGAAATTGGAAAATGTCTCCGAAGTCAATCCCTGCAAAAAATACATAAAATTGAGTATAATAATAATAATATCAGCCCTGTATTATATACTTGCCCACTGCTGAGCACGGGCCTCGTCTACTACTGAGATTGATAAAATTGAGTGAATTGATCAAATAAACAACATGTCACAAAAGAAGTGATAAATAAATGTCGTTTATGCTAATATAACACAAATTGTTTCGATAAAATTCGAAAAACAGAGACTTTTTTTCTAATTTACTGGCCTCTAACCTAACCGTTACAAATAAAATAACTATTTTAGATATCTTCCGTGATAACTTACGTAAATGTTATGTTTAATTATCACTATCTACTTTTATTTAGTTTAAGTTGGACTGTACACCAAGATTTATTGTTGTAAAATGATATAATATTATACTTGCCGTTCTCATGTCGTTCTCACCCAAATCTAATTCTTCTAGTTTTATTAAACCGAAAGCATTTTTTAAGTCGGTCGGATATTCGACTAACCTATTATTGGCTAGATTTAGGTTTGTTAATTCCGGAAGTTCGCTGATTGACTGAAATATTAAAATTATAAGAAATTAATACATCTCCATAAATTTTGGTTTGTAGAGGACTACATTTTAGTGGACAATATTTACATTTCGTTAAATATTGTTCTCATTTCATTGTATTCAATATTATTATGTCCTTGTACCAAATATGTATTTATTCATATTATGTAAATATTAACTAAAAAGATGACACTTACACCTAATGCTAGCTCCATAATAGAATTATTTTTCGCATTTAAAACTTTCAGGTTTTTCAACGCGGATACTTCTTTTGGTATATGTTCTATCATGTTATTTTGGACATTCAATGTTGTAGTTTTAGAATCTAACGGCGTAGGGAATTCTTTAAGACCAGATCCAGAACAATCCACTACGAAATTATTAGATCCGCCTTCAGTGTTGCACGTACAAGGGTTTGGGCATATGAAGTCGCCTTTAACCGTAGTTGCCTGTTCATCTTCATTTAATGACGTCACTTGGACGTCTTCGATCAACGGCACCGCAGGCAGGGTGGTCACTTCATCCGGCAAGTCTATGGCGCCTGCTCCACTACCCTCTATGGTGTTTCCGTCCAACTCGGAATGATTGTCTGGAGGAAATTGGTTATCGTTTTCAACCGGGATGTGAAGTTCGTCTTCATTCTGGCCGGTTGCACTTCTGTAAGATAATTATTGTACATCGGTAGGAACATGTGACTTTATCGAATGTAAGTATCCGTAGTTTTATCGAAATGAAGTGACGCAAAATTGTTATAAATCAGTAAGATAAAAATTACGATAAGTACCAACAAGGGCGTAACTGGGGCAGATTTGTTACGGGCTCGAATACTTATATTGAAAACTTAAAAAGATTTTATGAAATACAAAACCAATATCCTATTATAAAGCTGAGTAAATGTGGCAACAATCGTTATTATTAATCTATCTACCTTTATTCTTACGTCACAGATATTTAACAATGCTATTTTACGTTTTAGTATGGCGATTAAGACGTAAAATGATAATTGCAATTTATTAAAGATAATAATATCAACTAATACAATTTGATTTCACTGTATGCTGCACATTTGTAATATTATGTAAAATATTATACGAATAATTTGTAATGACTGCCAAGTATGGAACAATATAACAGCTGCTACTAGATGGAATTAATAAAAAAAGAATTGTTTACTTACGCAAAGAGTATCGCTAACAAGAACAAGCAAAGATGTCTCAATTTCATGGTCACTCGCGGATGCAAACACTACAGTGAGACGTGCCAACTGAATTCAGGAGTTGTTACCTGTCGCGGTACAAGTACCAGCGTAGCACAGAGCACATAACTCACTGACACTTATAACTATTATCACTCATTGATAAGATTACCAGCCGCATGGCACAGCTTATCGCGAATCAAGTTTGATAACGACACTCTGCATAAACGAGAAACATTTGTCGGCCGATTTTCAATATCACCTTTTGAAACATAGCAGCGTAAGACACAAATGTTTATATATTTACACATATGTATTGGCAGTCACGCTCCACACAAAATGCTCCGATCTCGACATTATCTGCCAGCGGCTAATTCTGACGTGCATAAAACCGCGCGTACACTTAGTATTGAGCAAAATTTTGTAAATTGCATATTCACCAGGAAGTTGAGCTGTATTAGATCATATTTCTGTTCATATTAACTAGAAATTTCGCAATGCCGGAAATAATCATATTGATTCACATTTTATCGGAATCGACATGAAAACATATTACACGTACATTTTAAATTCTTTATCTTTACTTCACTTGTACATAACATGTATTAACACAATTTAACACACTTTCAGCGACCGCCTTGTGACACAAAAAAAACATGACTACGCCTCGCTTCCGATTATTTGAAACTAATTACTGAATACGCTTAAATTTAAATCATGTTAATTGTTCTTGAGGCAAACATATTAGTAGGCTATAAAATAATCTTCATAATACTTTAAACTCTTTAAATCTTGAGTGTTGGTTATTGTGGCATGATTTCGTCAAACTAATAACGGTTAGTAATATTTTCCCTCAACTTTGTAGTTATACAGAAGTTTCGTAGAAGTCATAAAATAATTATCACAAAATTATGCATTGATTGTATTTCATGTATCAATTTGCACCTTTGTCAGCCAATTACCATGACATTAAGTACAATTGAACTGTACTCTGCATTCTTATGGTACTACATCATCTAGATAGATAAAAGATGAAAAATGAATGAAAAATTGACCGATCGAAATATGAGCTGTCAATATAAAAAAATAATTTATTGAAGCATACCAAAATCTTTTACGTTTAGTATAAAAAGCCAACCTACTTCTTCAAGCGATTGCTCTCAAGTTGCATAATCTTCAGATTTCGTATATACCTTATTCAGGAAGCATTTTATAAAAATCACCTTCGAAACTATTACTGAGATAATGATCATGAATCGACTTCCTAATCTAGACCTAATTCGAATATCTACAGACCTATACTGTTACTACAATAAATTTATTTTGTTGTTTGAACAGTACTGCAATGGCGGCGATTTGGCAGACTACCTGCAGACTAATCGTCTGTTAAGCGAGAGCACCATCCAGCTGTTCCTGCGACAGTTGGCGGAAGCGATGCGCGCTATTCACGCTAAAGGCATCGTACACCGCGACCTCAAGCCGCAGAACATCCTGCTCACCCACAACGTGGCACCGCCGCGCACTCCTCACGCCTCTGAGATCACACTAAAAATTGGTACGTCTTTAAGATAGACGTCATTTTGCATTAACCTATCAATACTTACAAGTTAAATTGATTTACGAAGCCCTCCGAAACTCCAGGGGCCTTATTCTCTATCCCGCACGTTATTTTGACAGTGTGTAACAAGCACGTAACACAACGCATCATGTTTAGTACTATAGAAATTTGGCTTACAGAATACCATTCCACGCACATTTCTCGAAGATAACATGACACGGCCGCGTTACGCGTTTACACAATCATACAGAATAAGGGCCCAGGTATCCTTAACTTAGACATATGCTTTAACAATATCTTTACTTCATTGGGTCTACAAAGACATGAACTTATCTTAAAATCAAAACAATAATTCTTAAATAATGTTCAGGTGCATGGCGATTTAAGATAAATCAGGTAAAATTAAGATGGTATCCAGCCAGTAGGTAATTCTTACAATTCGTGGAAATTGAGGAGATTTTTTGTATAGAGAAACAATATCATATCGTCCTAATTAGCTCATTGACAAAATCTATATATCCTTTACTACATATAAAAGAAAGTTCCCCAGCCGCGACTGTCTGTACGTCATATATTTAACAACTACCGAACGGATTTCGATTGAATTTGATATAGAGATAGTTTAGGACCCTTGGAAAGAAATAGGAACCTTCTTGTGCCGGGGAAAATATATAACGGGACTTTTATCCTGTAAAAACTCTCAGGCGGGCGAAGCCGCGAGCAAAAGTTGGTATAAGGCCCTCTCTCCCGCAAACTACCTCGCATTTGTTCCATTTATTTACGGCGCAAAATTTCGGGCGGAATATGTAAAGATTAATGAATAATTGGTTTAAATAATCAAATTTATCTATCTTTGAAATTTTACAATATGTTTCTTGTTGTAGTATCTATCTAATAGTGTGGGTTGCAAATAAAAAATATGTGTACTTTAGGAACAAGGGGAACAATCCCGTCATACATGATTGTTTCATAATTAATTACCGTTTACGCAGCGCATGCAACGGAAACTCAAAAGGAATCAATTTTTTCCCGTTTTTCCTACATTTTTCATTAATGTTCCATTCCTATTGGTCATAGCGTGATATATAGCCTATAGCCTTCCTCGATAAATGGGCTATTACACTAAAATATTTCTTCATTTCCAATCAGTTATTCCTGAGATTAGCGCGTTCCACCAAACAAACTCTTCAGCTTTATATATCAGTGTAGTGTATTAGGTACGATTTTAAACTTTGAGGGTAGTGAAAAAGTGAGCATACTACTATTTTAGCCAGTAATTACGTACTCAATTTAAAATTATATGGATAATCAAGTACGAGAGCCAGGGTTGATACAAAAAATGTGTGTTTAAATCATTACTTTAACGGAAATAGTTATGGAAACATTCGGCTGGATATCTTTTTCCGGTACACTCGTTTGCCCCTAACGAGATCAATATCTATTTAACATCCGGCACGGTACACATTTACTTAGTATGTGAATTATTATCACCAAGCTGACTCATGTATGTTTACCGGTATAAAGAAAACACGCTTAGCCTGGCTTTAATCTTATATCAGATATTGTCTCATATTATAGTAATTGAATTTTTAAAATATTAATCATAGCAAGTAAGACCTGTTATTTGTATTTTCTGCAACTAATCGACAGTCTTTGCCCTTGATAAATGTAATGATCAAAGGTTTTCTAGCTATTTCGTTATTTTTTTTAATTAACACGTACTTGCGGTTTTTATGCAGCCGACTTCGGATTTGCAAGGTTCCTCGAAGAAGGCAACATGGCTGTCACGCTCTGCGGATCACCAATGTATATGGTGAGTACTTTAGTCATTATCGACATCACGTCCCAGGCTATGATATTAAGAATTAATGTAATTATGATTGAACTATATCGGTGGAAATTCTTACTCATATAAACGACATGTAATTCAGTTTATAAATAAACATTTTCTTATTCGGACTCTTTACGACGGGTAAAGTTGTTAATACGAAACTGCACGTTACAGGCACCAGAAGTAATAATGTCATTGAAATATGACGCTAAAGCAGACCTTTGGAGCCTGGGCACTATCGTGTACCAATGTCTGACGGGCAAGGCGCCTTTCCAAGCCACTACTCCTCACGAACTCAAGGCATTCTACGAGAACAGTGTCGATCTACAGCCCAAGTAAGGAGTTTCCACATATATTATAGATTATGTTAACAAGCTGGCCCCGAGAGACTGTTAATGAATATGGACCATGCCATATGCCATTCTCCCAAAGGGGTCGTAAACGTCAACTGAGGTCTGAGTGACAATTGTACGCTTGGTAACGTAAACGGATTATAGTTTTGGAACTAAATTTATGTATGCCTATTTGGACATAAATTAGCGATTAATATAAAATTCTTAAATTGAAACTGCTATCCATTATGTAGTTAGAATAAAAAATAACGTCATTAATAATCGATATTACCACAACATAATGTAGACCGAAGTAAAGTATAAAGTTCCGTTTAGATGAGAGGCGTTCAATATGCAACCAGTAACTATAATATACACAACAGTTTTTGTTGACAACGTGTCTAAATGCGACTGATCCCAAGCCGACTCTTATTTTTCTTAACAAATTTACAATTTTGTGTATTCATATAGTAATATATTAAATAATTGTATAAGGGACATCTTAAATTAGTTATTAATTTTAATCGCCCGTCTATATCCATCCTCATGTTTCAACACATCAATTATGTAGATTGTAGAACAAAGCAACCTCCTTTACATTGTTCTATGAACTTATTCAGCGTGTGCGTGAAATGTTTAATCACGATCTAAGCTCTTTTACCTTATATGACTAATTACACTATAAATAGACGTGTGGAATTGTGCATCGCGATCACTTTTTGTAGCGCAAAATTTCACGTATTTCTTAAAGGTAAATCCATTTAAATACATTAAGGTTTTAAATAAAATGTGATTTACACTTAACAATCATTGCTGTGTTGAGTATCGCGGCCCAACTTTTACAGAATATTATTCAATGACTCAACAGAATAACTTGAAATGTTAGGTTTATTGCTGCGGTTAGCACTGCGCCCTATGGGTGTTTGTTGCTGAAAATTATTTCGCATCGTAGTTTGTTACTACAATTTGTTTTCACTCGCAATTAACAAAATATTAGGTGTCGGTGTAGTAGTGATAGGCATGTTCATTGTACATAGCCGCTACGTGTTATACGTATGACCACTCAAGGCGAATCGTGATCAATTCATAGGATTTAACTACGTCAGTAGCCGCCCACTGCCAGCTCAGTGGCTTATACTATTTAACCAGTCAAGTATTTACTTGACTCCGGTATGAACTTAAGGACCATACAACTAAAAAAGTTAACTCTTCCCAACCGCTTTAACACTATTAATACGAATCTCATTATAATTTTTTAGTGTCAAGTTTCGACAAGGCCATAGTCGTCTTAAATGGAGTCAACGTACATAAAGAAGGTCGTTAATTGAAGCAGTCGTAATAGCGCTCACGTGTTCTGTATGAGAGCAATGCATTATTTTTTTTGCTCACACTATGGATACAAATTAACATAGTAATATGCGATATAATGGTAACTGCCTACAGTATTGATTATTTTACTAACGTGGGGTAAAGTCTCAAAAGATTCTGTTCCTAGATCTCTGATAGGAATGCAATAATGTTAAAGCAATATAGTCTTGATATCTATACTTTCTATTTTTTAAAGAATTATGTTAGTAAAGTATATACAGAAATGTTCATTCGTGTATGTATTCGAATAGTGGTCGTCCAATGGTCGAAATTGGACCATTGAATTTGATGTATTGGATATATTAATTTTTTTTTGCAATCCTTCTCTAGTTGAAGTTTAATTATGCCAATAATATTGCCATGCCATAATTACGCGTAATGTCCTTAAAAAGGGGTACAAAATGTTTCCTTCACATATTAATAACTATATAATAATTGTAACCATGTGTAAAATAAATTATACGCTCAGTGTGTAAACATGCGAATAATAATTGTAAATACCAAGCTAAACAAATATGTATATTGTGTATGTTGTCTAAAAACTAAAACAAATTTACTTTAATATTAAGAAGTAATCCATAAAGCCTCGTTGACGATAAGCTCTTAATGCACGTTTTACCTACGATACACGGATTCTTTGCAGCGTTCATAATATTTGAAGTTGAAG
Organism: Manduca sexta; assembly: GCF_014839805.1. Classification (NCBI taxonomy): domain Eukaryota; kingdom Metazoa; phylum Arthropoda; class Insecta; order Lepidoptera; family Sphingidae; genus Manduca; species Manduca sexta. Next base: position 8,871,911 of record NC_051128.1, read on the forward strand.
ATGGTTCTCTACTAATAAACGCTCATGCTACCTAACACAATCTAATGGCTGACTGAAATAAATATCTGTAACTAAAAATTGATTATGCTTGCTGCACTCAAATCACCAACTGTGCAATTATTATTGCACGGTACCGCGTACAAGAGAGGCTGTTCGTTTGTTTTTTCATCACCTTTCGACACGATAGCATTTTATAGCTCACAAATGTTTTATTACTCGAGTGTTCACCCAGTAGGAATTTCCCAGTTCGACCCTATTCTATAAATTCGGTTTTATACAATATTTGTATTCAAACAAACTAGCAATGACTTTCTGGCAATAAGACTTCTTAGTCTTCTGTCCATCGACCAATATAGATCTCTTGTTAAATGTATAACGATTTATTTTGACATCGCAAAAACTTTATTGATGTCTCTATCAAAAATTGCAACCAGCTTTCAAAGATGCTCTGTCCCCTTCATGATAAATGGTGCTTTATTCAACTAAATGATTTGTGGTTACAGGATGCCAGCCGGCACAAGTTCCGAGCTGTGCAGTCTGCTGATCGGGCTGCTGCGGCGCAACCCGCGCGAGCGCATGCCCTTCGAGATGTTCTTCAACCATCCCTTCCTTCAACGTCCACGTAACACTTCCATTACCAGTAAGTTTATATTATATACATCTACTATTTGCTAATAATGATAAACTATCACTTTAACATACATACAAATCTATACAAAAACATGTTTTGTACATTCTTCTTGTAACAGTCACCACATAATATATAATTATGTATTTCTAGCGCGCGTTTAATGACCTAAAATAGCTTCATGCTATAAAATAATAATTATTATGTGCAATTTATAGGTTGAAATCTTGCGTTAATTTTTACATATTTCAAATTCAAATTATACATTCTTTCATTAAATTTGTTGAGCTTGTTTGCTACAAACAGTATTGTGAGATTAATTCCCTTACGCGGTATGTCTGGGTTGTTCTCAAAAAATAACGTTGTAACCTCAGTACTGGCTCTTACGATGTAATTTGTCAATTAATACGTTATTGTGACCGTATGAGTAATTGTCAGCTCTTCGCACATCACACGACACTCACACGCTTACAACGTAACAATTTTACAAGTAAGTAGCTCGATGCTTTCAGCAGCAGTTCATCCAAATACCTTCCACATTAATTAACACTGCAGTTCTACACAAGCCATTAATCTCAATGTCAATATGTATCAGACGCGAGCAATAAGTAATTCCTCATTAACATAAACAGTTTGCTTATTATCGTTAGTATTTGTGTGTTCATTAGCCTCCACGTGGACAGCTCTTTATCATTTCGACTAGACAAGTGCGCAGTCTCGTTGAACGGTTACAATAATTTACTAAATTATAACATTATCACGCTTCACACACGCCACATCCATCTTAACTGTTTTTAATCGCAAATAATATTATAATTATAAAGAACTAGTATTCACCTAATTATCTGATGCGAGGTTGGCAAACTCGTTGGCAGTTGTAGTTTATAGTCCAAGAGTTTTTGAACTACATTAATGGCCTGCTTTTTTATACATAAAAAAGCACATTTATAATTTATAGTCATCATGTGTAAATATTGTTCAGGTTTGGACTCGGATCTGCCCGACATATTGGAAAGCGATCTCGAGAGTCGAGCCGATACTAACTGTTACCTAGAGGAATCGTGGGAGAGTCAGGGTACCGCATTAATTTTTAAATTCGCTTTGATTGTGCATGGGGTGGATTGACGATGTGACGTAACCGTGTACATGCGATGCGCTCTAGAATCTAACAGACGGTCACAGTTGGGTGCGCGCCTCCGCAGTGGCACAGATGGCCCATACCAACCATCGACCAAGCAGCCCGGCCTCGCATAATACATTCTAACAATAATTTACAAACATGGATCACAAGAGCCGCGCACCGGGAACGAGCGCGTGCGTCCTAGTTCAAAAATTTCAACGACTACAAGTTCACAAACAGCCGTCACAGAATCACCGCTTGGCATTTGTCACAGTTTGTCGTTGGTTATATTGCAAAAGAGTTCTGTGCCGTTGCATGCCTGTGGCTTTGTATGTTACCGCGTTGTGTGAAGCAGTGTTGAGATGTGGTCCGTCTGCAGGAGGCGGGTCGGGCGCGTGCGGCGCAGGCACGTGCGCGGCGGGCGCGGGCGCGAGTGCGGGCGGCGGCGGCGGCGGGGGCGGGGGAGGGGGCGCGGGCGCGCGGCCGGCGCCGGACTCGGCGGGCACCCGCGCCGCGCACTCGCCGCACCCCGCGCACCCCACTCCGCGCATCACCGTCCCGCCGCCGCAGCCCACTGCAATACTCACGCAGAAGAAACCACAACCTACATCCTCCGGTAAGTGCATATAGGCATTCTGTATTATGATATTCAATGGGAATTTCCTCTATAGTCGAATGATGACATAAAATACTTACGAGCCCAGAGGGGGTGATACATTTGATTTCCAAGTTAGCGGCTCGGAAAATGATTAAGCGTTTATCATACTGGCAATATGTACTAGGGCGAATGACGCTATTCGCAGCGAATACGTTGAGTGTCCGCTGCGCTCTCGCCTCGCTATAATAATTCTCGCAAATCTTGAGTGTGATTACAACCTTAATAGGTATTTCTAAATTAGTTTACCAAAGATTTTACCTATTCCTTTGGAGAACGTAGTACTAAACAGGCAGGCAGTTCTTATATTAATATTAAGTAAATCTCTTGAACTGACAGATTGTGTCAGCAGGAAGTGCGAGTCAATAGGACGAATGAAATCATAATTTGATATTCAAGAACTTGTAAAATTCACTTGAAAACGTTATCTGTGTTGTTCACTTATTGAACTTAACGTGTAATCAGCAAACACAATCTGAAACCGTGCGTTGTGTGTGATAAGATACACTCTTACGTTGAAGTGACCGTAAATGAATGAGATCAGTAGGATCTAGTACATTCGCCACTGCTTTATTGCAATATGTTTTATAATTTATGACTGTGTAAATGAGGTTCAAACTTCACAAACAAATTAATGTTTAAATAAAAACATACATTAAAACCTAATGAAATCTGTATTACATAATTATTATGACATGATATTTTATAATTACCGTTTAACTACCAGCGCGGGCGGCCTTGTTGACAAAATAATATTGATAATGGTTATAATGCATGCTTTTGAGCAATCTCCTCAGTAACTGAACACAGTACGTACTTTGTGTTGGGAGACCTCTCATGATACATAGTAATTACAACGAAATAGTATTTTATTATTAATTTTTCGTTATGTTGATGTTGTTTATTGTACTGAACGTAATAAAATTGCATTTGCAACACACATATTTGACCAATAATATTTTGTTCTTTCGTTAAACTGCATCTAAATATACAAATGCGACTAGTAAAGCGTATATATAATCTTTCAGAATCCACTAAGTGTCAGTATAATCATAGTCGTACGTTTTAACTATTAACAGCATCAATACTATTGATGACGCAATCGATTGCACATCAAGTTCATCAGCATCAAGGTCTAGTGCCGTTGTAAAGAAAATACTATAAAAACTATCTCATGTTTGTACGGCACCGAGAATTAATTTCTAAATAACATACATCAAATTGAGCGAATAGTAGATTATCATTATTCTTATCATTTGAAGTGATTACACTGAGAATAGTTTCGATTAAACATATTTAGTTCTTGCATGCTACTGGAGAATTACGTTCAATGTGACATCATATTTAATCGAGAAATCTCAAATGACGTAGGTACGTGAATATAACTATCTGGTACGATGTTGCTTTTGCTGGTTATGAAAAATATAATATACTCACTATAATTATGGAAACTGAAGACCTTGAACTTGCAAGTCACGTTGAAGGTCACAATACAAAATGAAAGCATAATCGAGTTTTAACGACCTTTCATTTAATGTAGTGCATAGAGTCGACACGCAATATGGAGTTTTAGCGGACTGTTAGGTTATAGATTTTCTATTTCATTGCGGTATAGATTTTGTATGACATGAAATGCGTTTCTTTATTGAAAATGAAATGTGTAAGATAAGGGAGGGCATACACATTAAAAAAATCACTAAAGAATTAAGCACGACTCTGTAATGTATCAATGTTATTCTACATAATTAATTTTGTATTAAAGATCCTTTATTGTCAAGTTCTATAGATCACTACATAAAGTGCGAAGAGACTATATGTAATGATCTATAGAAATTGACAATAAAGGATCTTTAACAATATAAATTTGGCTGTAACACTTATACGAAATATTAGATCATCGCGAATAAGAATCTATGCTCACGATTGTGATGCCAAAGCTGTTTTTTTCTTAGTATCGGGAGCAAAAGGGCAGATCATAACTTACTGCACTGGTATAATTACCAATAAGTACCAATAAAACAAATACTATGATAATTTAAAGTGCTATGTACGCTGCAAAGCACTATAGATAACCCCAACTGGCCCGCCCTTGGCTGCCTATAGGTGTAATCAACTTTATTACAACAACAACTTATTGTCATTTCCGACATTTTTACACGTTAAAGTTCCCATTTGTTAGTTGCTGTGCAATTGGTGATATGTTTGAAAGATAAGTTTGCTTATTACTCAAACACAGTTGTATAGCTACCAGTTATTAAATCGTAATATGATCATAATCCGTTCACTTTACTTCAGAAGTGAACCTTCGCTGCCGAATCACACTGTCCGATTTTATTAGTAGGTTGTTATCACGTTTTTCAGTTCACTTTTTTGTATGATTTATTGTTAGATCTTCTTATTTAATACTTTTCGATAGTAATAATTTATTGGGTTTGAAACCAGCACCTCTGGTGCAACTAAATATAAATATTGATTTTACGATATGTTTGTATCTGATTTCTTGAATAAATATTATTGACAAATAAGTCCCTTAGTACCTAATGTATTTAAATAAACACTCATAAAATATTTATCTGATTAGGCAAAGTTTGAGCGGTGTTAGCCGGTCGTGGCAGGGTCACTCTGTCCATTTAGTAGGACATAACAGGCAGCGCGTGTGTACATAGGTTTGTTAGCAAGTGCACGCCGATATCTTGCAGCGCAAGGGTTAATCGGATGCATTCATAAATAGAAGCCAAATTGTAGGCACAATTGTTTATCCCGACATTTTGCTTAGGTATGAATACCAAGAAATGGTCTTGGTAAAAATCCTAAAAAATTAGTACAAGTTCTAAACCGGTTAAATGCGGATCGCGACTCCGTTATGATCCATTTTGATAGGTTTTCTATAAAATATAATGGTTGCCAATCGCCATACAACATAATAATTTATCATTTATTATCCAGCATCAACAATATATTTATTTTATAGTAGGTATATATGTGTCGTTGTAAGTGGTAACGAGCCGGTTATGTGCCTTGTGCAGCCGAGTCGTCCGAGGCGACATGGGCAGGCGAGGAGGACTTCGTGGTGGTGGAGGCGGGAGAGAGCGGGTCGGCGGAGTGGTCGGGCGCGTCGTCGGGCTCGGAGGCGGCGCCGCGGCCGCGCTCGCTGGCGCTCGGCGCGCCGCCCGCGCCGCCCGCGCACCCACACCCCCTCGCGCACCCGCTCGCGCCCGCCAGGGTACGCCGCGCCACACCTACACATACATACACATCACAACTTCCTCGATACTCACTAGTTACTTTTTTTGTTTTAGACTATATAGAAACCCGCAATAATTAAAAATATTGACAAATATGACACATCATTAATAATGTCGCAATTTAAAGGCTATATTCCCACCACCTACATCATTAGGTGGAACTGACTATGCCATAAATAAAACATGAAGCGTCATTTAATCTGATCATATTTTTTTAACAGTATTCATACCTGATATAACATATTATTAAAGTAAACAGCATAACAATTAAATCGCTTGAAGATATGTTTCAACGTCATTCCATGTTTAAGTAAAAACAGTTATATTATGTAACACAGAACTAGATATTATTATTCTTCTAATCATCAAACAAAACGTTTTGCTCAAAATGTATTGCCTCGTTAATTTAAGTAATCACGCTATTGCTGCTAACCACTGTATCGCAGTGACTAACACTGTTGTGTACATTGCAGAACCCACTTGGCGTAGTGTCTAACAATAACGTCCCTCGATCGCAACCCATTGACGTACTCCGAACGAACTACAGTCGCACCGCGACTAACATTGGCTCTCTGTCGCCACCCACTGTGAGTATACGTCGCATTCATTCCTCCAAAATCATTTCATCAAAACATAAATAAAGCGGGCCACACACGCCCAAGAATTTAAAATCGAGCGACACAGTGCCATTTATGTCTGTCTGAGTTTTACTTCGTTCAACGGCAAAGTATATTAAATTGTACACTATAATCATACAGTTAGCGATCTTTGTGACTACTGTGTGTAAAACTAGTAAATGCGTAAGTGTGACGTGTGCGGCGTGTGTTGCGTGCAGGTGCCGTTCACGATGGGCACGCCGCCGTCCACGCGCCGTCGCAGCAGCAACTCTGGCAGCTCGCCGCCACCCTCCCTATGGCAGGTGTCGCCCACCAACCAGGCAAGCCCTCTGCGCAGATCAGGTATGTACTACGTTATATTCAACAACACTAAGATATTTTATTAATTGTGAAAATATTAATAGTACTTTTCGAGCAATTGAAGGGCTAAAAAGCGAGCTCTCGTGGCCGGATAAATTTAGCAATCAAATACGTCACATCGATGCCTGACATCCTCGTCAGACATGTAGCATATTCGTTGTGTGGTGGTGGTCAGGTTCAAGCGTGATGTTGTTTGTTCAGGGTCGTCGCCGCCGGTGCCGCTGGCGCTGAAGGCGAGCGGCGAGGGCGCGGGGTGCGGCGCGGCGTGCGGCGCGGGGTGCGGCGCGGGCGGCGCGCGCGCACTGCCCGACGCGCTGCTGCGCGCCGTCAAGCTGCACCCGCCGCCCGACCCGCCCGTCTACATACCCAACCTGCAGGAAGAGACCATACTCGCTGTTAGTACAACGCACCCAACACACACTTACTTGTTAAATATTACACTAGTCGTAGCCTACTATTTTTTATCTAAGCAAATACAAATAAAAACTTGTAATTACAAACTTGTAATTTGAAATTTCGCCTTCTATTGATCAAAAACGGAACTTTTATCTTTCTCCATATTGAAGACCGTTTTTCAGATTTCATATTCTTCTAATAATAATGCTAATTGTAATTTATGCGAGTAATGAATGAACCTTGATTGGTGATGTTGATTATAAAATATTTTTTTAAGCCATTGGTAATTTTGTGATGTAATTTTACCTCACTAATGATCTTTGGTGTGATGATCACAGGAGGAGCACAGCAAGGTGTTCTCGCAGCTAAACTTCGTGCTGATGCTGGCGGAGCTGCTGTCGGATTTGGCGGTGTCGTGCGGCGCGCCCATCGCCGCCCTCATGGACGCTTCGGACGGTGAGCACTTCCTTCCACTCGTACGCAACAAACGCCACACATACTCATAGGTCATACTACAATTTTAAATATGGGCACAAAACTCGACTGCCCATATCTTAACTTTTAAAAGTCAGCAAGGAGTGTCAGCGCTCAGCCATGAAAATAGGGTCCATTCCAATTCCACGTACACTTGAGAAGCGACGCGGTTATCCGCACCGCTGTGTCGGGTATTCTTTCCATTCGCTTTATCTGTCACGCTCACTCGGCGCTGCCGCTCGCCACATAATCGCTCCTGTTGCTTCACGGGCGGCGACACGAGGCGTGATTCATACTTCCCCATATCATTTTCTTGCCGTTCGCTGCGCCGCACTAACTTGCCGCTCAGGGAAGCAACTATACAGATTGGGCCATATACTACGTACTCTTCTACACACTACGACAGACTCATGGATTGGTATATGGAATACCTATACTATCCAGACGTAACTTTTTGATATCTCAGTATCTGTTGACTGTGTAAGATACCTGCGGTACTCAAGCCCCGCTTTCAGTGTGATAGTATTCGCAGTGCATAGCCCTAGAGGCGTTGTGATTGTCTAATATTGAGTAAACTATACTTTAATTGGCTGTCATTGGCTGTGAACAAAGCGTTATAAAACTGACACTATGCATTCGGGAGCACTGTGTATATTATATTTGTTGTGAATAGTATTCTCATAGTAAACAGGTGTTATTTTTCTATATATTCGTGAAAATAGTGTGTTCTAGATCATAGTATTCAGTAATTAGTAAGCGTGTATAATGTGCGTTGTGCGTGGTGCAGAGCGCAGCAGCGAGAGCGTGCGGCTGGGCCTGCTGGTGCAGGCGATGCAGGCGCTGGCGGCCGGCCTGCGCCTCGCCGCCGCGCACTACCGCGAGCGCACGCTGCAGCCCACGCCGCAGGTGCGCAACGGTACGTACCCACGGCCCGCCGCCCTCTCAGGCTCGAGTGCCAATCAAAACCTATTATATATATACATTTTAATCATACTTTATGACGTGCTTTTATCTTTGTAGTGACATGTGACCTTATCCCTTCTAAAAATACAATCTGGATTATTTGACAAGACCCAAAAATAATTCTTATAGATATCTTCCTTAATTAAATTTATTCTGACATGTAGTAACAATAAAATCATGTATTAACAATAAAATCTATATACGAAACCTTGTCATTTATTTCAGTTGTGTCCCTAATGAATGGAAAGTACAAGTGGATCGTGAACGAGTCGAGACGGCTACACGAAGCGGGCGTTACACCCGCAGTCTGTGATAAAATACTGTACGAACACGCCATCGAACTGGTGAGTACAATATATCCACTAACAGGACAGATCTGAATACAGTATTATAGCAAGAGCTAATTAATACAGTAATCGCAATCAATAAATTGGTATGTCGCAGGATATAATATTCGTGTGCAAAATGCAACACAATTTTAACACGAGGTGTTATGGAGTGACAAATGTGCATTTCAGTGCCAGATGGCGGCCATCGAGGAGTTGTTCGGCGACATGAAGGAGTGCGAGCGGCGGTACATGTCGGCGCAGGTGCTGCTGCACTCCCTCGTGCAGCGACACCCGCTGCACCCGCAGCACCGCACCACGCTTTCCAAATGTAAATACACACAAACTGACAAGCTCAACATTCGCGCTAAAACATTATCTGTAACCGATGTAGTCTGTTAGCCACAGAGCCTCCACAGCTCAATGACTGATGACCAATACTGAACTTCATTAATTTGTAAACAAATAGATTGACCTAATGACAGCGTACAATATATTGTAGCAAGGCTCATTTTCGGTTGCAATCCTCAGGTCGACAAAATGTTGTAATTTATTGATTCGTAAAAAAATTTGTGTTGCCTTGAATCGGAATTTATGCCATATGTGGCAATAATCTGTTGATTATGTGTATATTTGCCGCGAATATAGATATGAGCTTATAATATAAATTATAGAACAGAGTTTTTCTTTAACACCTAACTAGTTCTTCTTGTGAGTATGATTTATTTGACTAAAGTATTTCATAATAACTCGAGTGGTATATGTTGTTTTTTCATCAGATCGGGACGCAGTGCAAAGGCGGCTAAATTGCCTCAAAGGACCGCGCAAGATAATGGATGTAAAACTTGAGGCTGGGATCTCATAATGCAATCCGTATTCCAGCCACGTATATTAAGGACACGTGACGCAAGATGGAAAGTGATTTTATTTTGTTTTCAAAAATGACTTAGTGAGAAAAAAATATGATAACTATTAAAAAATGTATAAAAGTATAAGTGGATAATATCAATAAAAACCCTTGTATACTATGTTGAAGATAACCAGAGATTGCAATAGTGAATTATATTTTTTTATATTCAGTGCATTGTAGGAGGAGTTTTTAGTAGTTTGATAGTCATTTAAATGTTTTAGTGCTGTACGAATTCTAGCGACCGCCTCAATGAATATAGCTCTTTAGAATATTATGTGTGTCTTAAATTCTTCAGTAATATGATTGTATTAAAATTTGAAAACCTAGTATTATAAGCACATTTTCAATTGAATGGGCATCATCCTGTTAATTTCAAACTATATTTTAAAAACAACAGAAAATAGTTCAAAATAAAATATTTTTTCGTTTCATTGACAGGTATAAATATAAATAGACAAAAAAACATAAAAAAAATCGTAGAAAACGTAGTATTTTTTCGAAGTAAGTCTCATATTAACATTTTATTATAACTGACTTGTAGAGTATTGTGTAAAATGGAAATTATGAAGTAATACGTCGATATAAACAAAGTTATAGAGATCTCATTGTCGACCAATAACAACATGGCATTTTTAGGTTAAGCTGGCGAATTATGGTTAAAAGTGTTTCCGGACAAATGCATGTATGAATGACTTATTGTTATTTTTGTTTTTACGTTTATGTATCCACGTCAACTACACTGTTTTATTTTGCCCAAATTGTGATTTATATTATGTAATATTTCCTCCTCTGAGAAAATGTTTAATGCTTTATCGAAATAAGAATAAAGACTGTTGTATTATTATTTTTTCTGTTTAATAAATACTTACTTTTAACACCGTGACATATATATCTTATTTCTTTCCTTAAATCAATCTGTGTGTTATTTAGCTAAGTACGGAGCAATGCTTAGTGCTTTCGGCAGAACAGGCTCCGCAATGCGAAGTTATAAAGACGCTGTTATGAGCTCATATTGAAATATAACTTTACTTCAGTTAATTGTTACATAAACAAAGAAATCAAACTGTGACATGGCCATTACTTTATTAGTGTTTGATTGCACTGGGTAAAACATAGTGATTAGTTTCTCTTTGGTACTGGGCATCATCAGAGTATTGTTGGTGAATACAGGTGCAAATAATAATAATAAGAATAAGTTAACATTTTTGGTATAAACAAAACATGTGAAAACACTGTAATAACAAACATACTATATTTACGCATACAATACCGAATAGGGTACCGGACTCATTTTTGTTCTTTACTATTATCAAATATTTACATAATATAAATTATAACCAGGGATGTTATGGATATGAAATTTCGGATATGGATACGGATATGGATATAGGAATAAAATTATATCGGTTTCGGATACGGTTAAGGATAATAATTATTTCGGATTATCCGGTAGTTTCGGATAGTTTCGGTTACGGATATTTGATTAAAGTAAAATGAAAAATATATGTATATATATATATATATATATATATATATATATATATATATATATATATATATATATATATATATATATATATATTATGTAATACAGTAGGGTGACGAATACTAACTATTGTTCATCGTCATCGTCGATTATTAATTATCGATGAACTAATTGGGGGACATGGGTGTTCGGAAAAACTCTGTGTTTTAGAAGTAGTGACACCTCCTCTCCGTGAAAAGTTTTTATCACACTGTTTATATTTTGCAAAAATTACTTTTAACAGGACCAAAAAAAAAAAAAAAAAAAAAATTACAAATTTCACGTAGCGTGTGAGCCGTGAAACAAAAACATGTCGGAACATATTATCCGTAACTTATCCGTAACTTTTATAACGGATACGGTTACGGTTATGGATATATTTTTATTTCGGATATCCGATAGTTTCGGTTACGGTTACGGAGCTCCATAACATCCCTAATTATAACACAGAAGGAATTATTAAAATCCGGTAAAAAATCAACAAGTTATAAGTCTTTTAATTTCGGTGGAAGGGGTAATTAACAAGAAACAGAAAAGAGACGAAATATCCACATGTGACGTCATCGGGAATTACGACGCGTGCGAAAAAAGAGATGAAGCGATATCCCCACATCGCGCCCACTTCTGCACGTTACAATATTTTAAATATGAATTACTCGCTCATTTTTTAACCAATTGTGATACAGTTTTCGCAGGAGTGCTTCTTTTTCGTATTATTAACCATTACATATAGAATAATGTACAAAATCAAGCATAGGCCGGTCCCCTATTAGCAACAGCAGGATAATATATATTTTACAACAAATTGTTGTGAAGCCTTTGCTGACTTAAATTTAAGGTGCAATGCTTGAATGACAAATCGTTATTGAAGTTGTAAATTATATGCAATAAATAAAATACTATGAATAATCGTCATCATCAACTGCTGACGCTACTATTTTTTGGCTAGAAACCACAAATGTTATACAGATTAAAATCCAGTTAGCTTTCAAACTAATTGGAATGGGTTGAAATGAAAGGAAGAAACAGTAGGTAATACAGTTCAGTTTATTATATTTAGTACTGCACAAATACACCAGCACCTTGTTTCAAATATTTATATGGTTTCACTCTATTTCGACCTCGTACAGGATTTAGCATAACTTTATCCGGTGGAAACTCTGATGAGCCTGAAGTTTCTAGTAAAATATCCAGACAAGTTAGCAACTTTGATATCTGATTGGAAAGGCACCCATGTATATTATCGCCCCCAGAGACCCAATCAGTGTTTATTATTCTCTCAATGTCTCTTATATCGTCATTAATTCCAGAATGATGTGTTCCATTCCAATGAAGTGTCAGAGAAAATATTGGTGCTACTTTGGGATAATCGCTCCTAAGAGCAACCATAGCAACCAATTTAGCAGACTGCCGCGTAATAATAGCCCTGTATAACAAATCATTTGGAGTAACTAGACCTTCAGAGATTAAAAAGTTGGTAGAAGGAGATTGAGAATACTCTGGCCAACCAACTGATTGCCATTGTGTCAAAGAACCGGACAACCTTACAGGACACGTCATATCCCCTTTGGCTGGGGTAATTTTTCCAGATTCTAGATCCTGCAATTCCCGCATAAGTTCAACTCTAGATTTCAGTCTCTTTTTCAAAGTCAAAATAAAGTTTTCAACAGTTGTTATGCTAAGGCTTCTTGATGGCTCTATAACTTTGTTGATATTTTGTTCACCAACTACTAAACTCATAAAATCTAAACCGCACATTCTTTGGGCCCAAATATAAGGTCTCCCAACTTCCGAAATAAAATATTGAAATGTCTCAGATATTCCGACAGAATTCAGTACAAATGCAGTGGCAGGGTGAGGGGAATCATTTCCTGTGTCTCCCGGGTATAGTTCATTCAAAATGCAATGTCCATTCAACACATCAGCAGCAGAAACACCTGTCACTGGTTTTGGTTGTGCGACTGTAAACTTCACAACAATTATCTTCAAATGTAATAAATATGAGAAAATCAGTGTGAGAGCAGTACCATCTGGGACTTTAACAGACAACAGAACATTTAAAGGATGTTTCCTTAGTACTTCCTTTTTCTTAGCTTCAGCTTTTTCCTGTTTGGATAATTTAGATGTTCTGTGGTGGCGTTTCTTCTTGTTTTGTTCTTCATCATTATTATCTGCATCAGAATCAGAGTCATTAGATGCAACAAGATCATTGTCTATATTATGCAGCTGTTCTAGCCTCCGCGCATCGTCTTCGTCGCCTGATATACCTAAAGATATAATAAAAATATTGTATATAAATGTATCTTTGATATTAATTTCATAACACAATAATTAATTTCACTTGAGATGATGTGGTACTTACTGACAGTGACAACATTGCTTCCTAAAACATCAGAATATGCATAAGCATTTGAGTAGAGCAAAAATAGTGGTGGAGGAAGCAATGAAGCTGTTCTTGTTTCATCTCTTTTCTCATCCAATCGCAGAGCCAAACATTCCTGCAGTGGTTTAGTGGCTTTAAGGACATCTTTGAGGTGTGGAGCCAAGGCATCTAGTCTAGAACGAGCTGCTGCAATAGCTGCAGCAACTCTATCTTTTGATGCTACCAGCTCATTACACGCTGCTGCTAGTTCACGACGCTGACGAAGTTCCCACTCCAGTCTTGCCAATTGTAACTGATGTTCATCTTTCTTTGTAATATCCTGCATTTAAAAAGATGATTTGTGTTATTCTCATAATCTTGATGAACATCAACAATTTATAATCGAATAGGGGTTCAATCTACATTTGAATTTGTACAATATTATATACATGTGGAATGTTGAAATTTGATAAATAGCGAACTTCTTCTGGATAATTTTATTGCTAATCATTACACATCTTATTTACTTCATACGTCCTAATTTCAACTGACATTTCTGTCATTAATTTCCTTTTTTTATAACCAGCCAGCAACTCAAACAGAATAAAACCTTCTTAGATTAACTATGCTATGATAACTATATATATCGGTAAATAGTAGGAAAAAGCCCTTCTGCGAAAACTGCATTAACTTTTGTTAAGAAATGAGCCACTTATTTATTTTTTTTATATTGCAATGTGCAGGAGTGGGCACATAGTGGGATAATAGCTTTACAATTTTCTTTTACACACATTATAATTACTGATAATGACACATTCAAGTATACTGTTTCTTGACACTTACCACTTTCTACTGAAATTCAATAGCTTTAAATTGTTTATTTTTTAACTTATTTTAATGAAAAATGAATCAAATACCCTCTTAGATTGTAGCTTCTGGCACAGCTTACAAAATATAAACTTGACAGTTTTCAGAAAAATAATAATTGAATTTAATAAAAATTAGTTAATATATAATTGTTTTTGTTACTCAACTTTATTATTATTAACATAAACAGAAAACATAGACTTTCTATACTCACTGCTCGTGACACGTCTGCTGGGGCATTGATATAGAAATCTTCAACTGGCACAAGCTCAATTTCTTCATCTTTTGATTTAAACTGTAGGCATTTTGTCACTTCTTTGTTGAGATGATCAGCTTCATAAAGTAAGTTCTGTAGCAACAGATGTGTTGAGTCCACCCTCTGTTTCTCTTTATGTAGTGCATCACGGCCTGCTCTGGTGCGTACTTTCTCCAAGCGGTTTAATTTTTTAAGTGCAACCAGTAGTAATGAAGCTTCAACTCTCTTTGCATTGATTTTTTCCTTTGCCTGAAGACAAAGTTTTTTTAATTAAAATAGGTAAACAAGTTACGAAGGAAAGTCTTAGTTTAAAATTGATATAAATTTAATCATTACAAATTTTAAATGTAGTGGCATGATAATACCTCCTCATTATCTTTGTTTTTCAATTCTGCTATATCCGCGAAAAGTTGTCTAATATCTTGACAAAGTTTTTTGAATAAACTGGCATCTCTATCCGCAGGACGTAGTTGAGCTTCTGTTTCTTCAAATTCCACCACACGCTGTAAAATTATCGTGTTATACATTTTAGAACGCAGTACATACATATTAAAACCACCATGTATCTAAATTACAATTTCAGCCACTGATTTTTCTAACCTTATACACATCTGTGGGGTTTTGTTTTGTAACATCGCTTGAAGAACTTGTGTTGATTTTGCGGCGTTTTTTTGCTGATACTTCCTCCTTTCCCATTATTGTATTTATTTTTATTTATGTTATCGCAATAAATGATTCAATAATCATTTATAATCGTACCAGTACCAGAGACAAATAAAGTAGAGTATAGACGCATGACGCAAGTATCTAATGCTGAGATCTAATGCTTTATTTGACATTACCTGATGTTTGTCAGATCACTGTTGCCAGATGACTCTAGTGAAACCACCCAAAATTTTTACAGAACGAGGTACCCAAATAAAGGCTTCGACTCTCGACCTCAAGAATTTTCATTGTTAAAAATTGCTGTGTTGGCATAAAATACGCCTATTTTTCAATCAATTAAGTAAATTTTTTCCCTTCAAAAGGCATGCACCTTGAATCCCAAATTTTGCGCCCACGTATTTAATTTATTCATGTAACCGTATTTTTCCTAAATTTCCGCTATCACGTATAAATCAGCACTTATTTGTGGGGAATTCTCCTAATTTACCAACACTATGTACCTACAGGCGACGCCAGGCACATACGCATATATGAATATAAAATAATTGATCGATATGCGTATTTTTCGCAAGTATATCGATATTGCATAGTATTTTATCGTTAGCATATTTTGATTATTTAAACATTCATTTAAAATCGAATAGTATAAATTCTTTTAAATTAAACAATTACGATTTTTAGCAACAGAGAGTGTTTCTATATATACGTACTAAATAAAATATTATGTAACGGTTGTTTGTAACCTATTTACAGAGTGGCAAATACCTAGGAACCTACCTAAATAGAATTGATTACGATCTGAGTGAGATTGGGTTTGAGAAATATTACTTTTGTGTAGCTACCTACATTTAGACAATTAGTTTATTCCTTTGGTCTAATTTTCTTATTTTTACAAGCCTATATATTTATTCTTTTTTTAAAAAAATCTTGGTCACACATAAAACATCTGATTAAAAGAATTTGTCAAATTAAAATTGTCAACATTTAGAAAAATCAGTAGAAAATTTTAAACGAAATAGTCTCTAAGTCTTGGTCGCATATAAATTTATTTTGCAAATACCAGTTTCACCCCATTGTTACAAATATGGTCCGGATTACTCACGTTCTTTCCCGAGTTCCTGTAATAAAATTCCGCAAGGGCGGCGTTGGCCATTCTGGTGGTGCGCCTGCTGCCGCAGCACCTGCCGCCGCTGCTCCCGCATCTGCCCCCGCAGTGCGTAATTATTCGAAAATCCAATCTTTCATTCAAGTTACAAAATATGTTCAATAATTACGTTTTAATATGGAATGTTTTGACTTTTTTACAGGCGGCCCAAGCTCAACCAGCTGCTTCCATGAGCACCGGAGCCATCCCCGACATTGACCTGCCATTGCGGTACAGGAGACAACCACTATCAGATGAAGAGATTGATCACATCAATGGAGGCGGAATTGTGTAGTCCTTCAGCTTAAAAATTGTAGATGCATTATTCACGTAGAACTTGAATAATGATTGCAGTATTTACTTAGTTCTGTGTTTGATTTACTGTATGTGATGTTGCTGATATTAACTTAATGTACACACTTTGAACTCTTTAATGTTATTGTTGTCTTAGTAAATATTTATAGTTATTTTCAGTGTATGTAGAGAAATGCCTGTGAATGGCATATATTAAATTATTTCGTATTTTAAATTTTGTTTCAGTAATAAACTATTACATTAAGATTTAGCTTCAATAGGTATTCCATCACATACATTTATTTACACATAATTAGGATTTCTAATGTAGATGATTATTACAGGAATCTGATATGTCAAGAATTCCAACCAAGCCAACTAAGAAACGGCAACATGCCACAGGTGTTATTTCAATACCACGCAGTATGCTTGCAGAATCTACTAAGAGAAACAAACAAGTTGTGACATTGAATGTTGTCTTACAGAGTGAAAAAAATTAAGTTGGATACAGACTGTTCATAATAAAATAAAATTTGCAGTTTTTATGAAAACTTTTATTAACAGTTTTCTATTAAAAATAGGAGACATTAACAACACATGTTTTTATAGCTTAGAACTAATCAGTGCTTTATTTAGGAGTATAATCCACATAAAGAATATAGATGATATACAGTAATGAAATGATAAGAAGCAATCTAATAATACCTAACATTGAGTTTCTCGCTTTGGCTGGCCCACATCTGTGCAATCGCCCCATCATAAGCGACATCACTGTTTCTTACAAATTTTATCACACCAAATGGAGCAAATTTCCTTTTCCACTCTGTGTCTTTGACCAATCCCAAAAGTGCATTAGTTATTTCTTCTTTAATTTGAGCTGCAAATAATTTTAGAATGGGTATTAAGTTTTTTTCTTCATGTTAATCATAATAATAAAATTAGGTAAGTACCTGGTAACTTTGCGTTTACTACAATGGGATATGGTGGAAGAGGACCTAAGGTTTCCAATGTGATTATATCTTTTCCACCATCATACAAAAATTTCTTTGAATATAATAGAGTTGTTGAGTCAATGGCTGCCCATTCTGCTTGTTTAGACAATACCATTTGAGCAGATGCTAAATGGGAACCAGATCCTGAAAATATCAAAAGAATCAACAATTAAGTACCCAAAACATATTATAGATTACGTACTTACTTATTTTATTTCACATACTTAACAATGATCCAAAAAACGATGCATTTTCGCCCTTTTCTTTTAAAGTTTTCAGCACAATTTTACTGGCACTCCAAGATTCATTGTCGCTGTACGCGAAAGTACACCCACGCAGGTCTAGTAACGTGTTCACGTTGTGGGCCCTGCAATAACACACGTTAATGGTAAAGGAAGTTTCGATAAAACAATATTAGTCGTCTGGAAGCTAATTGTAGAATAATAGAAGTACTCATTCTTATCGCAAGTCAATGACATGCCTGATAATACATATTTTTATCACTGTTTTATAAATTCGGATGTGACAAAGTTTGAAATGAAAACAAAGTTATATTATTATTTCTACTAAGTAAGTACTAACAGTAAAATATAGCTGCGATGTAATTTTTTTTCTGTACTAGGCCAAGTATATATCAGCTTGTGATGACTATGAATCATAAAGGCTTAAAAAAAACTCCAATAGTTCGGCAACATTATGAGGCCGACGGGCCCCTGTGGTCCGCACCTTAATACGTCCCCCTGTTTAAATCATTTCGGTAGGTATGCATTTCAGTAAGCATCTATAACTACTTATTATTATATACTTGCTTAGATAAGTACTTTAAAATAATTTAGTAAGAGGTAAAGTCCGTACTTTTTATCGCTGTGTATTATTATGTCGGAGAAGTAGCCAGGCTTATTTTCTACGTTCATTTGATGAGCGAATACTGGAGTTATTGGCAGTAACTCCGCACAGGTAATTTTCTTATCACGTAGTTTCATGTATGCAGATGCAGTCATGAAGGCTGTAGATAATAATAAACAATATAGGCAGGTGCGATTACAATGGAGTGAATATAGATAAAATACCTATTATAGCAAACCACAAAGGTAATTAATTTTATGTTGAAACTTTAAGGTAAATAAACTTACCTAAATCCACTTTGTCCGTGCTGAAGGGATCCGGACGATCGGGTAATGGTCCCGGGCTGCGGGACTCATATTGCAGCGTGGTATAACAGTCAAGGGTCTCTTCCAGTAATTCCTGTATTAATTCATACAGTTGAACTGGATGTGTTGGACACATATATGTAACTATACGAAGTTCCGATTTTGTATCAGACATTTTATTAAGAATAGTATTTATTTTGTCACAGAAGATATAATTTTGTACAAATGCATGCAATCCCGCTTAAACTATCGAGACTAATGAGGTCTTTGTTTATATTATGACCAAGTTCTTTATTACCGGACTTTATAGATAGGTGTTCATGCGGCGAACATTCGCATGCGCCTCGGTCATGAACTATCCGGTTTCTAGTAAGCCAGTTGCGAGGTGACGTTAACGCACGTGGCCTCTGCGTGGTGGGTAGGTAATCTGACGTCATAAGGGAAATTATACTTAGTGCGAAAATATTATGAATATCGAGCGAGATCTACAATTCTTCATATTAGACTCTTAAATGTCTCGTTTTTTAAAGTTTTAGATTAGATATTCTATAATATGCAAATGGATCGTAAATATGTGCGTGGGAGGTTGATGTCAAAAAGTACATACAGAACTACAGAAATTTTACTACATACAGAAATTTTAGCGCCCTGGGCGAAAAAATTTTCGATGCCTCTTTTTTGGCGACGTTTTTTAAAGACTCGAGTATTCACTTACCCAAGTAATTGAGAATGTGGGTTCGATTTTGGATCGTTGTGCAAATTATAAAATTCCACCATTCTCCGTAACGACGTGAGTAAAGGTGCAGGTTAATTATATGGATTAATTTTTACCCATGGTATGATAGAGAGAGCAACTCGTAAATTATTAAAACCAACCATAAGCCTGCCTGAGACTAGTCGTTAAAAAAGATTTGAAAACCTCTATGATACAAAAAATACCTAAGTACTTATGTTTAATCAACCCCACACATTGTAATGGATCTTAGGAGATGTAAAAATCAAAAGCAGGCATGCGCTCATTTATTTTGCTTACAAATTCCAATCATAAGTAACTTGCGTGTATTTTCTATTCGAAACATGTTCGTTTATAAAATTACACGATTTGGAAATGAATCCCAGGACCACATATTATTATGTTGTAACTAGGTTTCCCATTTAGTATCATATAATAATTCCAAATAAAATACACTATCCACAATTAGAACATAAGGGCAATGATTTAATGCTAAAATATGTTCATGATCTAATTGATGCAGTTGTGCACTTAGATACGTCTATGAGTGGCACGATATTCATTAAAAACATTATACAAAAAATTATAAACGCTTTATATTTTAATACTTTTAATGAACTTTTTCGGATACAATATGTGTGATTTCAAATTTAAAATAAACCTTAACTTATAAATAAATAATTTCATACATTCAACACATATACATACACTACAGCCTTGAATTTCTTAGGAGTACTAATGCTGACAGCAAATAATTTCTATTGTGCTTTAATATAACGTCATTCCTAACAAATGTATCGTTATTTTATTTCTGTTTAACTATTAGTTTGATTGTAGAAATGCAATACAAAATTGTATCAAAGTAAGGTTTGCAAATCCTGAATGCTATGACGTAGTCTTTATAGCAATTTATATTATTGTTTAGACGGGGCTGCGGAAGTTCTTGCCCGCGTATTTGGCGGCAGCACCGAGTTCCTCCTCGATACGTAAGATCTGGTTGTATTTTGCGAGACGCTCGGAGCGGCACGGCGCGCCAGTCTTAATCTGACCAGTTGAAAGACCCACAACTAAATCAGCAATGAAAGTGTCTTCAGTCTCACCAGATCTAAAATTAGAAAAATAATATTATTTATATATTAGAAGTAACATTGTCTTGTTTAATTTTTGTATTTCACATAATAAAGGAACTCTAGTCACACAAAATAGATGGATTATTAGTATGTTTTTCACCCATGTATCCATAAAGCCTGTGTTACAAAGTAGCAAAATCACGAAATATTTTTTTTAATACGTACGTTTTATAACTTATAACATTGCCCTAGAGTAATATATTAAAATACAAGAGAATAATAAAGAGTAATTATAGTTTCTGACCTGTGGGATACCATGGTGCCCCATCCATTCTTCTTGGCCAGCAAATGAGCGTCGATAGACTCGGTGACGCTGCCGATTTGGTTCACCTTCAACAGCAGACAGTTGCACGCTTTCTTCTCCACAGCGGTGGCAATGCGCTTCGGATTTGTTACCTGTCATACAAATTAGATGTATGTGAATGTATTAAAAAACTATTGCAATTTAACTCAAACTTTTAAAAACTACAATGTGCATGCCTTGGGATCGTAACCGAGACCTCAGTCTAGCCCGTTAAATTATTAATCAATAACAGCTATTAATGTGATGAGAAGGGTAAATAGAGGTGAAAATTCTATAATCTATATATATAAAAATGAATTGCTGTTCGTTAGTCTCGCTAAAACTCGAGAACGGCTGAACGGATTTATCTTATCTTGGTCTTGAATTATTCGTGGAGGTCTAGGGAAGGTTTAAAAAGGTGAGAAAAATTCGAATAATTGCCGGGAAAATCCTCAAAACAGCATTTTTCTATTTCCCATACAAACGTTTTCTAACTAATACGTAGAGTCAATTTGAGCTTTATTGCTATTGTATAAAATTCACTGTTGTCTAAGCAATGTAGGTGTGTTCCTAACATCAAAGCAGTGTGCGTTGGAGCACAGAATATAATAATGTAATGTCGCGTTCTGAAACTCAACAAAAGTGATATCGCGGACCCGACTAAATTGAACAGTCACAAAATTTAATATATCATTAGTTATTTGGTTGACCTCACGATATTATTTCTTTTGTTTTACTTTAAAATGCATGTTTTCGTTATGGACAATTTTTGAGCTACTTATGCATATCTATACTTATAATAAATCTGTAGAGAGGTCAATTCTGTACATGAAATATATTTCCAAAATAACTGGGGGTGATTAGGGATCGATACTGATGCCAAAAATACAATTAGTAAAATTTTTGTGTCTGTCTGTATAACCGTTATAGAAACAAAAACTACTCGACGGATTTTAACTTAACTTGGTACAATTATTTTTCATACTCCTGAGCTGGTTATAGTATACTTTTCATCACGCTACAATTAATAGGAGCATAGCAGTGATGGAAAATGTTGGGAAAACGGGAGAAGTTACTCCATTTTTTAAGCTTCCGTCATTTCGTGTGCAACCTTAATGGTTAAAAGTTCCTTCGATTTCACCAGGATCCCATCATCAGACCCTGACCGGACAATCGGACCAACTGCATACCACCATAAATTAAAAAAACATCCCGACAAATTGAGCACCTTCTCCATTTTTGAAACCCGAAATCCACGCGGGCGAAGCTGCGGGCGGAAACTAGTTTATAATATTTTTACAGTTATGTTACCTAGGCATCTACACTATCAGTACTCCTCTTAGGATCATACAGTCATAGTATTTCGTTAAGAATATCGAAAAAAAAATATAAATGAACTCAATTGGTAGTAAGAACCATTTATGGAGTTAATCAAAGCAATAAATAAAAATAAACGCAAACAATACAATAAATATATTTAATTGATAATGACTATCAATTTTTTAATACCTGTTAGGTAATATGTTATGTGTCATTAACCAATTTAGATGAAATTTGATGAAAATGCGGAAATGGGTAAAGAAAATTTAAAAGGAGTAAGAAGAAAAATGTTTGATCCTATAAAATGACTCACCTTAGCAAGCAAAATATATTCTATGAAAAATCCAGTATATAATATACTAACCGTAAGATCGTCGCCAACAATTTGGATGGGAGTGCGAGCTGTCAGGCTCGCCCACGCGGCCCAGTCGTCCTGGTCGAAGGGGTCCTCAATAGACACCATGGGGAAGTCCTTGATAAAGTCAAGGTACACCTCCGCAAGCTTCTCAGAGGAAAGGTAGTCTGCAGGGTTTGATTTAGGGTTCTTGAAGTCAAGATCGTATGATCCGTTCTTGAAGAATTCAGACGCAGCTACATCCATAGCGATGTCGATCTGTAATTTTTTCAAACTATTAATAAGCTCTTAATTGTATTATTGAATACAGTTACATTTTATATTTTTTAATATGACATTGTTTTGAAGTAATTAGTAAAGAACTTTCCATAGTTCTTTTTGAAACAAATTTCTATGGATGTGAGCGACCATTTTTTTATTAACGGCAAATGTAAGTTTTTAAGGTAGAGCTATATTCTGTCAAACATTAATTAATTGCTAATGAAAACAAGTCACTTACTTTGCCTGTGTAGCCAGCTGACTGGATAGCATCCTGGATGAGATAGAGAGCATCTTTGTTGTTCTGGATGTTGGGGGCGAAACCACCTTCATCACCAACAGCGGTGGAGTCCAAACCAAACTTCTCCTTAATAATCTTCTTCAAGTGATGGTACACTTCAGAACCCATGCGCATAGCCTCGCTGAATGATGATGCACCTGAAAATGAAGCAACAAATTGTAGAATGGAAAGGTCTTACTTCAGGTTTTTGCTTACAGAAACTGTTAAAAATATATATACCACTTATTATATTACACAGGAAATAAATTTACCTGTGGGCAAAATCATGAACTCTTGCATAGCCAACTTATTGCCAGCATGGGAACCACCATTAATAACATTGAACGCTGGAACTGGCAATACAATGTTACTGTTTCCAGCCAGATCGGCCAAATGCTTGTACAGTGGTACTCCTTTCTTGGCAGCACCAGCCTTGGCTACAGCCAAGGATACACCCAGGATAGCATTGGCACCAAATTTGGATTTGTTTTCAGTGCCATCCAACTGCAGCATGAACTGGTCAATCTGTGTATAAGATATGTAACATATTGAAATGTTAAAACATAAAATAACATAAAAATCTTATATTTATTGTACTGTTATCTCAATTTATCATAAACTCAAACAAACATTCTTATCACCTGAATACCAGAGGTCAAGAAAAACAAAACAAATTATGTCTACTAAAAATTCTATTGATGCAATTGAATATTAAAAAACATCACCCTAATAAAAAAAAAATATTCTTCAAATTAAACATATTTTATCCATAAGTAGTTGTAATACAGTTAAGCCCCTAATTGCAGCTTCTAAAATTTATTCATTGATATTGGATTTTACTTTGCAACTATCAATAAGTATTCTCAAATAGGTACTGGTCATAGCTTATACACAACAATTAATAAGCTTAAATTATATTGCACTTCTTATAAATGTCTCAAGTTTATGGATTAATATTTTTTATTTATGTACCAACCTCCTTCTGTTGAGTTACTTCAAGGTTTTGCTTGAGGAGTTCAGGAGCGATGATCTCATTGATGTTCTTGATAGCAGTTAGCACACCCTTGCCATGGTACTCTCCCTTGACATTGTCCCTGAGCTCCAGTGCCTCGTGGACACCAGTGGAAGCTCCTGATGGCACCGCAGCACGGAAAAGACCAAGTTCTGTGACCTGAAAAATAAAAGTACTATTAATTTTTTTGATAAAATGAGTTATATAAATTGTAAATATTAACAAAATGTAACATTATTCTAATCAGTATGTCTGGAACGAATTTTTACATAATGTAAATATGTTAAGGTTTTGTTAAAGTAATTTTTTTTTTGGAATTTGTAGATGTGGTTATCATATTTGGTACTAAAATACAGTAGGATGAATATGGAGCACAAGTAAACTTTGAATAGTAAATTGTATAACCATGGTAATAGTAAACTGAAAATGTATAAGATTTGGCAGTATGAATCTCAATACATTAACTCATTCAATGTGATAGTACATAAATTTAAATCAGTACCTCAAGCACTATGTGATGTGTGACATATGCTAGTTATGCCACAGAGGCAAATTTCAGTAATAAATAATTTAACCCTAGCCCTAATATTATACAATGAGACATCATACTAAAATGAGATACAATAAATAAAACTGTAAGAATGATTAAAAAAAAATAATATTTATTGAGATAAAGGGTGTGTCAAGTTTACCCATATACGTATGAAACAAAACGGCAACGGGAAAGGTAGGTAATAGATAAATAATATTTGATGAGTCTTACCAAGTCGACTTCCACTGTGGGGTTACCGCGAGAGTCGAAGATCTGGCGCGCCTTGATGGACTTGATCGGCATTTTAGATATTGACGATAGTAATCTATTACTGAAATATTAATAGTATTTAAAAAAAACTGAATTGAAAATAGGCTATAAAACCGGCAAGGTCAAATGTAGGTTGTTGGCACTACCCGTAATTTGTTTCAATTAAAACTATTGTGCATATTTTTCCACTAACCGCATGTCAAATTTATGTTAAACCTAAATAAAATCTACTATTACAATTATCAATCAAAATTAAACATATTTGCAAAGTTGTATTCTATAAAAAAGCTTATTGTTTTATTTGGAGAAAACTTACGTATACATCTTTTAGACTAAGTCTAAAGTTTGTTTCGGCAAAGATAATGTGTAAATAGTTATTTATATTAAAGTCGGTAAATGTAAAATTTTACTAACCTGAATAAAATTCCGGCTTTTGAAGTGCGTTCACCACAGCTTTGCCGTAACTTATTTACCGAACTGCGGCACTCTGCAATCAGCCGATTGGTGCGACAGCTATATTTGACCTTCACAAGGTGAAATTAGTGATTACCTTTTGCAGTCGATATGCCATCGACATTATATCGATCATAATTATTCAGTCACAAAAAACAATCGGTACTCTTTTATTATTAGATTTTCAAACAAGTATGAGATGTTCACGACTTGTTGTTTACGCTAGTTTTTAGTTCATGGTCATACAACAATGTACTAAAAAGTATAATTCAGTTTTCGGCTGCAAGACATGTATCCAGGGCTATGAAAATATAAAAAAAAAATCTGACATGAATAATTTTGACAAATAATTTCGCCACTTCTATTTATTTGTATGTAGTGTTTACAAATTTTAATCTATTATCTAAGTTTTAAACGCAGTATTTGCTACTCATTTCACACACCAAATGTCTGATACAGAATCTAAAGACGAAAAAAAACCTATAGTTATAAAAAATGCAACCGATCTACAGAGATTAAAGCTCGAAAAACTTATGAAAAATCCAGTGAGTGGGACTTAAGTTATGTTATCAAAGTGTAAATAGAATTCCTCTATCAAACTTACAAGATATTTGGTTCCAGGATAAACCGGTGGTGCTACCAGAGCCACCAAAATCAAAATCATTGGCTCCTCCGCCTGATTTTGTAAGAAATGTAATGGGATCGAGCGCTGGCGCAGGTTCCGGGGAATTCCATGTTTATCGACATTTGAGAAGAAAAGAATACGCTAGGCAAAAGTTTATACAAGAAAAAAGTGAAAAGGTACACAATATTGTAATATAAAATATGACTTTTTACCTGACTACGCCATAATGGAGGGTAATGACTAGCACCCTGTGTATGTATATATCCATTTTATGTTCCATTCAATCATCGCGCGTAGTAGCTCAATTTTGAAAATGACGTGTTTATTGATTCATCTTTTTTGTGAGATGGTTATAACTTATAGGCTATGTATTTTTTCCTGAGTTCAAAAAAGGATGAGGTTGTCAAATTCCTTATTCTAGTTTTAAAATGCCAACAGAGCAATAGTAATGCTATTTTGGGAAAAACATTTTGTTACAATATTTTTACATTTTACTAAATATGAACAATAATTTGTTTTTTAGGGACTTAGTATAGACTGTTTATTTCATGAACAGTCTATACTACAGATTCTGAACCACCTGTAAAAAATTGCCTACACTTTGAAAAAACACCCTGTATATCAACAAACTAAGTAACAAAACTTAACGATAGTCACATCTATTAAAATTAGAGATAACACCCTCCTCTACCAATTTAAAGCTGACTATGCCCTTGCACCCAATATTTTAATAGCAATATACAATTTACAATATCCATCTAAAACATGAAGATTCATCTTCAAGCATTAATTGTAAATTCCACTGCAATTTACTTTGCAGAAAATAAAATGTCCCAGTCTTCAATATTCAACAATATTGATGTCCTGGACTGGACAGTGTAATAATTAAAATGTGAAAAGAATTTCATGAACTTATAAACCAAATGAATATCAAGCCATAGGGTACTCAGTTAAGTAGTTTTAAAAAACCAGACACAAATTGGGCAAAAGATTTAAATAAATTTTGAACTTATTAAATAGTTAATCTATTTGTGCTTTAATTTTAAACCTGTCCCCTACTAGCTTAGATTGTTATGAAAAAAATAATTACCATTGTTTATCTTAACCATTGATGCTTATGCATTACAGATTGAGTTCTAAAATCCAATGACGGTATGTTATATAAAATAAGCTTTTGATATTAAGAATATATCTTAAGATTTTGTATTTTTATACAGGAAAAATTAGATGATGAATATCACAGAAAAATAGAGCAAAACAGAAGACAAGCCGAAGAGAGAACAGCAAAGAAAAGGGCCAAAAGGTTGAAGAAAAAACGAAATGCAAAATTAAAAGGAAAAAAACCAAAGACTGATAATAAAGAAACTGCATCATCACAATCGGATAGCAGCAGTGGGGAAGAAGATAATGATGCTTTGAAAGACTCCACTAAGGATTCACAGAATGACAGCAGTGAAGACAACACGGTAACTGAAGAAAACAGAAACAAACTAAATGAGTAAACTTGTTAATAATACATGTAATAAGAAAGTTGTTAAAATAAATACTAAGCTCAAATTATATTATTTTTTTATTTAAATTATAATCAATTATTGGGTTTCATTTCTAATAACATCTTATTCTATGTTTTGTACTCAGAATTTAAATAAAATAATTTTCCAGAAATTATTTAACAATGAAAATTATAAAAAAGGGAGACATAAAAAAATAATATGAACTTATAAACGGGATACTTACTATGCATTGAAAACAATACATACTATTAACTATTATAGAGAAGCTGAATAACTATCGTAGCTTAGCTCATTAACAAAGAAATAAGGAGGCATAGAAGTTATAGAGACAGAGTAACTTTCATTATTGTGGTATGACGCAGCCATGCGGCCCCAACTGGCAGTATACCCTTCCACGCTATTATCGCTACTATTGCGCTTGCAACAGGGTATTATGAGAAATCTGGAAGTAATAAAACATATCAAGAAATATCAATTGTGCATAAATTACTTTTGCTGGAAAACAAGTGTTCACACCTGAGGTCAATTTGCAATAAATCAATACTTATGTTACTAGCACAGCAAGTTTTTTGTATGCTTTTATTCTCGATAATATGTTACTAATATATACTAAAGCGGCGATAGCCTAGTTGGGTGTGGAACGGACTGCGAAGACGAATGTCCGCAGGTTCAAATCCCAAGGGCACACACCTCTGACTTTTCTAAAAATCATGTGTGTATTCTTTGTGAATATATCGTTCGCTTTAATGGTGAAGGAAAACATCGTGAGGAAACCTGCACATCTGAGAAGTTCTCTATAGGAATTTCGAAGGTGTGTGAAGTCTACCAATCCGCACTAGGCCAGCGTGGTGGACTAAGTCCTAATCCCTCTCTGTAGTAGAGGAGGCCCGTGCTCAGCAGTGGGCAAGTATATAATACAGGGCTGATATTATTATTATTATTATATACTAAAACTTAAAGTACTTATTTGATTCCTAAGTACTAGCATTAAATTAAATTTTATGCTAGTATTTAGGAATCAAATAAGTACTTTTAATCTTGCAGATCTAATGATTTCAAAGCAAACGTGTGAAATAACTATTCATTTTATAAAAATCAGTTTAGTCATTGCTTACCCAAGGATTATAATAATAAGCGTTGTCAGTGCCGCCGCTATTATCAAACTCTGCCAAAATTCCAGCATTTTTGTCTTGATAACAGTAATAAAATAAAGTTAGTATTTAAATGGTGTAAGAGAAGAAAACTGACACGATGATTTTAACGTCTACCCTCATGTTAGGTATTAAAATTCATTCTTTTGTTTCATACTAAGACTACCTACGAGCAAAAATACTCAGTAAATTTACGTACTCGACTAACTACGATTTTTACAAATATGAGCAGTGTTGTCATGAATGTTACAACACTTGTCTATTTATGCACATATATTGTTAATATTAAGTGTATTTACATATAAGTAAATAAGAATATAATTTATCTAGTAAAAACATTGCTGTTACATACTGCAAAAAGGTCAAAAAATGTTAATTCAGATTTGAAATAAAACCCTTTACAGGAGAGATAAGACACTCCAATGATCTAGACACGAATCTGCTTGGATACAATAAACCACGAAAAGCTTACTGTGTGTATTGTGTAATCCGCTTTCTAAGTGGTCTTTAGCAAATAATTATACAAGGTTTCCGTTTATGTGGGTTATATCTTTGAATATCGCAAGCTAGTTGATACGTGATGTCGATATTTTGTAGCTTTTTATAATAAGAAAATCCTTTATTACCGAGTAGTTACTCGGAAAAAACTGATTTTATTAACTAATTATAATCCTCATTTATTGAAATGTTGTAAGTCTTTTAGCTAACTCCGGTGTGATATGGAGATGGCGGTATGCCGCGAAGAAACTTTCACATAAGCAACCATGGATTCAGAGAGAAAGAGTATTAAATTACTTATTTTTTTTATTTAAAAATTAGTACATTGATAATACAGAGAACATAATATTTCTAAGCTGGACCGAGTCACTTTTATGACCAAGGCATCCTGGTATTAAAGATTGCATAAGGCCTATTCTTAACAATTTATTTATAATAATTAAATTATAGAAAGGGGGCACTGCTGTTATCCCGGTCCAGTGGCTAATTATTATCCTAACACTTCACTGTACTGATGCCATCACGCTGTCTTCATTCTTCTTGAGAATGACAAAGCCTTCCATGACAGGAGACAGAGGAATATATTCGTCAGTCGCAAGTTCCGCTCTCTCGCCAAACGACAGCAGCACTGGTGTAGTGTGAGTGTGAGAACCAGCTATCGTTTTTGGTGTTCCGGCCTTGCCAATTACATCTACAGCCTGAACGAAAAATACAGTATTGTTACTATGTTAATACATAATATGTACTTAAGTATTTTCTATTACTTGATAAAATTAATATTCCTTACCTGTCCAACGCGCACACTGACGTTCAGGGGTTGAAGATTCTCATCGAGAGTGACCAACCAACGGGGCTGCATCGCCGTCGCCAACACATACAGGAGGTAATGGGACTTGCCCAGAATTACTGCAAAAAAGTGACTGTATTAGTTTACTTAATATTTGTAATTTTCCATCGCAATATACACTATAAAAATTGCTTGATTTATAGCAAGTAGTAAATAAAAAAGAATTTATAAACAGTATCTTCACTTGTTTATAGTTACTTACTGTTCTTGCAATCTAAAAAGGCAGTGAGCACGACTAACAGGCCGGCGAGGGCGGGCTGGTTGATGAGGCGGCGGTCGGCATGCGTGGGGCACAGTGTCACCGTCCCCTTGCCGGCGTGACACAAACCCTGTGCAAGCCGCACCATGAACAGGTGCACGGGAGATTTGCCGTGGTACAAGGCCAAGGCGCGGAGCATCGTCGCCAACCTGTAAATAAATCATCTTATTCTTTGCATTCCAAACATATAAGCAAAAATAATCTATTAGTCAAATCAATAGACTTGTCAACATTAACTCTTAACTGCGTCATAAAATCAATAAACTATTCATTCTTGTGACACTTTTTTTTTATCCCACTTCGATTTGATACTCGCAAAACCAATAAAAAAAATGTCCAAAAAATAACTCTTTTCTTGTTAGTGCATTGTCGGGATTGAGGTCCTTCATTGAAAACCACACAAAAGAAGTAATCATAATATTACATTAAATGTAGAATTACCTGGCATTGTTTGTCCCCGCACCTACAAGACCCATGGCGAAGATAGCATTGTATGCGACGTCATTGTCAGAGTCGTGAGAATACTTGTTCAACACGTCTATTACAGACAACTGCGGATTGGAGATTGAGCACAATGCAATGGCTAGCGGCACCGCTCTGCGAACTGCAGGCTCGCCGTAACGACCCTGTCAAATATAAGATTGATTTACTAATAAAAAAAATATTTACACACAAGGTGTAGTGTACTGGCTGGTACGTTTTTCTTAATATAATGTTTTGTTTCAAAGAAATGTCAGTTTGTAAATAAATGGATTCCGAAGTACAAACTCAGAATATTATTTCCATGTTTTCTGGAATTCTACAGTGGCGACGAGGAAAATTGAGAACATATTGTATGTAAGTTATCTCGGAGGAAGGGTATAGCGTGTTAAAATGTCGATTGGAAAGGTATCAAAATTCGACGTACAAAATGGTACGTGGTCAACATATATAGACCGACTGGAAATGTATTTCAAAGTAAATAATGTGAAAGAAGACATGAGGTTACCAACTTTAATTGCTGTAATGGGCGAAGAGGCCTATGAACATCAGTCAATTTATCCAGTCCGAAAAAACCCTCAGAATCCGAGTACGAAAAAGTGGTGGAGCAGATGCGGAATCATCTGCAACCCACACCATCGCCTCTAGCGGAGCGCTATAAATTTAGGCAGAGGAGACAAGAAAGCCAAGAAACTGTTGCCGTTTACGTGGCGGAATTAAAAAATGTCACGTTATTGTGAATTTCGAGCAAATTTGAACGAAAATTTAAGAGATCAATTTGTCTGTGGGATTAAAAGCGAGGTGATTCGGCAGCGTCTATTTGCCGAAAACGGTATTCTGTCTTTTCCGGAAGCTGTGATGTTGGCGAGCTCATTAGAAGCGGCGGAGAGAGATGCGGCGGCTGTGATGGTTCTGAGTGCGGAAGTGACGGAATCACCGACGACTGCAGAGGGAAAAGTGCACTTACTCGCGTCGCATGAGCGTGCAAAGAAGGCTCGTGGCGGTCTTTTTGTTCACGGAAATAGCGGATCGCGGACAGGGCACAGAGTCCGCAGCACAGGTTGTGGCCGATGCGGTTCTATAGATCATGGTAATGTAGACTGTAGGTACCGCGACTTCGTATGCGGAGGATGCGGAATTGTTGGTCACTTACGGCGAATGTGCCGATTTGTCGCGGCATCGAAGACTCGAGCAAGTGTAATACCAGCGGTGGCAAGATCTCAGGGTCGCACAGGAATACACCACGGCCAAGCCAATCAACGGGAAAATGCCGAAGAGCAGTCGGATGTAGAAGAGAACCTTCACCAGTTATGTTTAAATAATTATAAGGCGGTGAGTTTGCCCATATCCATTGATGGTTGTACTATACAAATGGAAGTAGACACGGGTTCAGCTGTGTCATGCATTAGTAAGAGCACATATGATGCGTATTTTAATCATCTAAAACTGAAGCCGCACAAGATAGTTTTTAATTTTTATAATGGTGTAAGTATAAAACCAAAATATATTATTTGACAGATATAACAAGCTGTTTGATGGACGTTTGGGCCGATTCACTGGCTGTAAGGCGACGTTGAAATTACGGGAATCGGCGGTTCCGGTGTTCCATCGTGCGCGGCCACTGCCTTACGCACTGCGCGACCGTGTTGACGCAGAGTTAGACAGAATGCTGCGCGATGGAATAATCGAGCCAGTCGATTGTTCCGACTGGGCGTCTCCTCTGGTACCGGTAAATAAAGCGGATGGCTCTCTGAGAATCTGTGCGGATTATAAGGCTACTGTTAATCCTATGCTATATGTAGATAGGTTTCCGTTACCGAGAATTGATGACTTATTGGTGCGCCTAGGCGGGGCTAAATATTTTTCTAAGATAGATTTATCCCAGGCCTATAACCAGATAGAGTTAGATGAAACAAAAAATATACTGTGATAAATACTCATCGCGGCTTATTTCAGTATAATAGATTAGTTTATGGTCTAGCGTCTAGTGCGGGCATTTTTCAGCGCATAATGTGTGAATTAGTAAAGGGAATTCCTAATGTAGAGGTATTTTTAGACGATGTGATAATAGGAGGTAGCAATAAGGAGGAGCATTTGGCCGCTTTAGAAGCAGTGCTTGAGAGACTTTATATTAAAGGAATGAAATTGAAAACCGAAAAATGTGTTTTCTTAGTTGATGAAGTAAAGTATTTAGGATACGTTTTACATAAGGACGGCATTAAAACCGACCCAGCGAAATTGGAGGCGATTGATAAAATACCTAGACCGAGTAATGTTACGGAGTTGCGATCTTTTATAGGACTAATTAACTTTTACGCGAGATTCGTAAAGAATATGAGCACTATATTAGTACCGCTCTACGAATTATTCAAAAGGGCAAGGTTTGGGTTTGGTCGGCCGAATGTGAACGTTCTTTTAGTAAAATTAAGCAGTTAATGATGAGTACAGAGGTTTTAGCGCATTACGACCCAAATAAGCCTCTTATTCTGACTTGTGATGCGAGTGCGCGTGGAGTTGGAGCGGTGCTATCGCAACCGGCGGCAAGCGGAACGGGAGAGCGCCCGATAGCTTATGTATCGCGCACTCTTACCGACGCGGAAAAGAATTACTCTCAAATACATCGTGAAGCGTTGGCAATAATATTCGGGGTCAAAAAGTTTCACCAGTATTTGTATGGGCGTCATTTTCTCTTGAGAACGGACCATAAGCCGTTGGTATCGATCTTCGGCCCTCATAAAGAAATTCCAACGATGGTAGCTAGTCGTATGCAAAGGTGGGCTATCATTTTATCTGCTTATGATTTTGAAATAGAGTATGTTAGGTCGGAGAGAAATGGTGCCGACGGGTTGTCGCGTTTACCGATAAATAGTAAGCAAGATGTCACTGTGCCGGAACAAACTTATTTGCATTTTGTTCAACAGGCTTTATTGTTAGATTATAAAGAGTTAAAACTACAGACTAGTAAGGATCCGGTTTTATCGAGGATATTGAGTTTTTTGCGCGATGGTTGGCCAAGAGACTGTGATATCGAAGAGTTTAGACCTTATTTTAATCGGAAAGATGAACTCTATGAAGAATTGAGTTGCGTGTTGTGGGGCATAGATTATTGATTCCGGTGAAGTGTAGGGAAAAAGTTTTGAGGATGCTCCATGAGCCCCATATGGGTATAGTTAAATCCAAGGCTATGGCTCGTAGTTACGTATGGTGGCCCGGACTTGATGAAGAAATAGGGCGCATGTGCCGTAGTTGTGACATATGTGCTGCTCAGGCGGATGCTCCGCCGCGGCAAACTCCGAGTATGTGGCCGTGGCCGAATCATCCATGGACCAGGCTGCATTTAGATTTCATGGGGCCCGTATTTGGGAAAACATACTTGATCGTAGTGGACGCTACATCTAAATGGACGGAACTTTTCCATATGAGTAATACAACAGGACCGAAGGTCATAGATAAGTTATGTGAACTTTTTAGCAGATGGGGCCTACCCAAGCAGATCGTTACGGATAATGGGCCCCAGTTTACGTGCAATGAGTTTGGTAGTTTCCTTAAATCTAATGGTATAGATCACGTTTTTTCGGCGCCATATCATCCTTCCTCAAATGGTCTCGCGGAAAATGCAGTGCGATCCTTAAAGAAGGTTATTAAGAAAGCAGTGCAGGCTAAGGAAGAAGTTGATAAAGCACTTTATACTTATCTTTTACACTATAGAAATACTGCGCATTCGACTACGGGAGAAAGCCCTGCAATGTTAATGTTAGGTAGACGGTTACGGACGAAGTTAGACGTTTTAAGGCCAGACAGGGAGAATTTTGTAAGGAAAGCTCAGCAACGGCAAAGTGGAGCTAGAAAAGGGGTACACAGATCTTTCGATCAGGGTGAAGAGGTATGGTACCGTCAGTATTTGAGTGGAGACAAATGGGTCTCAGGCAAAATTCAGAGATGTTTAGGGAATACTGATTACGAGATTGTAGGCAGCCGGGGAGAGTTAGTTCACAGGCATATAGACCAAATTAAAAGGAAGTTTCATAAAAATGAATACCAAATTAGAAAGGAGAACGCTAGTTTATCCCTAGCGATTCCAATGAAAAGAGTGTCTCAACTTCCTAATGCAGGATTAAGGTCAGCACTAGGTTCAGAGCCAGCCACTTTATCATCGGTGCAGGGCAGAGAGTGTGCGATTCCGCAATTCATACTCCGGTCAGTAGACCGATCGCGACGCGGTCTCCGTTAGTGGAACTTCAGGGTAGTGCCACCCCGGTATCACCTGAATTTCAGGACGCCTTACCGTATGAGCCAACGACTCCACGTCCCAGGCAACGCCCTATTAGGCAGTGTAGATTAACAAACGTTCCTGATTATAGAATGTGAGGTATTATCATTTTAAGTTGTAGAGTTGAGTGTTTTGTTAATTTAGTATGGAGGAGTGTAGTGTACTGGCTGGTACGTTTTTCTTAATATAATGTTTTGTTTCAAAGAAATGTCAGTTTGTAAATAAATGGATTCCGAAGTACAAACTCAGAATATTATTTCCATGTTTTCTGGAATTCTACACAAGGCATATAAATTACATTACTTGCTATAGTGCAAGGATAACTGTGGCTACTTTACAATTACCACACAAAAGATATGTGCCTATGACGCCTTCATTACATGTTAACCCCAAGTAAATTATAATTTTATAGTTCTTGATATACATTTTTATCAACAAATAATTACAGTAGAGCGTCAATATACATTGATTAACCAAGCGATTGCTTAATCGAACGCTAGGCTCCCTTTGAAAGAAGGAAATTAAAGACTTTGGCATGTAAAATATTCATAAAACAACATATTTTGTTCCTATTCCACTCTGATAAACGAGATTCATATTATTTATTGGTAAATTGGTACATATATAAGAGTATTCAGTGGTATTATCCGAATGAACTTGTGTTCTGAAAATCCACGACATCCAATTAAATCGGATAATCGACACTGTACTGTAATTGAAAATACTTGTATATTACATAAACAGTTTTGAACTTACGAGCTGTCCAAAGATCCGCGTGCACATCTCGGCGCCGGTCTCTTCAGCGAGCGCGATGACGGCCACACCCAGTGTGGCGACAGCTTGCACGGACGACAGCTCCTTGTTGGCTTCCTTTTCCTTATCTTTTTCCTTGCTTTTACCGTCCTTAGAAGACTTACCTATCGTAACAAAAAAAAAAAATATGAAATAAACTATAGAAAATTAAAAAGCATGTTTATTTTGCAGTTAAACTTACTCTTGTTTTTGTCATCTTTTGAGGTGCTAGCAGTACTCGTTCCCTCTTTGGCATCCTTTTTTTCAGATTTTTTGAAAGCAGTGTCTTCAGCCGAGGATTGTTCATTCTAAAACAATTTTATTCATAATTATATCACTAAGAATCAAGAAAAGCTTTAGACCCGCTCAGTTAAAAAGTGGATTAACAAATCAAGGCTAACTATGTAAATTATATCAATAATGTATAACATACATCCGTGTCATAGTGCTTGGAGCAGATGTGCAGCATCTGCTGCACAACGAGTACATCGCCGGTGCCTGCGTACGCGCACATGGAGAGCGTGGTCTGGCACAGTGACTGCTGCGGCTCGGGCAGTACCTCCAGCGCCGCCATCGTCGCCTCCGTGCGCTCCTTGCAGCCTAACACACACATAACATTATTAATACTTCATATAAAATATTATACTTTAACAATCATTATTGCTGTTTTTTTTTTCATTGAATAATAAATGTCTAAATATTGACTTGTATTTTTTTGTTGAATAAATATTTTTTACTTACCCAAGAAACATAACCCGAGACCCAGATGCAAGAATCGGGCGTAAGTAGAGGAATGCAAATCTTTGTTGTCATCAATGAGACGCTGAATAATTGCGCAAGTAACCTGCAAATTTCAATGTATTGACATTTATCTTCGCGTTACTTCTTGCACAAAAAGGGTTACAAAGTGTTAATAAAATAATAAAATTTATCATGGTTGCTATAGGCAGCCACATGAGGTTGAGTGCATCAACAATTGTTACTTGACATTATATAACATAGTTCATAGCTGACTGTATATATAAATTAATATGTTGTAATGTCAATGGTATAAAGTTACATAAATTATGAGTTGCATGCAGACACAACAATTTTTAGATTGACTAGCCATATTGACCATTATAAGCACAGTAATACTATTAGTTATGGCACATGTTTGTGGGTGAATTAAAATTTGGTAACTAATGTATACAAATGTAAAAAATCTTACATCTCCATTGCACGATCCGACCGCGATGAGTCCGCAGGAGAGAGCGGCGAGTGCGCAGATCTCGGGCGGGGCGGCCGCGTCTCCGAGCACCGGCACCAGGTGCGACAGCACATCCTCGCGCTGCGTACCCGCGTATGCAATACCCAGGCCTGCCGCAAACACAATGTTTAGGAAAGTTTTAAGAATCATTTAGATATAAGTGTCATCGTAAACATAACATGCCAGTAAGGATTAATTAATCACTTGGCTGAAGTTAAGCACATAATTTAATATCGGATTAGCTACAATTTCATATATTAAATTATCATCATAATGTGTAACTGTTGATGAAATAATGTGTGCCCAACCATTATTACAAGAACACTATAGATGAACATATACAAAAGACATTATAAATGTGTATTTTTATAATTTACCTAAAACACTGCCAATTCTTAGGTTGGAGCTCGAATGTAACACATAATCAGACAATAGAGCCAGGGCAGGGTCGCATTCGTTGCGTACGCCACAGTTCACGAGACCTAAAGCGAGTAGTGCTCCAGCTTTGATATGCTCATCGACAGTGTATAAATACTTGTCAATGGGAGTCAAGCCGCCGTCCACATCCCACAAGTGGATCATACCGAGCGACGCCGCGGCAGAAAGCATGCCTGAAAAAAAAATGTTATTCCAATTTAACTTTATAAAAGGTTGTTTTGAATTAAATAATAAATTGTAGAAATATTCTATGTCATTAGTATCAATTAATCATTATAAAATGTATCACAGACATGTAGTAAACAATGAATACAATATGTAGAATGTAGATGCACGCAACATTTATACTAAAAACATACCATGATCCTTATTTTTGTACATCCACTTATTTCCGTCTTCAGTTGTGACTAGTTTGTCGCGACCAAAACCGGCATTAACGAACGCATTGACGAACGTCGCGGAAAGGTTCTGGCGCGCCGAGTCCACTGGATGCTCTGTGAGCAGAGAAGGACGAAGGGCAGAGCCAGCAGACTCTAGCCAGGTCTTGTACACTTCTTCAGGTGTTTTAGGTTCCATAATATCAAGCTAGACATAAAAAAAGGTATTTTTAAAGAGGGATAATATGTAAAAGGCAAATAAGAGATAATATGAAAAGGTAGTAAACGGTACCTTGATAACTAAATGCTAAAAAATGAATACGGCAATTTTTCCAGATACGATAGTTTACTTAGGAGCCATCATTATATGAAAAAACTGGCAAAAATTGCCAAAGTATACAAATGCACATAATCTGGAGACTGGTGATTAGAGTGAACATAATATTGAAAAAAATACCTCTCGAGCCAAGCTGAGGAAGTGATCATTGATGTGAGCATTCAGCAGTATAGTGCGGAGATCTTCATCTTCCACTTCTAATGGTATGTACTGACGTGCGAGCATGTAGCACAATTGTTTTTTGATCAACCTGGCGATAAACAAAGCGCAAATGTTATCATAAGAACAATATTGTCCAATACGTAAATAATACATGTTTGTGTCATTTTAAGTTTTGATATCACCACAACATAAAAAAAATTAATTCCTAGAAAATTAATGTCTAAATTGATTCCATAAGAAGCTACAAAACTAAATCTAGTCTTTTGTCAATACTTACGGATCATTACAAGCATTGAAGACCTTTTCACATTTGGTTTTGTCATGCAATTGCATGGCGACAAGCAAGGCTCGTGGGTACTCGCCAAATTGCAGATACGCATCAAGAACACCTTGTAGAATCTGTGTAGACTCAGGCTCCACCACATAGCTGGCACATCTATAAATATAATTTATTTTCATCATTTAACATTAATTTAACCTTAATATAAATACTACTACTCAGTTTTCAATACATAATATTAAGTCTTTTCCGCCCTCATACCCATCACTACAACTCTTGTAAGGATCAGCAGTGGCACGCATTTTATGACACCAAGCGGTGGGGGTGGAAATTCAGGAAACATTAATCATAGTTATAGTTACAAGTATACAAAAGATTTTTTTTAAAGGATTCTAGTAAATTAGTAAAAAGTGTGTATACCCTTTTGCGTATACACTATTATGCACACTCACAAAATAATTACTTATACAAAAAAAAAATATTTTGAATTTTTTTCAATCATGATAATCAGTAAAAAGTTTATTTACCCAATTAAATACAAGCACACTCGTGGGTAGTTGCTCTGATCCATGTGTTGTTTTAGCAGATCTAGTCTGTCAATCTCCATCAGCAGATCACACGCTTGGATCTCAGCAGAATGTTTCATGTCAAACGAGATTACGTCACGGACTAGTGGGAGCAATATGTGCTTGTTCTCTATATCCCATTCTTCTGCAATCTCACCTTCTAGTTGTCTAGAAAAATAATTTGTTTCCTTGTAATGTGATAATACAGTAGTTAGTGAAGAAGTATCAAAGTTTGAATAAGTGGTTACTCATTTATTAAATTCCATGGATGTAGATGAAATTTAGCATGTGAAAATATCAGATAAACTATGACCTGTATTACAATACTGACATTCATGCTAGCAAATTGGGACTTTTCTTGCAGCAAAGAACATTTAAATACAGAACAGAAAGGTTTACAGTTTATAAATATATTGGAAACTAAATTTATTATGGTAAGCTATTTAATGGAAGGAAAAGTGTGGTCCTACCTGACATATTCATGTCCCCAATCACCAACATTAGATCTGGTTCCAACCAGACAGTATCTGACACATTCCCCTCTTTGTGCAACTTCCTAAAAGTAAATGTTTATATTAATATTTATCCATACATTCAATATGAGTTGAGTATGTGTTATAAATATTTTTTTATGTTTACAACAATAATAATAGCAAGATAATGGATAGTATAATTTTAAGCATACTATTTTAAAGATGATAATAACTAATATCCATTTCAAATCTTTAAGGCAGCCCTATATTCAGTAGAGGACTTTGAAAGGCTGATAACCCTAATCAGTAGTGGGGCTCCCAGAAATTATGAGGGTTTTCATAGGTTTATCAGGTGTACGCAATCACCTGAAGTTACTTACTGAAGTTCCACTAAGCCCCATAGCTAGGACAGATATAATATCTGCACAGAATTTCTGTGTTTCTCTGTCAGTAATTTTTTCATGAACTTGTTTCAATGCTGGATAATGCTCCCTCAGAAACTTAAGAGGTTTTGGTACTGACGTCATGGAAGTAGTTGAAGTTCTGATAAGGTTGCTCAACATTTGCAACGCTGGTAAATATTGGTCGACATCGGGACCCTAGAGACAAACAAAAATTTGTTAGGTTATAATGACTAGGTAAAATATATTTTCAAACAAGGTAGGCATTGTAGACATACCAGCAGTTTATCAACCAGCATATTGAGCTCCTCTTGCAGACGTTTGTCTTCTTCAGACTGGAAAAAAAAAAGTAACAAACATAGTTTCCCTATTTCGATAAGTATAGTTCAATCGAATAAATCTCAATGAAATACTCACAAGATCATCACTTGGAGCTACGGCGGGCTCAGCTTTTTCCTTTTTGGGTTCTTCGGTTTTATTTTTTACCGTCATGATGGTGTATTTCTTTATGCACTTCTTAAAATTTTAACAATGTTTTGCAGAGTTCACGAATTCGATTAGGATTTCAGTTTATGAATTTTGACAAGTCACCACGGACGGCGTCAGTGTGGCTGGTGATAAAAATAAAAATTGTACTAAAGGTTAGTTTTAAGTTTTATCTTGGAAAAAATATGTTGGCGCCAGTATTGATCAACAGCTATCACTAAAATAAAAACCCAATATCGAGTTTTTATTTTAGTGATAGACTTCAGGTCCATTCAATAGGCAACACGACTCAAAACATGCATGACCTATATGTCTTGTTTAAATTTGAATCCATTAGAGAAGAAAATATATATAGTCCTCCTGATTCCCAAAGTGGTCCAGATGTGGACCTCCAGGGGTCTACGGGACACTAGACAGGAGTATACGTTAACGTGACCAAAAAATGGATGTTCACAATTCTTAAGCAAGGATCGAAGAAAATTTATCTGGTTTGATAGTAAACAAATTAAATGTTGGCTTGACTTCACCTATCAATGTAAGCCGATAATATTGATAGGGGTCGTAAAGCACGGTGATAGTGGCTGAGCGGTGGTGATAATGCACTTCATTCGCGAAACAAAAAAAAGTCCACCGGAACCAGCAATTATTGAAATTAGTCTATGAGAAAAAAAGATTGCGAATCTCTGATTAAAAAACATACAAGAGCTTTACTTATTATGTTTTTTGGATTTGGAACTGGCTGGTGAATTTACTACCGACGTGTAGGGGATAGATAGTCTTTATACCAAGGAAATCAACTTGTATTAGGAATAGATTGTGATGGATTTGGTACATTAATTAAATATATTGAATCTCTCGCTAATATATCCACGGAAATATAATTTTAACCCGAATGTGAATTTATTCCTGTGTATGTTAGTCTTCAACCCTGTAACCTTTTATATAATACACACATCACGCATTTATCTCCGAAGGGGTATGCAGAAGCACAACCACGGCATCCACTTTCCACCAAGTGTGCTCCGTCCTTTGATGTGATAGGGGGCGAGTCTATCGCAATATCGGGCACCAATTCCAGACTCCGGCCCGACCCGGGATTCGAACCCAGTAGCTCAGAGCGTTGCCGTACCGCGTATACAGTATAACTACGTCACCGCGGCAGTCTAAGTGAAGGTTTTAAAACGTTATGAATAAAGCCTACTCTACCTATTCCTTGACGGATACAAGCGTGAGTTTATGTTATATTTATAACCTTATATAATATAACATTATAGTACAAATCGAAGTTGAGGCCCAGATTTATTATGTTGATTCTCGTAAACAATGCTGTGCAAACGTTCCATCGAACATTCGCTTACCTTTTTCTACGTCAACGGAGATGTAGGCCATGTAAAATGCATAAAAATCACAATGTTAGTTCATATTACCATACTCTTATGCTTTGGTCAGCAACATACATTATTCACTGAATAATTACCATTTAAATAAGACTATTCCTCGAACAACAGCTTGATAGCGGTTAGAAATTGAGAGGAATTTTATTTCAGTTCATAA
The DNA here is from genome assembly GCF_014839805.1 of Manduca sexta. NCBI lineage: Eukaryota > Metazoa > Arthropoda > Insecta > Lepidoptera > Sphingidae > Manduca > Manduca sexta. Next base: position 8,914,247 of record NC_051128.1, read on the forward strand.
CAAGACGTGGTCGAATAGCGTTCACTGTATTCATCAGTCCGTAAAATAATAATGTAAGTAAGTGAAATTGATTACATTTCATTGATTTTCATAAATAATAAATTCGGTGAGGGTTGCCTATTAAGTAAATAATTAATGTGCCTACTTAAAATACATACACAGTTTAAGCTTATTTTGATTTATTTTTATATTAATATATTATTTTGAAAGGTTTCATATTATGTGTACTATACGTGTTCAATTTTTTTTGTAGATAAGTAAAACTTAATAGAAAAGCTTTCGTGAGAATTATTTATTATTGAAGGAGAACGTGTTAATAATCATAAATTATACTTATATACATTAATATTATTAGGATGTAGGTATCTAAAGTTGTTTTTGATTTGTTTTTAAAATTATGGTACGAGAGCAAGTTATGTTTAGGTAGAAATAATATTTTATGTATTTGGTAGTGCGTCTAATTGTAACTTAACTGGCACAATCAATTGCTGTAAAGTGGTAGGCATGTAATGGGGCTAAGGATCAGCATGGATCAGGATAATAAATGCATTCAAGCAATATGGTTGTACACTCATCTACAAGGCTTAAATTAAAGGCTTGTTTAAATTAAAGCCATATGTAATTTTCAATGAAAATGTTCGAAATGCAATTAATTTTAACAAAAATCGCGCGTTTTCTTGTGGTGTCCAAGTTTACTGTAACAATCAAGCTTATAAGAACTGTTTAAAGTCATTTAATTATCGCTAAGAGCACTGTTCAGCGATAGCTCTTACTGCTCGGCCATGATAAAAGGCTTAGCGGCGAGCGGTACGACAAGCGGCACTTAACACCCGCGCAGTTTTAAACGTCCAACGCTACGTAGACGTAAGACGTACGGCACATATATATATATATATATTCGCTGCTATCCGCACCCATCGCTTTGTGTCAGGCATTTTTCCCTGACACATCGCTCTGTGTCAGGGAGCGGCAGCTGCCCCTCTCCCCCTAGAGATTCTAAAAAAGTTGCCAAATGTAAAGCAACCAAAGTCCTAGGTCTTTGAGTTGACTTGACTTGCTTGATCAATCATACCCGTAGGTGGAAACTCGAATGAAAACACCAATTCCATTCTTAATATTCCGTATTCAATTACACTCTCCTCTATGTTATTGTTAAACCGGGAGAGGGGGAGTGGGGAAGGAACATGTGCTCTCGACTTTATCTACAATTCATACTTTTCTCATTCGGCTGGCGATGCTCTTGTTGGTCGCCGCTGCCGCTCATCGCTCGAGCAGCAACAAGGGTGGTTTTGTATCAAGTGGCGAGTGCCAGCAACAAGTGAGCGAGACAGATGTACAGGGGAACAGGTAAAATGCCTGACATAGAGCAGTACCAATAACGGCGTCGTTACCTAGCCTACTTAAGTAGTACATACTGTCAAAACGCAAAGCGCGCCGCCCCACTCGCCACTAAGCCAATTTTCGTGGCTGTGCCGTTAGTAGTCAATGCTACAAGCACAATAACAGATAAAAGTTTATATAGGTATAAATCATTTCTCTGGGAGATTACAAGGATTTATGGACTTTGTATTGCGGTGTTCATATGTTACTTTTTGACCTACTCCAAAGGTTTACATGATCGTCATATTTTTTTTTTATGTTCAGCGATAATATTTTGTCTTGTGGTCCCATTTACGTTTTTTTTTTGCGTTTGGTTTCATATAGCTTCGGAATGGGTACGTTTTAATTTCATTGGTATAGGATCTTGGACTTCAAAGGTCTTATATCAATAAAATAAATAACATAGAATTTTGATGATTCTTTTTATGTTGGGCTCAATATAGCTTTAAGATACTACCATATTAAAAATGTCGTTGTTTCACCTTGAAATTCGAAATTGCAGCAGGGAACTCCTCAAAATAAAATATGATGAGAATTATTCATTTTGTATTGGGTAATAATCAATTAGATGTATTATATAAATAAAAAAAAGTAAAAAATAAAAACTATTATGTATTATTATTTTGTCAAACGAAAGAGGAAACATGGTACGATTGAATAAGGGAATAAAAATACAGTAAGTATTTTTTCTTTTTATAAACAGTTTTGACGCTTATCATTTTTTAAATTGCAGTCTTAATTCAACAATGCATCGAATGACGAGGCTGTTATCTAAGCAACAGAAGTTACTAATCTTCCAACGAAACGCAGCTTCTGCTGAGTGCATTAGAACAGATTTAACTATTAATGAAATGCCTCATCCTAAGTCTATGCCTATTTTGGGGACGAAATTAGAGTTCTTTGCTGCTGGAGGAGGGAAAAAGTAAGTCATAATGTATTTGAAATAGATTAATGATCAAATACGATAAAAAAAGTTAACTCATGGTATATAATATATTCGTGATGTTATAAATTACCTATACTATTCTTGTAAACTTTTATGAGATTAAACAAATTTAGACTACATACCGATTGGTTTTTCAGACTACACGAATACATCGATAACCGACATAAACAATTAGGATCAATATTTTGCGAAAATTTAGGAGGAAGTGCGGATCTTGTTTTCATTAGCGACCCCACACTTATGAAGACACTATTTCTCAACCTTGAAGGAAAATACCCGGCACATATTTTACCCGATCCTTGGATACTGTATGAGAAACTATATGGATCTAAGAGAGGTCTCTTTTTTATGAACGGTGAGGAGTGGCTTAACAATCGACGCATTATGAATAAACATCTATTAAAAGAAGATTCAGAAAAATGGTTAAATGATCCAGTTAAAGCGACTATAAAATCATTCATAAATAATTGGAAGACGCGAGCAGAGCAAGGGAATTTTATACCAGATTTGGAAACAGAATTTTACAGACTTTCTACTGATGGTACGTACGCACTGTTATGATAACATTGTTTACGCTGATTTCTTGTTACCATTTTTTATATTTCAGTTATCATCGCAATACTTCTGGGCAGTAATTCGTCCATCAAGACAAGTAAACAATATGAAATGCTGTTATGTATGTTTTCTGAATCAGTCAAAAATATATTTCAAACAACAACTAAGTTATACGCATTGCCGGTAACGTGGTGTCAACGCATTAATTTGAAAGTATGGAGGGACTTCAAGGAATGTGTTGATATGTCTTTATTTTTAGGTAACTCGATTAAATATTAAATGTAATAGGTATCGTTATCCTAATCTGTGGTTTACAATTAATTTTGGTTTTGTAGCGCATAAAATCGTAACTGAAATACTGAATAGAAGACATGAAAATGATGGGTTGATTAAAAGGCTGTGTGAAGATAAAATGTCTGATGAAGATATTATTAGAATAGTCGCTGACTTTGTTATCGCGGCTGGTGATACGGTAAACTTATATTCAAAATCACATTTATCGTTATAACATAGATTGTTTTATAATATGATTTGGTTCACAGACGGCGTACACTTCGTTATGGACTTTGCTTTTGATGGCTAAAAATAAGGACTATGTTAATAATGAACTTCCCATGAAGGACATAAATAATATTAAACATGTGGTCAAAGAAGCCATGAGATTGTATCCTGTTGCTCCATTTCTAACAAGAATCTTACCAAAAGAAAGTATTTTAGGACCTTATAAATTAAATGAAGGGGTAAGTTTGCATTTATAGCTCTTGAAAACTGGTTGGTAATACCCAAATTTTAAAGTTGCGTCATCAAAGCACTTTGCGGTAAGAAAAGGAAGATAGGGAGACACTTCCATTAATCGCCCATTATTGTCGATTTGTAAATAGGACTAAGTACTTATTATAGCTGATATTTATGTTGTTTTTACAAAAGTTTTTTTTTGCTTTTTTCTTTATGTATTAAAATAGTATATATTGATAACAAATGAAACACAGGAAACGACCCTATTGGCTTAGACACGATTTACGGCTAACTCATTTCTGCGCGGGGTTTGTTTAGAACTTAGTGGATGTTTTAGTAGGTACCTACTAATTTGTCACGAACTAGAGTTGGGCACTTCAGCGAAGATTCCGTGCATCTATCTTAGTGCAATATATCTCGTCATGCGGTATGCCATGGTTTGCAACTCTTGAAAATTAAATGACCATGCTGAGGGAAACCTACTAACGGGTTATGAACCTAGGTTCAGAATGTTCACTGGGAGAGCATGAGACATCAAGGATTATGGATGCGCATAGAATAGCCACAGTGAGATATCACTCTGGCTATTCGTCGTCGTTCAGATTCGTCCGCGTTGTTGAACGCGGCCATCTCCGTTTAGTGCGGTCGAATGAAGAGACTACTTATTGAAAAGAATTAAAATATGGAATGGAGATTATGATAGACATATGTATAACTACAAAATATGTAGTAATCCAAATATGAACTTAGTAAATTCTGTAACATTTTAATTAATTAGAATTCAGGTCTAAACTAAAAAGCTCGCCACGACATTTTCTAGATCAATCCGAGACAATTAAGAATCTATTAATATGATCTACTCACGTAAAATACAACATATGTCTGAGGCTACGTGGGTTCTTCTGTGATCCGGAACGTTTTAGCATTGACATCTTAAATTCAGAAACGGAATTTCTCGATGTGTGAGCTCAGCCTAAGACCACAGTATATTGATTACCATAGAGTAACTCTATTACTTGACAGATGACAGTTGGTTTATTGTTGATATTCGTAACTCGATAAGCGAATAGGTTAGATTTTATAATTTAAATCATAAGTAACACAAATATGTACTATTGCAAGATTATACTTAAAATTCCTAAAAAACCATTTAATTTAAGATTATTCAGTGGTGTGTGCACTAATTTTGACTCGACAAAACATGTAAATAGTCCTCAAAACTTTCATAGCCAGAAGGTAGTGTTTACTAATAATAAAAGAAGCTTATCATTTCAAGGATTTACAAAATGGCAAGAAGAAACATATGCAAGTATTTCAAATAGCTATCCGGTTACAAAAATGCAGGATGGATTAATGTGTTTTCACGAATTGACTGGATTATCATGGTGGGCCACTATCGTGACTTCCACTATCTTAGTGCGGAGTCTTATGACTCTGCCTTTATCAGTCTATCAGAACTACATTCTGGCGAAGGTAGAACTTATAAGCTTAGAATTAAAAGACATGGTAAACGAACTCAAGAGAGAAACTGCCATGGCTAAAAAGGCTTACAACTTGACTGACAAGCAGGCTGCCATCCTGTACAGAAGATCATTGAAAAAACAATGGCAGAATTTAATAGTCAGGGATAACTGTCATCCGTTTAAGGCTAGTTTGGTGATGTTAGTACAAATACCAATATGGGTGTGCATGTCTTTTGCACTAAGAAATTTAGTGTACATGAGTAGTGGTGACCCGGCAGCTTTGGTGACGTTCATGGAGCTGTCAACTGGTGGTATTGGATGGATTCCCAATCTCACTGAACCAGATCACTCTCTCATCTTGCCTGTTGCATTTGGATTGACAAATTTATCTATTATTGAGATACAGAGGTTGTCCAAGTTGAGACAACCATCTAAACTGTACAATACTCTTACCAATGTGTTTAGAGTGTTCTCTGTTGTGATGATACCAGTTGCAGCATCAGTGCCTTCTTGCATGTGTCTTTATTGGGTCACGTCTAGTGGTGTAGGGCTGGTTCAGAACCTCATGCTTCTCTCACCATCATTGAGAAGAAAGTTAAGGATACCTGAAGCACCAAGTGAACTGGAAAAACCTTATGAACACATAAAAGAAGAAATTAGGCATTCATTTTTAAGAATAATGCCAAAGAAATCTTAGTTTTTGGTTGTGATTGTTAATATTTATTAATGTATGAGTTTTGTTTTATGAAATAAAGAGAATATAATATTATGATCCATAATACTTCTGATTGTACAAGGTAATGAATAGATTTTGGTTTACCTTTGTTAATATTTTTTGGTTTTTGATCTGCATCCACATAGACTTTTATCTAATGTAAAGTTTTCTTGTGTTTATCTGTGAAACTATTTATATATTTTGAATATGAATATTCATTCAAAACATGATAGATATTGATTTTTTAAAGCCCTATTAAAGTAATATCGAAATATTTTGGCAACTATATATAATAATGAAATACTCTAAAAAACAATAGAGATTTCAAAGAACATACCTTGATTGAATTATAATACAAGAATAATAGAAAAAATCCACTTTTCATATTTCAGACTCCAGTAATAGCATCAATATATACTTCTGGACGTGATATAAACAATTTCAGCAGGCCAGAAGAATTTTTGCCATATCGCTGGGATAGAAATGATCCACGCAAGAAAGAATTGATGAATCATAACCCTTCAGCTTCACTTCCCTTTGCACTAGGTTCCAGGTCATGTATTGGAAAAAAAATTGCAATGCTGCAGATTACAGAACTCATGAGTCAGGTATAGTTGAAGAATATTATTAATCATAACAGAGAAAGTACCAATACCAGAGGCGCTATTCAAAATTCATGATTATAATGTATCAGTAACAAAAATTACATTAGAATATTTTTTTCAAACCTCCTAGTAGGCAAATACTATTTGATCACTTTTAAAATAAATTGACTATGATTATATTTATTGCAATTTGCATGCCTAAATAATGGAAAATACAAGTGTTCCAAAAATTTGTAATATTACATATTCCCTATTGATTGAAGGCCTAGAGGTTATTATTTTTTCCTAGTTAATGAAATATAATACATTAATATATTTTTTCAGATTGTAAAGAATTTCCATTTGGAGTGTTTAAATAAAACCCCAGTTAACATTTTAACTTCACAAGTATTGGTACCAGATAAAAATATTGACATACAAGTATCACTCTATGATTCATCAAAATTAAATAAAAATGAATGTTGGTTGTAAACTATTCCAATTAACAGGCTACCAGTATAAGTAGTTATGAAAACATTTCCATGTGACAATTCCACACTCCTTAGGAATGAAAAGAGACAGTGATCATAATTTGTCCACAAATTCTACTTATAAGATTTATATTGGAATGAATATAGTAAAGTTTATTTTTAAGCAGGTGTTTTATTAAGTACCTAGAAATACATTTCTCATAATGCATAATATGTAAAAATATAATTTTCAATACATTTACTATACAATATAAACAAGTTTCAATATACACAACTTCATAATGCTGAAATTAATTCCTTTGCTAATTGCTACAATAACTTGTACAATAATATAGAAAAACAAAGGAATGTATTTAAGCGAAGTATTTAAAAATAAACAAGCTACTATTACTAAATGGTGACAGTAAAAAGAAATGCATTTAATTGAGAATAAAATATGTATGATTCCAATTTATCTTCTTACTTCACGTAGTACAGACCATTGACCAGAAATAATGTTATTAATGACATATTGAAATAAAATAAAATAACAGCACTGATAGTTAAAGAATTCAATTTTTTAAAATTAGAAATTTAGTTTAGTATTTATGTTAATAAAATCGGTGTTTAAGTGAGTATACCCAATAGTGATGTAACGCATATACTTATTACTGCCGATATTTGTATGCACAAATGAATATTGGCATCTATTTTCGCGTTTATTATATATTTTCCACATTACAATATAGTATCTATAAAAACTGAACAAACAAAATAAAACAATCTACAATAAACTAACTCAAATAAGCAATCATTCTATATATCTTGTTCAATATTAGGCTGTTGGTAACTCTCGATTTAAACACAGACGGTTAAATGCATGTTCAAAATATTGTAGGTTTCAGATAGCGACCATATATCCACAACATTATTTGAGGCGAAATAAAAATCCAATATTCGAATTGACATTGGCGAATAACAGTTACGTAGGTATAATACGAAAATAAAATTCAATATTCATTACATTACTATTAGTAGCATAATATTTAATTATTTATTGACAAACGCTCGCCGAAATTCATCTCTGCAGTTGCTTTACACAAGATACTTTACTATAATCGTTAACGCTAATGGATGTTTAGGAATAACATATCCTAGTGATAGACTAATTTCGTCAAACAGCGATGGCGAAGCTCAGCTGACGCTCCATTCTATAGAAGTCGAGCGCCTAACATGACGGCTCTATGTAACACTTATTCGCGTACTTATTAAATTTTTAGCCGAATTCAAAAAGAGGAAGTTCTCAATTCAACTTGTTTTTTTTATTGTTCGTTAAGTGCCTCAGAATTTTTATTATAGAAAAATATACTTACTTCCATATTGGTCCTATAGATACTTTTCAAAATCTGTTAAGTAGTTTGGTTTTTGACTAAAATAAGTCAGCATCAAAGTAAACGAAATTGCGAATTTTGAAAGCACATTGTATAGTTAATATTAACTTATTTTTAGGTCCTTAGTGGTTTCGACGGCGGTTACATTTTTTGTTTAATTACAAAACGTCTGCAGCGTATGCAGCGTCTCGTCGCCATTCCGCTGTTTAACGAAACCATTACTCTATCGCTAGAACATGTCATTCCCATCCATCTATTAGCGTTAACGATTGTAGAAAAGTATCTTGAGTAAGGCGCCTGGTCTAATTGGAATATAAAATGTACAATATTTATAACATAACATGGCAGTTTGCTATCATTTCACTAACTGTCTTAAGATCATTGATCTAATATCATCTAACCATTGTTCCTTATATTTTAAATTAAGTATGGCTTTAAACGATCGAGTACGTTCCGATTCGCACATCTTACCGGCCAGCAAATAAGCTGCTGACTCCACACACAGAAAACCCATACCTTCACTCAATGACCACACATAAATTTTATCCGCAGTTTCTGGTGTCATTTGAAATTGCAGAATAGCACTACTTAGCAATCCTTTTAATCTTTCAAGTAAGAATCTATCAGCAAGTAAAAGTACTTCTAAATTGGTCTCTAATTGTTCAGCCATTGGAAATATTTGTATATCATTTTTTGGATTATTGAGACCACAGTGTAACAAAGTAAATAGGTACTCTAGAGCAGGTTTCGACACATTTTTTAACCGTACACATTTTTCTATCGATTCCCTGAAGCATCCCATTAGCATGGCACTGAAAACATCTGAATTTTGACAGAGAAACACTCTGTTCGCTTTAACTGTTGATAAATCATCTAGCTCAAAAGTGACGATGTCATCATTACACAAGTTGTCCAGAATTGGGTCGTAGCTGACGCAAACTTGGTCTTTAAATCTATTTTCTAAAGTCTTCGGATCTTTAATGTGCACATTGATTGCTAGTTTTACTATAGCAGTTACACAATCTTTTATGTCTTCTCTAGATTCTGCTATAATTGTAAATAGTAAATTTAAAGCACTGCAGTCTACAAAATACTTCTTCAGTGGTTTCTCAGTTCTGTAAAAAAAATATTTATATTATCAACTAGATTTTACTAGTTACTCCGTCAACGTGATGAAGTTTTTCCGGGATAAGATCGAGCCTATATTTTAAGTGAAACCTCTAGCAATGCATTGGTAAAAACTGCATTCTATTCCATGCAGTAGTTTTTGGGTGATGCGTGTACAAATATACACATAGACAACAATTTTAAAAGTTGTTGTTTTGGTTTGTTACACTAATAAAGACACTCACCCCATATTAATGTTTCTTTAATATCTATAGCTAACTTTTGCCTGTCGTCCACCCGCGCGAAAGCTTTTCGACATAAATATTTTCTCGGGATAAAAGTAGCTTTAGCACTAAGAAGTAATGTAGCCTCCCATTAGTGAAGTAAATTCAAAATCGGTTTAGAAGTTTCTGAGATTATAGATTAAACAAAGTCTTGAGCTTTGTATATTAGTATAGATGTATAGACGTCGGCCTGTTATAATTTTATTATATGTAAAGATTCCAATGAAATTATAAACTATTAATTTGTCTCACCTCACTATATATGGCAATGTCAATGATAAAGTTTGTTTCATAGAAGAACTTCCCTTCAGCAGTTGATAGGTAATTTCACCAATTCCGTAACTGGATTCAGCTAGTATTGTTAACTGCGTGAGTAATTTTGTACTCAGTCGTATTATCTGTAAATGTAAAAAACATACATTTTTAATAATAAATGGCAAGTCCCATACAACAAGTAATTATGACCAAATACAATAAACTGTGACGTCGTATTCACAGAGCGATAAATACCTATACCGATTAGAACTTACCTGCTTACACTGCTGACATTTTGTGGGCGGGTGTTTGGAGCTAACAGACATTTTATGTAACCTTAGAGCTAATCTGTGCCTTAGAATACTCTTTAAACAAAAAGCGTTGCTGTGAAGTAAAATAACAATTTTAGGACATAACATAAATGCTGATCATATAAATTATAATTGTAATTGGAAATTACCTTAAAACCCTGGCTAGAATTCGCGCTGCCCGTCCCAAGGGCCGTTTACATCTCTCCACATAATCAAGTAACCCGTTTAAACATTCTGTTCCAGTAAGCAATTCTAATGTATGATTGGGTACTGGCTCTTCGCGCAAAGCTCCGTAGGAACTGCAAGCGCCGTGCGAAACACGAAAAAGTAATACGAGCACGCATGCTATACGTGATGATTTCGTACTACATTCCGCTTTATTTGTTTCTTCTGAAACAAATACAAAAAGTAACACTTGAAAGACTTTTATTTAATTTGCATGTTCGTTATATCGTGTATTTAATAACCTACAAATCAACACTATCAAGGATCGTTATTACAAGGCCAATTAAACATAAGCAAATCATGGTATTAATTCAATCTTTCATGTTAAAATTTAAATTACCTTCTAAAGGTGCTTCTTCTTCCCCGCCCTCATCGTCTTCCATAATAAGTTCATCCAAGTCGTGTACGACTTGCGCTGTATCTAATTCTGCTACTGTGTTGCTATTCGTTGCTAAGTCCACGGCTTCACCCTCGTTCTCACTGCATACTGGCGAATAGCGTCCAGAAATCTCCGAATCCGAGCTATCTGTGAGATAATAATTGCATGATACATACATAAATATGTCAATGAAATATGAAGCCAGGTACGCAGGAGACATTATAGTTCACAAGTGTGTGCGCTTTATACAGGTGCACTCTCTGTTCCTTTACTCTCATAATCCGGAGAGACGGCAATCCGACATGACCGGAGAGGGATCAGGTGCAGGATAAACGGTTTTACATACTTTTCGAGGCATGGGGGTATCACACTGCCTATTTCCTGACTCCGAGCTGCGGCTGAGTATTTTTTTTAAGATGGAAAAACCCAGTCACAATTATTTTGGCCTGACCCAGGATTCAAACCCAGGAGCTCAGCGCAGTAGTCGTACTTATACCTTGTGCAATTACAACGACGCCATCGAGATAGTCAACATTATGTGTATTGCTGCTTTAAAAACATTGCAATTATGATATTATTTACCTTCATTTATACTAAGCGGAGAAATTGGACTAGCAGAACTACTAGGACTCCATTGGTAGTCCGTCCAATGCGGTGATGTGGAGCTTCCATCGGCATCGGATTCAGGATTCCAGTCCCATCTGGCTCTTTTAGAAGATAGTGATCGATTGTACTCAGGGCTGAAGCCAGATTGATTACCATCCGAGTACGGAGACAAAGGCCCAAGGTCAGCACGGTCGGGGCTTATGGCTGATCGAAATCCCGGTGATTGGGACGTCGAAGGCCATTCGGGACTTTTTGGTTCCCAATAAACTCCGGCAGACCAATCTTTGCTTACCATCTTAATAAGCTGGTGTGATTTCTAAAAAGAAATTAAAATCAATGTTAATGTAATTGTTCTTAAATCTTATAAAAAAAATTAAATTCACCCACCTTTTTCTGACATTTCGGACTTCTAGAACGACCCCGTTTAAGGCACTTTCGTCGTAACTGCGCGTTGTCATCGTCACTCTGACTGTCTTCGGTGGCGTCGCTATCAATAGCGTCGATGAATCCAACGATCATGTTGTCTCTTTCAATAACTACCTTCAATTCATCCTCGTTATTACTCAACAATGGTCCTTTTCGCCGAGAGAATAAACTACCTTTTGCATCAACATTACAAAGTTTAGCTTTCGACTGATCACGCTTGAGAACAGTTTTAGGGCTTGTTTTTAATTTTTCATTGGTTTCACTTAGTGTGTCAGATTGTTCTGTGTAATTATGCTCATATTCCATGCTCGAAAGATAGTTTGTTAATTCATCCGTTAGTAAACTAATGAGTCCCTCATTAAGCAAAATTTGGAAGGCTGCAAAAAGTTAAAGGATAATACTAATGCTTTTTAAGATTAAGAATATTATCATGATAGACAGGTTGTTGTGTAGAAATAGGGTAACCGTTGATCCAGACAAATACCTATGGATATATAATAAGGGAAAAAATAAGATATTTAGGACTCACATGTATCATCGAACACGTATTGAAGGAGCGCGTGTAGACAGCAAGGGTTACTCCGAGCTGCAATAATCAGCAGCGGCAAGCCGCCACAATGTCTTAACCGCGATCTGTTTACGGATTCTCCACTCAGCTTCGACAGAGCGCGAGCTGCGCCCTCTGGCCACCATGACACATCTATAACACAAAACAAGACCCACACGCAACAATTACATACAAAATCTTGATTTAATACAAAGAAGTGGTCATAACATTGCGTCGTAAGTATCAAGTGTATAAGGGATTCCATCGGAAATTATAGTCGCTGACTTCAGTTTATTACATTTTACGAATTTTCACATCAGTACAAACCATTAATTCATTTTTAACATAATATATATTTTCCAACTGCAACCTTTTCTAACAAAATTCTTTTCTGTCTAGAAAATTAGGTAGTTGGAAAATCCATACATTAGTTGCAGTTATGTATGAATGATATTTGGGAGTGCATAGAGTTATTATTCATTAGAAAAATTGCATAATCTATTCCATTATATAAAGCTGAATAGTTTGTATGTTTGAATGCACTAATTGCATGAACTACTAGTGCAAATTGAAAAATTCCTTTAATATTGGATAGCCCATATAGGATTACCAATTGTAATGCAGAATTATTAAAAAGTTTTAAATTAAAATTGAATGTTGTACAGCAACTCAAAGCAGGTTGCGTATGATGGACTACTAAGTAATAATAAAAAATTGAATCACCTGAAATCTTTTGTAGAATACTAACAAGGCATTCAATCAATCCAGCTGTTCCTAATAGTGGTCTACAAGCAGTTATATAACAAAGGTTCATCAGGCATTTGAGAGCCAATGTTTCAAATAATTTTGTCAAGGACACAAGACATTGATATCCTCTTCCATCTCCTTGAATCTGTAATTAAAAATTCTAATTATTTAATTAGCTATATCATTATAATTTTTATTTTGATTATTTACATAAAAGTATGATTGTGTGTTTGTTTTAAACAACTATATTTTATTTTATGATGAAATAATCTATCTAACTATTTAGCTAATAGGCCAGAACATAACTATTGTAAAAAAAACTTTCATGCAGTTGGAGTCACAAATGAAAGCCAGCAAAGACCTTCCTTATACCTGTTCTGCGCAAATCACAGTAGAATGGGTAGTAAAGCATCCAATGCATTTCAGGATGCCAGAAATTAATTCTTCTTGGCTCTTTTTCATGACATCAATATCTTTAACAGGATTTGTTGATTTTATTAGACCAGCTGATTCACATTCTATTGTGAGCAAAACTGCTACACAGCGCACTGCATTTAAGTTGAGCATTTCTTCTCGTTTCTCAGGTATCATCCATAATTGTCTGAAATTAAAACACCATTTTTGATTTCTAGCTTCCATTACTTATCATATTTTATATTACAGTAATTCAGATTTTTGCGTGAAGCTAATTCTGTTATATCTTTATATATAAAGTTTCTATAATATAGTTTATTACTCAAAATATGATTCAATATTCAATAGTATGGCTCATTTTGTACCCATTAATATTTTGTTATCTAATATAATATTCTAGGTGACTTTCTTATTTATAAATATAATCATGGAACTAAAGATTCCAGATACTGTTAATTTTTGATAAAACTGTAGCAACCAAGTGTATCACAATTTACAGAAGAAAGTAATAACATTAATTAAGATAAAAAAAATTATTCTTTTTAGAATAATAGTTTATAATAAAAAATATAAAATAATAAAAAGTGTAGGTAATGCAAGAATGTTGCTTTGAAATTTAATAATTACCTAATAGCTCTTACTGCCATGGTCAATGTAGCATAAGAAGTATTCTTATCTCTGTTCTCAATGAGTGTGATGAGCGCAGTGACCACTCCTTGGTTGTGCAAGGCTTCTGCATTCTGAGTTCTTTGTGCCAAGTTGCCGATGACGCGACACGCTCGTCCTACTATGCTGTCTCTACACACTGTATTTAGAATGGATATTAAAGGTCCAAAAGTATGGAGTTTTCCAACCTGAAACATTTTAATTTTATAATTATTTTGGTTCATTCCTCGCGACTTGGTACCTATGTACAGGTAAAATTAGCACTACTTATAACTCGTTATTCTGCCCAAGTCCGGTATAAGATTAAAGTACCTAAAATATGAAAATGCATATAACAAACTTACCACCAAACTACTTTCTTCCTCTAAACAACAGTTACCGAGTATGCTAAGAGTAATGTCCAGAATTTTCTCATTTGGCTTACGCAGATGTGGTACCAAGTATTCCAAACCACCGCATTCACGAAAACGTTTAATACCGGCATCATTTGTAATTATTTTACTTCTGATTCTTAGTAAAGTTTCTTGTACTCTGGCAGATGAAGTCGATTTTAAACCTTCTAGTACAGCTTTTATGTATTTTTCATCCATTTTTCAAAAAATAAACATTGGTAAAATCAGCTGCGAATCAAAATCTTTGACATTTCACATTTTTTAATAAGTGTCTATGGTTTTTAGTGGTCTTGATCAGCGGATTACTAACGGACCATCTTGATGTATGTTCGTTGTGTTAGATATATTATTGTGAAGTACGGATCTTTGATTATTCTGAGGATCTTTCTATAGTTCCTACAGGCAACTAGGGTCGTTATCCTCTTTTATAAAAATATTTGAAAAAGACCTTTCTCATATATGCTTATGTAAAGGATATAATCGGTAATAATTCTGATAAAGGCTGATTCAGGCCCTAATAAATTTATTAGGCTTTTTTTAACTAGGAATTGTGACGTCACCTCATGACTCATATTACACTGCCCATCTACTGGAAACTGTATTCTGTGCCTCAGTTTATTGTCAGTTCAAGTGTCAGTTGAAAATACTTTGTCTTTGGTAATAACATTTTTGTTTAATCTGTGACAAATAAAGAGATTTTGCGATGCGATGACAGAGTTTTGTGATACATTTTTACTTTGGAAGTAGTTTACAATTTTATTAATTGTTGGTCATTTTTTATAACACAATATTGTCATGAAATCGTTTTGTGAGAGATGAGTGTCTTCGGAGATTTTCAGCGCGTTTGGGTGCAACGATTTCCAGAGAGTGCTTTGCCAGCCGCTTGGGAGGAAGATGTCAGGGCCAATTTGGCTAAACACAAACAGAAAGTAGCTGTACTTAGAGAGGAGTTAGAGAAAGAGGAGTTTTATGTGGAGTACTTAGAGACACTATTATCAGATGTTGAGAAACACAAGGCTGCTTCACAAAGCAATAAGACGACTCCACCCTCAGGGGCTGACGTGAACGATGATGATAAGCCGTCCGATAGTAAACAGGTAACTCTCATATCTATATCGACTATATTAATAGGCGTGCTCACAGCACACGGACACACAGCCAGGACAATACAACTGAATTTGTCACATTCATAATTTCACTCCTTTTACTTATCTACATTAGATTAACGTTATCTATTGTATAAATTACTCGCATTATCGGCAAAAGTCCGTATGTTTCTTTTTATTAACTGTATAAACATAGCTGTATCATTATACTATACATAATATGGACTATAATGGTGAGGTTATCATGGTATGTCATTGTTAATTGTGTTGTAGGCCTAAGTGGTAAAATTTTTAAAGACTTATTTGCTCTATATATCTCCTTAATAATAAATATAGAATAGTTATAACTACATACTTATGTAACTTACGTGAAATCTGATCAGTAACTCAATGACACACCCACACATTTGCTTTTTAATTCTGTCACTGTCATTGACATTATAAGGGGCCACCTCTCTTAATATCTGCATAAATAAGGTATAGTTATATCACATTATGTGTTTAATTCAGATATATTTAATATAAAACTTTCTGTAGATATATCATTTTCTTCATTTTTAATTTAAAACTTTATCGAAATTGTTTATTTTCTTGATTTGATTTACAAATGGATCTATTTTCTGTCCTGTTTATACAAAAGAAACACTAAACATATTGCTAACATAAAATACAAGTCCAACATCTGTCTGTTTTTCTCATGAATTACTTACAGTTTACAGGGTAGCTGTACAAAATATTTATCAATTTTTATGATAGAAAATATGAAAGAATAAGTAATTGTAGGATTTTTTATTTATACCCGTATAAATCTGTGGTAATAAATGCTACAATAAAACTATTTGGCATTGAACTTACTCTTAATTTTATGTGCTCAACATTTTCCAATAAGAATATAATTAGGTGTTAAATCATTTAGTATTGTATTATTCTGCTTTTGTATCCATACTTGACTGATTAAAATCAATAAAAAACACATTATACATTTGTATTTTTATAATATAATACCAAATAAGATTTATAAATTGAAATAAAATTTGGTGAAGGCATATAGGCAGTGGGTGATGGATTGAAAATATAACTTAGGTGTTAATATTTCTGTAAATAAAATAAAAACTTAAAAAATAATATCACTGTCGTTAAATCTATATTATATGGTATACCAAATTAATGTTAGGAATTACATTTAATATATCTTTATAACATATAGAATTTTAAATAATATTATGGAAAAGTATATAATTTATATGTTTAATTCATTTGTTTCCTTAGACAGCAAAAAGACCTTGAGTTTTATCCCACACTAATTATATTACCATATTTTATTGACCATATGAGTTGTCAAAATCCTTTCATATGACAATGCATATGTTTAGGATTAGTATATAGATACATAATACTCATCAACTTTAAATTACTTTGCAAATATCCAATTGCTCAAAATGAATATTATTAAAATATTTCTAAGCTTCTTATCCAGAGAAGCATTATTAAAATAATGTCATGTTTTATTCATAGCTTATCCATATTAACGTTACTATAATGTAAGCAGCTCATTACTGTATATCAATTAGTATGTATTGCTGACCGTTTGATTGTTTTGTGAAGCGTGTGAAAATAACTGTTGATTTACAGCATTTTCATTTTTTATTAAGTTTACATACACATTACACTGTGTTAAATAGAATGTTGTACAAAACATTTGTTGTACAAACATCATGTTGGTTGTATTGAATTTTTTAAAGTACATCACTTTATCTTAGATTTATTTTATAAGTCTTATAATATTTATTAATATATTATTTAGATTATATTATTTTTTGCTTTTATTTAGACGTCTAAATAAAAGTAAAAAATACTTCCATTAATATTTTTTGTTAGATTCCTATTTTTAGTTGGACTTATTTTTTGTTTACATAAGTATTTCTATTAGTTAAAGAATGACATAAAAATATTTTATACACATGGAAACTCACGCCTTTTACCCCTGAGGAGGATAGGCAGACATGCAAATGTGCACCTACTTTCCGCTGTATGTATTCCATCCCACGATGTAATTGGGGCAAACCCATTGCCATATCAGGCAAAAATTCCAGTCTCCATACTTTAACAGTGTAGAAAAAGCCTATATCACTTTGCCCATCCTGTGGATCAAATCCAAGACCTCAGCACTGCAGTCATACCACAATACAACTACACCATTGAGACAGACAGGCATTATTCCATAAATAGTCCTACCTAAAATATTATATTTTAAGTCATGCTAACAAAGATTAGTTTCCTGTTAAACTTGTGTCACACAGTAAAATATACAGTATGTGAATAGGCATGCCTATGACTCATGGTGGCTCATAATAAAAACATTACCATATGTATTTCATTGGTTAAGGTGACTGATACTTGCTATTCACTCAACACATTTGGTTTATTTTTGTATCTATTTAAGAATGTGTTGTTGTCATGTTAAAGATTATCATAGTAAAGTTATTAATCATTCTTCATAAAATTATTGTAAAATGATTTGTTATGTTTATGCGAATGCTAGACATTGAAATAAAACTATTTATGGATTTTATCGCAAAATATAAAAATAAAATCTGTAAATAGTTTTCTTTCAATATAATTGTAAAATAAATTAATTGTTGAACTTAAATAATTTTTATATAAATATAACTGTTAATTATGATAATAAATACAATCAAAGGGCTATATTAAAATGGGATATGAGTCATGTGGAAACATTGAATGATTTTTACCTTTAATTATTTTAAAATATTCAATCCCACTGCCCAATAGGAAGCAAATCGGGTTCTTTCCAACAAAGTTCCCAAATTATTGATAGACAAATATTTCGTTTTATATCTAATGTGAGGTCAAATAGATGATAGTTTTTGTATTCGGTTTTTGTTTTGGCAATCGGACCCCGCATTCAAAACGGGGGGAAACCTGCGAATGGGGTACTGGAACCCCCGGCTTAGTGACTGAAGTGTCTGGAGGAAAGTTTGGTGGGGATAGCAGGGAACGTGTGGAGGAAGGATAAGGAAACCACTTAGGATTGGAGGAGGAGAGAAGGCCAGGAACTGTTCGCGCGAGCCCTTATAGGCCTCATTGTGAATTGGCAACCATGAGGTATACATGATGTACCTTATTGATGTACCTAGGGCTGCGACAAATATCCCCCCATGTATGGGCATGCATTTGGTGTGGAGACCGACCGCACAAGAATTGCCTTGGGGGGATTTGTATTGGGGTTAGAATCCTTAAAACACCTGTTTCTGTGTAGGTACTAGTCGCCAGTCGCCGAGCCGTGTATTTCACTTGAAGTCAGAAAAACTTTCCGCATCGCAATTCTAGCGCAGCCTAATTTGAATTTTCTTAAACCATCTTTTATGATTAAAATAGGTCCCAAGAAGGAAGATTCGAATCCTCAGTTAATTTTACAAAGTATGTCAAACGGACAAAGGGTAATCATGGCGGTAAGAAAAATGTTTTATGTTGAGGCCTAAACTTTCGAATTTTGCCAAAGTTTGGGTCGTAAGCAATAATAGTTTTAGTATAAAGGAAATGTTTTCACTTCAATATAGACTTTATGGATCGTGTATAATTACTGATGTTTTTCTTAATATAATGCTTCACACCATTTTGTGTTGAACTACTAAATTTATTATTATAATGATTTTTAGTAGGTTTACATGTAAAAATATAATACTCTTAGGTTGCTTATACACAATTAAAATTATGTATTAAGTAGAATGTATTTGATACGAATTATTTACATCAGCCAATATACAGCTTTACGAGTATAGTGATTCTTAAATACTAAATATCTTTAGTTTGGACACACATTTGCACCAATAGTTACTTATTCACTTTCTTTTAAACTGAATGTGATTAACACACTTAGGTACCGCAATTACTTAGTCTCTTTGTAGTAATATAAACATTTTCACTATATTATATTATGAAATGTTTATAACATACAGCAGCATATACAGCTTGGGGGTAGGCAGATGAGAATCAATTAGGTATACCATCCAGTTCGCCGATTTTATGTTTCATCGGATAACGAGCAAGACTATTGCTAATTGCTATGTTCAGATAACGTATTCTAATGAAGGCAACATGTCATGTGATTATCGGTTAGAAATTTTCGTATTTTTAAATGCGTGGTCCGGGGATTAAATGTACAGAATAAGGGGTTACGTACAGTAGGTAAAATGTATATGACATGTGTAATTACTATTTGCGCAAAAAAAAAATTCTACCTCTTCACTTGTATTACATTACTATGACGTCGTGTTACTTATAAATTAAATTAATATAATCAATTCATAAACTTACATAATAATGTTTAAACATACATAATTATATATGTTTATGGTCTCACAAATTACACAATAAGATTGTACTTACTGAAGACGTTAACGTGACGGGGTAATTAATAGTGTTAAACTAAAACACAAATTAATTAATAAGTAGCATTCAAATTCTTTTCTAATTATGTTATTGTTTCCCTTTGCACCAAAACTAGTTTAACTAATTACAAATGACATAAAAAGTAATGTTTTCTTATGTTACGCGAATGTTAAATATTGAAATGAAACTATTTTGATGTTTTGTATTATAATTTCTTCCCCACGTTTCATAGAATGCAGCCTACACTGCATGGTCAGGGGAGAACGACGACTGAGTGTTAATATAAAAGAAAATGATATAGTTATAAAATCTAATATGAAAATTAAAATAATATAAAAAACCGCATAAAATTTGAGAAATAGTTATATTTCAATAATAATTCCATGCGAAAAGAAGTACATAACATTATTGTAGGTACTATATTTCATCATATATGAGATTATGTGGACAATTTGTACGCAGAAGTTTAGTTTAGGGCCATGTTAATTCATTTATAACAGGAGACATGTCATTGTATTAATTAGCTGAATATGGAGTAATTGCGCGCATTGGCATTTTGTGGAAAAAGTTAAACGCTCCGTTGACACACCTACACTGTACAGTCACACCCATGTTATTTGCAAATTGGGAGGAATATTTCACCTTGAACATTGCCATGTAAATAAAGTTATTAATTACGTACAAAATGGAAGTTGTGTTCATACAACATAATTAACTACGAATAATTTTTCTGGTTTCATTGCAATAGAACCGTTTTTGGGCCCTTACGTTTTAATTGATATAAATTGAGTGTAGTGAGAGTACATATAAAACTATAACTTTTAAAATTATAACTTACGAATGCATCTCAGGGTTCCAATACCAACTCACTATCCAAGAAGAGCGAAGCGAGCCTCAGCAGTACTAACGAGGATGCGACGACGGAAACGGCCGAGTGCGAGGAGGTGCTCCTGCGCACCAAACCCGTCCACCTGGGCGAGCGGAGCTCGGTGAACCAGTGCATCAACGAGCTATCGTCCAACCTCGCCGCAGAGGCTCGCCGTCGCTGCAACAGCGAAATTGTGCAGAGGACAGAGAACCGGCAAGATAGTAATGGTTCGTATGCTATGTGTTATATTGTGGGTAGTATCTATAATATTATATAGGCCCAGGGGCTTGGGCACACGACTTTCTTAAATAATCTGACGTACCTCAAACGTTATTAAAACACGCGTTACATTTATGAATTTTGTATTGTATTTATAAAGTTGTGCGAGCTGAGAGCGCGCTTACCAACGCCATTCCTACTTCCTATAGTCCCTAAGTCCGACTTTAAATGCCAGTATTGATTTATAGTCTCTCAGTAGTAGAAGAGGCCCGTGCTCAGCAGTGGGCAAGTATATAATACAGGGCTAATATTATTATTATTATTATATTTTAACAACATTATTCTCCCATGCGAATGGGGTAAATCCATTTAATGCGGGCTTTTTAGCCAAGCGAAAAATGGTTGTTTTTAAATTACTGGTGAACAATCTATGTGGACAAAAATTTTCTAACTATTCTGCAAGTGTTAAGAATTGTTGCTTTTTGGAGGAGTATGTACGAGAGCTTATGCATTCCAAGGGATTGGAGACTGGTGTGTAGGGAGTGAGGTATGACACCTGTAGAAGAAAGAATGACAGGAACAGTTTTAACTGTGTGTACTTTCCATTGGTTTTTGAGTTCTATGGATAAGTCGGCATATTTGGCAATTTTTTCTGTGAATGTAGATGCGAGGTTGTGGGTGTTAGGTATAGCAATGTCAATTAAGTATATGGTGCTATTAGTTTTATCGTAGAATAAGATATCCGGTCTGTTATAGTGTATTGTTTTATCAGTAATAATTGTTCGATCCCAGTATAACTTATGATTTGCAGATTCTAATATTGATGTGGGTTTATATTTATAATATGCGGTTTTGTGTGTGATAAGTGAGTGGTTGAATGCTAAATGTTGGTGAATGATAGCAGCAACTTGATCATGTCGGTGCTTATAATCAGTCTGTGCGATTGATTTACAAGCACCGGTTATATGCTGTATCGTCTCCGAGGCACTGTAGCAACGTCGACACTGTTCAGATGTAAGGTTAGGAATTCGGAGGATGTGCTTCTGATAATTGCGTGTGTTTATAATTTGGTCCTGAATAGCACACATAAAAGCTTCTGTCTCTGGAAACAGTTCTCCACGCCGCAGCCACTCGTTCGACGCTACTTTGTCGACGTGTGTTTGGCTCAGATCGGCTGGGTGCCTCCCGTGTAGAGATTTTTGAAGCCATATGTCTGCCTTGTGTTGTGCAGTGGTGATGTGATGATGGGATTCAGTGCTTTTATTGTGTAAGTTAAGTGGCGTTAGTCTTTTATCTATATCGGTTACGTGTTTATGAAGTTGTGTATGCTCAGCTTTCCAGTGAAAATAGTGTCGTAGTTTAGTAATCAGGCTATTGTGTAGGTTGCGTATATCAATTACTCCTCTGCCGCCATTTCTGCGTGGCAAAGTAAGTCGTTGTATACAGGATTTGGGGTGATGTTTTCTATATGTGGTTAGGTGTGTATTAATAATCCGTTGTAACTTTGTGAGATCTGATTGGGACCAGCGTATAATTCCGAATGAATATGTAAGAGTTGGTATAGCGTAAGTGTTAATAGCCTTAATAATATTGCCAGAATTTAATTGTGTTCTTAAGATTTGATTTAGTCTGAGTTTAAATTTCTTAGTGATTTCTGATTTAGCTCGTTTCTGAAGTATGTGTTTAGACTGATGGAAACCTAGATATTTGTATGTAGCGTGTTCATCCATGGGCTCAATTGTTTCACCCGTATCTAGGATGTAAGTATTTTGTATTGTTTTACCATGACTGATGGAGTGGACTTTACATTTATCAACCCCAAACCGCATTTGTATGTCAGCAGAGAATAATTGTGTGATATCCGCTAGTTTCGTAAGTTCGCTGTTGTTAGAAGCATAGATTTTAATATCATCCATATACATTAAATGGGAGATAGTATAGTGTGAGTTTTCGTGTTTTAATTTAAATCCTATACCGGTATTATTGAGCAATTCGGACAAGGGGTCGAGGGCCATGCAAAACCATAAGGGACTGAGCGCATCTCCTTGGAAAATGCCTCTTTGTATTTTAATCGGATCTGTAGTTGTAGTTGTATTGTTTATATTTAGTTTTAATTTTGTTGTCCAGTGAGCCATAATCGATTTGAGGAATTCTATTATTCGAGGGTGAATTTTGTACCGTTCTAACACATGAATCAACCAACTATGAGGTACTGAATCAAACGCCTTCTGGTAGTCGATGTACATTGTGTGAATGTTTCTATTTTTATTTGTGCTTGTTTCATAATTACAGAGTCTATCGTTAGTTGTTCTTTGCATCCTTGACTATTTTTTTTACAACCTTTTTGTTGTTCTGTTAGTATTTTGTGTTCATCTAGGTATTGATAAATAATGTCACTAATGTATCCGGTTATGATTTTGTATATGGTTGGTAAACATGTAATAGGTCGATAATTAGCTGGGTTTTTTAAGTCTGGGCCTTTTGGTAACATATACGTGATTCCATGGGTTATGAATTTTGGTATTGTATGTGGTGCCTGTAAGAATTGGGTAATATGATAATGAATGTATGGGTGAATGCATGTCAGTTTTTTGTACCAATAATTGTGTATATTATCAGTCCCCGGTGCTTTCCAATTATGTGTGCGGTTTATTACTTTAGTTAACGCTTCTATAGAAATCATTTCAAAAATCATTTGGTTTATACTTGTTGTATCTGGTCCACTATGTAACCAATCAGTATTCGCGTTGTGTTGTACGGGATCTTCCCATATATTTGCCCAAAATTGTTGTAAGTGCTCTGGTGCTGGATATTGTGTAGAGTCGTCAGAATTATTTTGTTCGTTTTTACCTAAAGTTCTATAAAATGATTTTTCATTATTGTTAAAATTTGAGTTCTGTTGTGTACGTTTTGTGCAGGTAAGATATCTTTTAGTCGGGTTGATGCTGCGTGTAATTTCTGTTTCAATGTGTCCAAAAATGTTGTGGCTCTGTGTTGGGTTCTTCGTGTTGTGAGTGGTTTTTATATTTTGTTTTAATTTCCTCTACAGTTTTTATGATTTTTCGAGTCCTATTTCCTAAGATGTATTGAGTAAGTCTACCTATTTCTACCCTGTATTTATCTATTCGAAGTTCAATTCTTCTTTGCCACCTAGGCTTTTTTATAACCTCTCTTCTCTATATTTGTTTCCGAAATAATCTTGGTACCATTGCAGACAGCCGCTGTGAAAGCTGCCGCATAAATCATTGTATGCAATGACATAAAATCTAAATCGTGGTTGAGGTGTTTTGGCAGCACTGTACTATTAAGGTATTGGATTGTTTGGGATAATTTGCGTGATGTTTTCTGTTTGGGAATATAAGGCCTTTCTTCTGGATCAGTGGCGGTGAATCGTGATATTGCTGTGTTGAATTCTGTTTCAATTAAATTAATATCTATCTCGTGCCCTATCGTTCGATTTAAATTATTTTGATTATTTATAGGTAAATTGTCAACAACTAAATGCGTGTCGGGTTGTGTTAATGTTGAGTCTATTGTAACTTCAGTTTCAGTGGCTGTAGGTAAGATTTGTTGTACGTTATCAGATGTAACAAAATTTTGCTCTACAGGAGTTTGGTATATATTGCTGTTACCACCAAGTTTTAATTCTACTTGTCTTTTTAATTCCTGAATTCTACTCGCGTGTGTCTTATTATTGAATAACAATCTTCGTTGGTCTGCGATTCTTTGTTGTGTAAGATGTGAGAGATGTGGGTGTTTTTCTTTAAATAGGTTATAAAGCTTTTGTCTATAACCGGTTTTATTTGATTCCAGTTCCGTCACTTCAAAATAACAAACTATGATTTCGTCATTAATATCATTTGACCATTTCATTCTAGAATTTTTATGCTGTGTGTGTGATAAGGCTACGGATTCGCTTGAATTGTGGCTGAATGATTGTCTGTCAGTTTGTGTATGTTCGCTTACTTCCCTACGTATTTCATCGAGTATATCTTGTGATAATAATTTTCTTCTTAAGATTGCTCGCCTTTGGTCGCCTATACGTTGTCGAGATACTTGCATTTCTGGGTATTTATGATCAAATTGATAATGAAGCGGTTCAAGGTAATTATTCATCAGGACTGTCTCACACTTTGTGATTGTTAAGTATGTGTGCCATATATATCGGTTCATGTCTTCAGTCCATTTTTTCCGCACACAATATGACGGGCCAGCAGTGGGTATAGGATTAGCGGCGTATGCCTCCTGCACAACAGTTGTTGACCGTTTTGATCTGGTTGAATAACTTGAAGATGGTGATGAATTAGGAGCACGGAATAAGCTATGAGTTGATGATGGTGATGGGATGTTTGAAAAGAGTGAACGGTCAGAGGGTGAAATGGAAGGAGGTGAAGATGATGATGAGTCGGCTGTAGTACATTTTTCGAGGGGAACCCGCCTGTTCAGTCCCCCGTCGCCAACGGTTCGCATACTGAGGCATCCAGCGTTGGCTCCAGATGCGCCCCGGCGACCCCCGGGCAGCGGCCGCAAATTATATCTTTTAGTTTGACTCTCCATATTTTTCTCCACAGAGTGGGTTTGGGATCGTTGGTTGGATAGGTGTATAGGTGTATATTGTGAGTGGTAAGATGTTAAACCATTGCAGAAGCCAGTACCCAGTACCCGTAAGCCCCCCCACCGCGACAAGGTGATCCCTTGGGGGGGTTATTATTATTGATTTATAAAGTTTATTTAAAAAGCGAAATTTGCGTAAATATACAGCTTATCCAAAAATAATTGTTGGAAATGGATAATTTTAAACATTTTAGTGATTCGGTCTATGTTTATGTTGGCAGTATTGATCTCACCCTAAGATTTATTTAGAATTTAACCTTTTAAACACAATAGAACAGAATTTATGGCACACAACGCTGTAAACATAATACACAAATAGTAGATGAGAAAAAAACAAAAGATGATTAAGTTTAAAACAAAATGACACTGGCCATTGAGACAGTAAATTCTTAAAATACAATATATCATTTTTTTAGTTACCTAACGAAATGTATGATATAATATACTGAGCTGCGTCCTTCACACTGATATATCAGATGTTACAAATCATTGGTTGCAATATTATAACGCTGTTTCTTATACTTTATTACTGTTTATCAGGTTTTTTGGTGAAAATGATTTCATATCGAATTAAAAATAATACGAATTTTATCGCCGTTTTTTGTATTATGATTTTTCGTCCCGTGACCATGAAAGCTGCAAGGTCTTCAAAACATCGTGAGAAAATCATAAATGAAAAATCGCGATGTTATCCGAATCCGAAAATCCGAATTGTTTTATTTCAATGTCTAACATTCGCGTAAACATAAGGAATCATTAAATATTTCATAGTTATGCGTACAAATAAAACGCCGATTTTGTTTATTCCAAATTTAATGCTTTAAGTAACTAACTAAATGCCAAATTTAGCCGTTTATAAAGTGTACTAGAAAAATGCATCGTTACTACAATAAAATATACAATGTCCGCGAACAAACAAATTATAATTATATTGCAATCAAACTTAGTAATTGATCCTATTTGTGACATGAACGTGACTGGCTAACATTGTTACACAACTTAACAGTGCCTACAACGTGATACGTGATTTAGTTGTATAATCGAATTAGATTTCTTTCGATTTCCCATGCAAATTAAATAGTTTCGGAATGTTGAATGTTTATGGATGCATGTTGGACATTTCTAAATAGTTTCAGGACTTATTTTATCTTCATAATAAATATAATCTATACAAATATTGCAGTAGCAGCAGATACAAGTCCTAATCAAGCTAAAAACCGTCCAACATCACAAACTGGTGATTTTGTAACAGTCATCGAAGTTAATGGTCTGAAATTAGCAGAGAATGCGTCTAAGAAAGCGGAGGAGTCCCCGCAGTCAGAAAGTAGTCCCGTCGATCCTGTAGGAGCCGCCAAGAAGAAAGTACCACCCAAGTAAGATTCGTTACAATTATTAGCAAGATAAAGTCGAGTTTGAAAATAAATTTGCTCATTAAAACTTGTTTGATAGTTACGTACACTCATTAGTATTCTATGGTATTAATATATTATATTCTATCGATTTTTTTTTTATTTAGGCCCCCACCAAAAGTGTTCAACAAGCGCGGAGTGTCGCTCCCGGAGACTGGCCTGGTGGACGACAGCCCGCCGTCGTCACTGGGCCGTAGAATCCGCAACGCGGAGTCACGCGAGTCCATCGCTAGTCGGGCGTCAACGCCCTCTATCAGCGAAAGAGTGAGTATTGCAATTAGTCTGTGGTGATTAGCTACGTATTACCACATACGGATTTTATTTATTGATTGAATCTATAAATCAATGTTAGAGTTTTTCTCCTCAGTAGATTGCTAATAAGCTCTATACTTACATAAACTTTATGAGTTTACCACCTCTTTTGTTTTCATGTATAACAATAATCGAATATGCGAAGTTCTGCATACATAGGATTGACAAAATATGACATATATTTGATGGAAAATATAGATGTTATTAAATATTTTAGGTCAAAAGCTACGAGTCTATCAATTCACTATCGTCGGAACGCAAGCGATCTGGCGGCGCGGCGACTCCCCGGTCAATTGATGAAGAAGTGACGTCCACCACACCGGACATTCCTGAAGGCACGGACGCGGATAAGTCGGCACCTATATCCCTCGAGAGTATACCCGCCGCCGTGCACATATCGGAAGACGAACCTTACTATGATCAAGTGCCAGTTGATATTAACGATGGCGAATATGTGTATATCCAAGCAGGTATGATTTATACGATTATTATTTTTACTATTAAAATTTATTTTAAACGTATACACAGTATTTCACAGTAATTCGGTGTCATCAAAATATAATATACTAGCGACTCGCCGCGCATTCGCACGATTTGTATTTTTTTTCTGTCATTCAAAACATTAATGATTCAATCATACATAATATAAACTTTACTTTTAAATCCTTCCGTCCACTGGTAAAAATCGTATGAAAATCGGTTTAGTAGTTTTTGTGTTTATGGCGTCCGGACAGACAGACGCGGTGGGGAGATTTATAACATAAGGTTAAGGATAATTATTAAAAACAATGAAAGACTGAGTAAAAATAGTTATGCTGGCCGATGTTACTAGATAAATACTATGTGTACGAAGTTTACTATTTTAACCCCAGCATTACATCCCAGTCGGGTTCACTAATAGCGACCCGTATCTTACGTAATATACCATTGTGTGTCAGGTGGTGCCTCGGTGGCGGAGTTATACTGCGTACTTTCCGAGCATTAGTATTACTGTTCGGGTCAGACAAAGTGATACTTGGTTTTTTCTGCTCATTATCAGTCCGGAATCTGGAATTTATGCTCGAAATAGCGATAGGCTCGCTATGGGACCACATTTAGCGATAATTGATTGTCTTGGTCGCAGCTCTGCTGACCTTTTCGGGGAAAAAGTATGATGTGTGTTTGTTTGTTATTGTGTCAGGCGGCACGGGGTGCACCGGGTCCAGCGCGGAGGAGGGGTCGAGCGGCGCGAGCACGCTGGCGCTGCCGGCCGCGCTCGGCGCGCACGCCGCGCCGTCCGCGCCCGCCGCGCCCGCCGCGCCCACCGCGCCGCGCGCGCCCGACTCGCCGCCCTGCGCCGTCGCGCCCAACTACGTCAACATACACTACTTCATACAGTATGGGTTTCTAATTTTTTGTCGGCAATTATGCAGTGCTTTAACATTACACGTCCGAGGTTTTGTTCTGTGGCACTAATAATAAAGACTTGTGTTAGTATTCGTATCGAGTAAGTTATGTTAAATTGATTTATTTAATATATTATATTAAATATAGATTTATTTTTTAATCTATTGTACATTAAATTCATTCAAATGAAAGCAAAAATAAAAATATTGCATTGTCGCTAATATCGAAAAGCTTTACGTTTCGGAATAGGCGGTTTTCGGTTTTCGGATTGGCTAAGGACCATACAATTTTTCTATGCATTACATAACAATAATAATTACAACATGAACTGTGTTTCTATAGACAAGGAGGTGAGGGCACGGAGCCAAGTGAATCGGGAACAGAGCTAGGAGATTCGAGTGACACGCCGCTTCTCCTCAGAACAATATCGTCCGACACCGACACTAGCGCCACGCCGCCCACTATCAGGAAATTACAGACTCAGGTAATGTTCTTAAAACTTAACTACTTTATGGAACTTGTGACCTGTGTAATCGTTATGTTTATTGATTTGGAAACATTGATTATATCATTAATATTGGAATATAATATTTGTTTTTGGTTCTACGCAATAAACCACAAGAAAGTTTTGTTAATTTCTAGACTACTGTTATTCGCTAGGAAACCTGCAAAGTGCTGCTAGATGCAGCTATCTGCATTACAAACATATCTAACACTAGGTTTTGCTCGCCATTTCCGCCCGCGTGTACGAGGTTTTCTTTGACAAAAAAATAGCCTCGGTACATATTTACCCTGGATCAATAGTACCTATATCCTTTCCAGGTTTTCAAAAACTATCTGCATGCCAAAATTCATCAAAATTGGTTTATTAGTTTTTGATTTTATGGTATTTAATCAAACAGACAGATTGTTTTATAATATGTAGATTAAAATATACCAATGAATCATATGTTTTTATGTATAACATTTTATAAGTGAATTACGAATGAGGTAGCGTTGAGCCAGTTTTGACTTAACGTAATAATAATTTTATGCGTTAATGCATGTTTATTTGTAAACATACTTATGTTCATGTAAAATGCGTTTTTGGTTCCTTGATTTTTTAAATATAAATTCAAACGAAAGGTTGGATTTAATATTTATGTCGTAAAACACTAATAAAATTATTATTTTCTTTATGTGCATACTGCATTACATCCTTATTAATAAAATTATGACCGTATTTGTTTATCCAGTATCTTAATTACATACATACATAACTTCACGCATTTATCCCCGAAGGGGTATGCAGAGGCGCAACCAAGGCACCCACTTTTCGCCAAGTATGTTCCGTCCCATGATGTGATAGGGGGCGAGCCTATCGCCATATCGGGCACAAATTCCAGACTCCGGGCTGATACTGAGTAGAAAAACCCAAATATCACTTTGCCCGACTCGGGATTTATACCTATTATATATTTTAAACTAGCTTTTGCCCGCGGCTCCGCCCGCGTTATAAAGTTTTTCAGGCTAAAGATTTCCGTTATAAAAGTAGTAGTTTCCCGGGAGCCTATGTTCTTCCCAGGGTCTCAAACTGTCTCCATACCAAATTTCATGTTAATACGTTGGGTAGTTTTTGAGTTTAACACGTTTAGGCAGACGGATGCAGCGGGGGACTTTGTTTTATAATATATTTTTTTGAACTTTTTAAGAGGAACAATCCCGTCATACATCATTGTTGCATAACTTTAACCGTTTACGCAGCGCACGCAACGGACGCTCTCAAAACTAATAAATTGTCCCCGTTTTATTGCAACATGTTTCATTACTGCTCCGCTCCTATTGGTCATAGCGTGATGATATATAACTAAGAGCACTCCACAAACAAAGGGCTATCCAACGCAAAAATATTTTTTTCAATTTGGACCGGTAGTTTCTGAGCTTAGCTTTTACTGCTCCGCTCCTATTGGGTATAGCGTGATGATATATAGCCTATAGCGCTCCACGAACAAAGGGCTATCCAACGCAAAAAGATTTTTTCAGTTTAGGCCGGTAGTTCCTGAGATTAGCCATTACTGCTCCGCTCCTAATGGGTATAGCGTGATGATATATATATATAGCCTATAGCACTCCACGAACAAAGGGCTATCCAACGCAAAAAGAATTTTTCAGTTTGGACCGGTATTTCCTGAGATTAGCCATTACTGCTCCGCTCCTATTCGGTATAGCGTGATGATATATAGACTATAGCACTCCACGAACAAATGGCTATCCAACGCAAAAAGATTTTTTCAGTTTGGATCGGTATTTCCTGAGATTGGCCATTACTGCTCCGCTCCTATTGGGTATAGCGTGATGATATATAGCCTATAGCACTCCACAAACAAAGGGCTATCCAACGCAAAAAGAATTTTTCAGTTTGGACCGGTAGTTCCTGAGATTAGCGCGTTCAAACAAACAAACAAACAAACAAACAAACAAACTCTTCAGCTTTATATAATAGTATAGATTACAGAAAAAAAAATTCTACTATATTGTATACTATAATAATATAAGACAATGACAAATTATATCCTATAAGGATGTTTTTAATATTAAGAATTACTTAATTACTCTTAAGTTAAACACGTGCGCTATCTAAGTTAGCTTTACTGTACCTTATCTATCTCAAGCTGGGCGATAAATAAGATAAAAAGTAAATAAAGTTACGTAACTTTGTAAATAATAAAACCAACTTTTCCAGAAATATTGGTCTACTTTACCTTTTCTTTAAAATAGTATTAAGAGAACTAGTGTCACTTCTTCCAGGGGAAGCAGTAGTTTTTATTTATATTTAAATCATTTTTTTAAATTTTATTTGTTGCACATTTTTTTCTGATTTGTAAATATTTACAGTATTTGGTTTTACAATTTTCGTAGTGAAATGCAGTGTAGAACCAATCCAAGTCCATTTGTACGTTTGTTATGAGCTTGTTCAAAATTCTAGTTGGAATATCGCAGCGTGGAATTAACGTTATTAGGTATTGTAACGTATACATCTTTGATGAATGATGGTATTGGCTCCGGGCTCGGTATTTCATTCAGATCTGCAAAAAATAATGATCATTTACATAATTTTAGTGATACATGTAAATGTAAACGCCTCTATCCCTGAATGTATAGTATATAACTGGTGTTTCTCTTGTCAGGTTTGCAGAGTTTTTTTCTATCCAATATGCCAGCAGGTCTTTCTATCGCCATATCAGCATATAATCGAATCTCATCAGATGTAGAATCAGAATCACGCGATTTACAAACTATCTTCCCTGCCATAAGACGGATGAGGCAATTTCGCTCCTTGTTCACTCTAAAAGTAAAACGTATTTTGTCGAAGCACCAGATTTTAATGAAATAGGAAATTTTAACGGTATGAGAAACTTGTACGTAAATTTATTTTAAAATGGTTGTTGACTCACAAATAAATCATTTAAATTATTTATCATATTTAAACGAATGAATTTATAATGTACAATTATGAATTACCTGCGTGTCAATACTATTAATAGTACTTGTAGTTTATCTATACATATTGTAAAACAAAGTGTCCTATTTTCTGTCTGTCTGTACGTTATCGATTTTCTCAAAATCTACTGAACGGGGTTTTATGAATTTTGGTATGGAGATAGTTAAGGACCCTGGGTAGGTTATAGGCTACTTTCTATCCCAGGAAGATAAATAACGGTGCTTTTATCCCAAAAGCTCCTTCAAGCGGGCGAAGCCGCGAGCAGAAGCTAGTAGATTAATATCATTATAGAAGCAAATTATATAAGTAATTATTAGTAATCGTGGTTATACTCCATAATATTGCGACTAACCTTGTTACGTGGTTTCTCAACGGAGGATGTTTCAACCGGATCTTTGGGGCGTACTTCTATTGTAGATGATAGTGCTTGTTCTAATTCAAGTAGATGTTCATCCTTTGGATTGTTGTCAATTGTCGTAGGCGCCGGAGTAGGAGACACGCTAGACGCAACCACAGCTGTCGCTTGCGTAACTTTGTTCTCAAACGGCTTTGGAGTGACGGGGGGGCTCGGTGTTTCTTCAGGGTTAAGAGTGTTGTATTCTCGACACTCGCCAGTCATGTCAGTGTCGTAAATACTACATGAGATATTCCTACATCCTATTTTGTCGCATTTCATTGTCGTACAAGTTTGATCGTTGCACCATATAGTGACGTTGTGTTTTCCAATCTCTATGATGTCGTTAGGCCCGTATGTCGTTGTTCCGATGTTGGTCACAACCGGGTCTGGTTCGCTGTACCGCCAAAATGTGAATGGATATGTTATATATCCCCATATTGTTGAAACGATACCGCGACCCTCTGTTAGCTCTTCTGCAAGCGATATTAGGCGTGAAAATCATTTTAATATTGTTAACTTTATAATTAGATAAAGATTATTATAATAAGAATCTAAAATATACTCACTGCTTGCTGTGGGTTTACTCAAGCTCGCGTGTATGATGCACAAAAGTAAAACTATCACAAGACTTTTACGTAACATGCTGAGATGCGTGAATGTAGGGATCACTTAACGGGAATTAATGTTTGCAGAGTCCCACCGCGCCTTATATACCCACCTCCACTAAGCGCGCTCCTATCTGTGACTAGATAAGCTTCTCTCGGGAATGTTTACTTAATGAGCAACAAACGACCATAACAGGAAACCTTTTAATTTCACTCAAATAGATTTTTATTGGGTGTACTAAACACAATGTACATAATTTAACATACAGTCATTGTCCTCTTCTACTGAGTAACTTACTTTAAGAAGTTAAAATTATAATTTTTATTTGCAAAGTTGCTAGGTTTTGAATGTTTTTTCATCAGTTTTCTTCTTTGTGTTGTTAAAAAACTTGTGTCGTATTTTTTACAAGAAGTGGAATTTGTACTGCTGTCTTTAATTTTCACCTCACACAAGGTGCAATAATCGTCCACATTAGGACAAGCTACAAATCTGCATATATTTAATGATTTATCGCAGTTTGTCAATATTTTTAATTTTTTCGGTTTTTGCGGTTTCGCAAAAAGTATAGACATATAATTTGCAAGTCCTTTCAAAATCAAGCTAGAGTTCAGCTGGTTGACGTCTTCGTAATTAACAAAATTTTTGATAACTGCATTATTACCAAATGCATGTATTAATTGTTGGAAACTTATAAATTGTTCTGTAGAAATATTTTTCTGTACGACGTTTCCGTTCGCGTCGAACTGTAATATTTTCGGAGTGGCTCTTTTTATTTTGCTCCACGGATTTAGAAAAAGGGTCCGAGTTCCCTAAATGATAAGGACAGTACAATAAAATATTTGAAAATAAAGCACAGTTAGTTAAAATGTAATAAATCGATACATACGTTTCCGTTATCCAGTGACATTATGATTGTGAAATGCATTATAAAAGCTGTTAATATGACAGCTAAGTTTTTCAGTGATCCCACATAAATTGACTTCATAATGAGTATTGCTGTATGATTAACTAGCTATGCGAACGGGTACTTTTATGAAGCCGTTTCCTTATCACATCTCAACTCTAAACAAAGGTTTATAAAAACGAAAATATTGTTGTACCTTTTGGTATATTTTCTAAACATTATTATGTCACATACAAATTACACATTTTTTTTGCTTTTCATATTTGCACAATGGCCTGAGAGATTAAATTCTTTAATGGAACATTTCGACTTCGTAAACATTTTCTTGGATGCCGCAAAACTTATGCATTTCGACATGATACATAGAGTCACTTTACCGAACAGTTTTCCCAACATTTTGTCATGCAGAATATCAACAATTTCAAATGCGATATTAGAAGGCAAATCCATTATTGATTCCATCGATACGACACTGTCTAAAATTGAAAAGAAACTTTATTTAATTTTGCGTTAAAATATGTAATATTTGAAAAGACTACCACCGTTCCTGTCTTACATATCTACACATTAGACTCTAACGGTAAAATAAACATCAACGATAAGAAGGTTCATGAGTTATTTACTGGCTTACCTGTACTATTTGATCCCGCGCAGTGCCCTTTGTTATTCATTCTTTCGTCCGGCGAACAAATTCTATGAACGCATTTTTTTTCTGCACATTTCATAGAATGACACACACTTTCAGAACAAAATGTTAATGCTCCTTTTATATATTTGCCGACGAAAGACATAAAGGTTGGAGCAATCGTATCAACATCGTTCCAATTCACGTCGCCGAATATTGCTTGTTCTAGGGCGTGTGTGTGATTCCGGCGCAGTGTCTCTTTGCTTACGTTTAGTTTAGCCTTTTTATTTTCCTTTTCTAATATAATAGCTGTTATGTTCTTTGAATATCCTGATATATTACTATTAGGCCAGTGTAACAATTCAACGTCAGAGAATAAAACATTATCATATTTGGTTATATTATTTCTTTCTGTTGTTGATTTGGAATTATTCTTTGAAATTGGCAAAACAGACAAATCGTTTATTGTTACACTATTTGTACTGTTTATCTCTGTGGTAAGAACAATGGGAACATCTCGTTTCGTGCGCAATTTCATTGGCTTGTCAATCGTGAAATTAGATATTACTTTCTTGAAATAGTCTGCTTCAACACTATTCTCATTTTTATGCACATCTGTTTTATTGCCTGCGTCACTTGTTATGTTTACCATTAAATAAATAGTATCTTCTGTGTGATTTTCTTTCAAGTTTTGATTTTCATATGGTTTTTCAGTTTCGAGCTTGTCAGTTACATTTGGCGCAAAAGTAGATTGTGTCACTGTTGTAAGATTAGTTGATTGTCGATTGTTGTAAATATCTTCAAAATGCGTTGTGAAGAATTGTGGTTCTATCTTGATATTGTGGAACGTTATAAGCTTTTTTCTATGTTTCTTACCGTTACTATTAGTTTTAGATTTCTTTTTCCTCTGAATTGTCATTTTATGCAATGGCATTGAATCGTGTTTACTAAACTTTATCTTATTATATCCGATCGTATCGATAGGAATCGGGAAATTGTAAAAAGGTAATGGCAAATTGGCAGCTTTGGAATAATCATTGTCGTCATCTACTGTATTACCAGGATTGAAAGTTCTCAATAAATTTCCAAAAGGCATCTTTGGCATCGAAACATCAATTTTAATTCTAAAGTTGAGTGTGTTATCGCCCGTTTTGTCCTCAGAAATATAGTCAGGGCCTTTGAATGATATGTCCGATAAGAAAGGATTCCGAAAAGGTTTTTTATCATCATACATATTTGAGCGCTCCGTGTATTGTCCGGGGAAAGAGTCGACCGATATCATGCAATGTATGCACTTGCAATCACACGGCAATCTGTTCCTTTTACAAAAGCAAGATGATTTATTAGGTTCATAATTCGATTTGTATATAATTTGAGGTAAATCTAATATTTTTTTCTCGTTAACGGTAAATTTGTCACGGTTGTCACTCGGCAAAACCGTTGTTGCTTCAGTTTTACTCGAGTATTTGGTTTTTGAGTTTAGTGGAATGAATAAATCTATCGGGTTGTCGTACTGAGCTTCGGGAAACTTCAGTGATTGTTTATTATAATAATCTCCTTTAAAATAGTATTTATTATAATTGGAGGTCATACCAGGTTTCGTTTTAATATACTTTTCGTGATGAATTAAGGGTACTTTATTTTTAAGTCTCGATTTGTCTGTGTAGGTCTTTCTTTGTTTCTGCGCTTTGTCTAAATAATGTTGGTACTCCGATAATAATTCCTCTATGTCCTCGCCGCTTGCACTGTCACTATTTATGAACGCATCAATCGGTGAATTCTAAAACACAAATCAGATTTCATTTTTATTTATTGCAACTATATTTTTTTTTTTATATCTATTTTAAATATAAAGTACTTACTACATGATTTTCAAATTCATTCAACACGTCCGCAATATCACTGAAAATGATAGTGTCGTAAAATGGGCTCTCATCAATGCCATTTAATTCTGAACCTGTTGAAAAATGTACAAAACATAGTACATAATGCATAATTTAGCAAAATTCTTACGTTTAATACTTACTTTCAGAATTGTGACATAGAACGTAAGTTACGAAAAATAAACTTGGTAAACACCGTAGGAGTTCCATGCTTAATGCGCAAGCATGAAATAGGATGTTACGATCCTTTCGTTACAGCGTTTCCGTCTGAATGTTTAGCCTTTTATGGTGACTGTTTCTGTAAACAAACGCACTATAGGCCATTGTTTTCGCTTTTATGTAAGATTGAGTATTAAATGTATGGTTTAATTATAAACTTTTTGTTTGTTACAGGAGCCGAATTCCAGCAACAATGCGGAGGCCGAGCGCCTTATGATGCATCGGTGTATCATCACCAGTATCATTGAGAGCGAAACTGTTTATGTGGAATGTCTTTATGTAATGGAAAAGGTATTGTTATAGCTCGTAGACTTATATCATATACATAAATTCTAAATAACGATTGAATTGATATTTTTCTACATAGGTAGTCTATGGACTAGAGCTTGGCGATAGTTGCTTTTTCTTCCGAAAAAGTACTTAGTTGCTTAGAAACTTCTTAGTTCATATTCATGAAAGTCATTTCGAGAGAAACTAGTCTGTAACAAACTGAGAGGTAAACATACTAATAGTTATCATCTATTTCACAGTATATGAACGCAATAAAAGCAACACTATCGACATCCCAACCAGTCATAACGGAAGAAGAGTTCAGTACTATATTCTACAAGATATCCGAGCTTCATGAACTGCACAAGAACTTCCTCGAAGGGCTCAAAAACGCTGTCGCCAGTTGGGAGGAACCGCTGTCTGTTGGCATACATTTCAAGAAAATGGTAAGTAATTTGAGTAATTTATCTACATATTCTTTTTGGTTCATTCGTGAGTCTAATTACGCGAGTTAATTAAATTAACTTCAATTATACGATCATGCAAATATGTTGTTATGAAAATTTTACACAAGTTAGGTCTTATGTAGAAATGCATTTTTTTTTTTACATTAAAGATACAATAGTGTATAGTTTGTATGTACAAATGTTTTATGATCTCTATTGAAACAGGCGGAGAACATAAATATATACGGCGCGTTCCTGCACAACTACGGCCGCGCGACGGACGCGGTGCGGCGCCGCTGCGGCACGTCGCAGAGCTTCGCGCACCTCACGCGGCAGATCTCGTGCCACGGGCAGCCCATGTCGCTCGACGACTTGCTGCACAAGCCCGTCGCGCGCGTGCAGAAGAACGCGCTCGTGCTGCACGTGAGGCTCATCACATGCCATACCCACCGTACCCGGGGCCACTAGCCTGACGCTACAAGCGAATTCCTCCAAAAATGTATGACTCTATATGGAGAATAAGGGCGTCAGTCTCGTGGCCGGCTCATAATAGCCGTAGCTGGTATTTACAAAATGTACAATAATTGACTAAAATGTGATGTTTTTGACTGAAAACTCGGTTTAGTTGTCAGGGAGTTTGGTTGTGACTATAATAAAATATCATTCGTTTTACTTGCAGGATCTAATAAAGTATACACCGGCGAGTCATCCTGACCACGCGATGCTAACCGACGCCCTCAACATGACGCAACACTTTTTGGATGAATTTAATATTATACAGACAAAGTCCATGTTTCCGGTAAAATAATATTAATATGATTCATTCATAAATTATTGTAAACATGATTTTCACTATCGTAAAACGAATGGCCACTTGTTTTACAGAATGCGGATCGCGCTCAAAGAAGACTCGTAAAAAACTCGTTTATCGTGGAGCTATCAGATGGGCATAGGAAATTAAGGCATCTATTTCTTTTCAACGATGTTATCGCTTGTGCTAAATATAAGGTAATAATAAAAAAAAGTTTGATAACTACTTTAGAATTTTAATTATATTACGTATTTGTTTGAAGAAAATAATTGATTTCCTTAAAGATTGATAAATATTAGCCCGTAATACGCTTATATGGTTCTAGGCGTCGGGGCGAGACAAGTTCACGTTCGAGCTGAAGTGGTTTATCCCGCTGCCGGACATCGTGGTGGTGGAGGAGGACAGCGCAGGCGCAGGCGCGGCCGACGCGCGCGAGACCTCGCCCGCCAACATCGTCGCGCTCAAGTCGCAGGCCTCCACCGTGCGCGACCAGATACTCGCCGAGGAGAGGGCCGCCAGCGACGACAAGGTAATGACTTAATTGTGAAATATTTTTATTTATAGTGTAGGTAATGTGCTAATGTGTATGCAATGCCCGCAATCATAAAAAGAGTGATGAAAACATTTTCGCTTTAAAAGAAATAAATCCGAATAGATTGCTTGGGCTTCCAGAATTCACACTAGATAAAATACAATTTTAAATTGTCAATTCACATTGATTTTCTGTGACATTGTAGAACCCACCCTTTCAACCCAGCAAAGTATCTACAGCATGGCTATACTTTAACTTTGCTAATTTGCAGTTTCCATCTATAATAAATTTAGAGTATAGCTTTTTTAATTGTGATAGAAAAAGCTTCTTGGCGGTCGCGGCGCGGCGGAGAAGCAGCGCAAGAAGCTGGCGGAGCTGGAGGGGCAGCTGGTGCTCGCGTCGCCCAACCTCATGTTCCGCGTGGGCGCGCGCGCGCCCGGCGGCTCCACCGCGCTGCAGCGACAACACATCTTCTTCCTCTCCTCCGAGTACGAGCGCACGCAGTGGATCGACTCCATACACGCGCTGCAGGTGCGTACTGCGGGCTCTTCAGTCATCACGAGAACTAATCACACTGGTGTAGTGCTTTTTTTTACCTAGTGTCGTATTAATGACATTAGACCTAATGACTGTGTGGTGTATTCCTAATATAATGTCAACCGATACGAGACTATCTGAATTTTGAGCCATTCTTTTTACATATAAACC
This sequence comes from Manduca sexta, assembly GCF_014839805.1. Lineage (NCBI taxonomy): Eukaryota > Metazoa > Arthropoda > Insecta > Lepidoptera > Sphingidae > Manduca > Manduca sexta. The sequence continues at coordinate 8,954,054 of NC_051128.1, forward strand.
AGAATCCAGATAAACTCTGAATGGGCCTTGGATACGAGCTGACACCTCAATTATTATAATTAATACCATTCAAGCTTCTAATTCTAATGAAATGTCGCCTGCAGGCGTCGTCAGCGCCGCCGGCTGGTTCGAATACAATATCAATGTTGGAGCTGCAAGCGTGGGTGACGGCGTGCCGCAGCTACCTGCAGACGGACATGGGCTCGTACCTGCTTCGCAGCGGCCGCGATGACTCGCTGCTGCTCGGCGACCTGCAGCTGCACATCGGCGGCATGACTGCGCCGCTCGACACTGCCGCAGGTGTCCTACTTTGTATTTTCTATATATAGATAATTTTATTTTAATGCGACATAATATCGGGAATTGCATTAGAGAAGTTGTGGATTTGTTATATGAAATCAGCATATTATTCTGTTGTTCGTATATCAATTATTTTGTTTGGTTTGTTTGCGACATCTACATAATGGTAACGATCAGGATTGTTTATTAATTTCGTCCGATAGTTGATTTCGGCGGGGTATAATCTCAATCTAAATGTCAGACCTTTCTACGTGAGTTTTATTCGCCAAGTTTTCTTATACTCAATTATAACATAATATTTGCTAATGTTGCAAGTGCGTATATTTGTTTGTTTATTTCTGTAGATTACTACATAGTGGTAGAGGTGGACTCGTACGGACACTATTTTCGCAAGGCGAAGTCGAAGCTGGTGTGTCGCAGTGCACAGCCGCGTTGGAACGAGAGCTTCACGCTCGACCTGGAGGGTTCGCAGAACCTGCGTCTCTTGCTATACGAGGACGCCGCACGTCCCGTGCTGCGCGGCAAGTGCGCCATCAAGGTATATCATCTTACTTACCTACTTACTTACTAGTCGTTATAGTAAACAGAATTTTAAAGGTAAACTTTTAAAGAAATATCACTTTTGTAATTGGTGCAATTGACATGCGGAAAAAGAAATTATTTAAGTTTACCCTGAACAGGAAAGTAGGAGACCTCGCAATGGTAAGGTAAAATATGAAACTAATTTCTCGTTGTACTACACCCCCACACAAGTTTTTACTTTACTGATCTGCCGGCCTAGCATGCGCATCACGAGATATCTCGAGAACGAGAGTAGACAAATTGTCGATGTCGATTAATATCTCGTTTTCTCTAACATGCGCACCACGATCGACAAGTTCCTCGTTGAAGACATAAGTTTACTCGTGAAGACAAACCGATGTTGCCCGTTGAAATATATATTCTAAACATTTTATTTTCTAATATAGCTACAATGGTTTTAGTTCATTCAATTTTTATAGTGTCTATGATCCAATTATGGTTTTTGTGACGTTTTATGTGGCAGTTTATGTCATAACAAAGAGCATAATATAAATAAAAAACGTAAATAAGGAAACAAATTCAAAATTAATATATTGTACAACATACTTAATAAGGATTCTAACACAAAATAACAGCTCCGCACTATTTTGGAGTACGAAGTAACAAGACACAAATCAAATAAAATCTTACAAGACAATTATTTGTACGAGTATATGGTGCCCAAGCCGGACTTTACCTCGGGTGACTACGCCCCGCCGTGAGAACGATGTAATATAATGCCTAATGGAATCAGTAGTCCAATCGGGAAGGAGATGGCTGTGGCTTTGGGCCTCACAAAATAAGCAATTGATGTAAGTATAGTGAAACAATAACCTTATTAGCAAAACACCAATGTTGTAAGTTGAACTTTGCAGCTACTAAGCTCAAGTTTGTTCTTATTCGATGGTAATTGATGTTTTTTAGTAATAGTGTTTATTAAAATATGAAATTAGTATATATTTTCTTTTTGTTTTAGCTCCGTGAATCAAGTCCCTCTACATTCATTGGAATGTCTAAGGCCAGCAGTAAACACCATGTTGAAGAGCATACCAAATACTACTCCTAAAAAGATTTTTAATTGCTCGGTTTGAACTTAATAATTTAATAAAAATAGGTATTTTTATAACCAGTTTTTTTAAAAAGACTACCTTTTTTAATACTTAATATCATGTAAGTATATATATTTTGTTAGGTATCTTTATTTATACACTAGATAAAACATACAGGTTTAGGAAATTAATAATATAAGTAAACTGCAGCAATTACTTGAGAGTGCAATTTCTGTTTCTTGTATTTATTCATAGTATTCAATTACAGTAAGTAATTGTAAGAAATTTGTTGTATAACAAGTTATTATGAAATATTCTATTGTTGCCTAAATTTGTGTAGAAGATTTTGTTGTAATAATGAAAACTATCTTGATATTTAAAATGTGAATATAATAAAATATACATTATTTACATAGGAAAATATCTGTTTATTATAATTGAGGTCATCCTGCTTGAGAGACGCTTGCAGGTACTGATAAGTGCACAGGTTCTTCTCACATATGATGGTCATTTATAATAGTTTCCTCCATTGAAACACTGTAACATAAAGTACTGCATTACCTACAGTTACTTAACAATAGTAATATAATGTGAAGTTGTACCAGTGGTAAAATTATATAGTTATACAACAATTTGAAACTGTGAATAACCATATATCAATAGTTAAGTCCATCAGTATAAAATCAGTGTATATGAAGTTTTTAATAAAGAAATAAAGCAAGATATTGTTTGTTTATATTGTTAAGTTGCATAACAATGGTATCTTCTCCGATACCTGGCATTCCAATTAAGAGTTTTGCTGTTTGAATCCATAATGTTAATGTAAATATTTATTTAGTAATATAAAGGTACTAGTTTTGCAAACATAATGGTAAATAAAGTTACTCATTTGTATTTGTAGTATTAAAATAAACAAAATTAAAACTGCAAATAATCTGATTAAATAGCTCTTATTACCTCATTAGTTGGCACACTAATTTCATTTTTATGAAAGCGAAGAGGCTATGTATTAATTGTGAAGATATTTCTCAAAGTACATTCATTTTTTATTTCTATTAACTCTAATAATTAATAGTACATTACCAGTTGAACCTTGGTGTCGCAGGCATCCTTCCTCATTTTTTGATATTGTGCACTTTGTGGCTCATTAGGAGATAATATTTTTATATGGGTACAATCTAAGAGCCCTAACATACCTTGCACGTAAAATTCACGAGTCTCACCTAAAAAAAAAAAAATGATTCCTTTATCTATAAATCAAAATACTTCAATTGATATTAAACTCAGCTACTTATGTAATTAAGTATGATTTAAATATATTCAATTACCTTTAAACAGACAGCTATGTCTTTGGCTCAAGACTCCAAATCGGGAGCAAACTTTTCTTTAATGTACAATGCCATTCGTTTTGTATCAAAGGGATCTCATAAATCAATTAAGTATAATATGTCTTCTTTCCACTTTACTCGCCTCTCGTTTGTCGTATATCGATATTATTTTACTATAGTAAGATACCACCATCGCGTTTTAATGAATAAATTAAATTGATAATTTTCTCGGTTTATCTCTTCGTACAATATCAAAGAAGACAAATATCTCGTTTACATGTGTCAAAAAACGATAAAATTATTTGGTCATGTTAGGGTTTGTAGACAAAAATACCACAGATTAATAAAAAATAAATTTTTCTCTACTTTTCTCGTGACAAGTCGAGAAAATGAGTGCGCATGTTAGTGTCTGTAGACATATAGAGATAAACGACAAAATCACAAGAAAAAGTGTCGACAAAATTTTGTCGTGGCGCGCATGCTAGGCCGGCTGGATATAGTTACATGTATGTAGTATTACAGTGTCATGTGTTGTGTCGTAGCTGTCTCGCGAATGGGTGTCGGAGAGCGCGAGCGGTGGCGTAGGTCGCACGGTGCTGCTGGGCGGCGGTTCGCTGCCGCTGCGCCTGCGCCTGCTGCCACCCGAGCGGTCCGCGCGCCGCGTGCCCAACGCCAAGCCCGGTGTGCTCTTCGGCGCCAAGATCACGCACGTCGCCAAGTAAATACATCACCATTATATTACACATATTATTAAAAACGGTTTTAAATCTCAACCATTAAATATTCTTCTAAGATAGTGTCATGTTAATACACCTAGTACTTTATAAGGCAAAAATTTCAATATGTAAAGATGGCCCAAAACCGAGGCCAAGGTTGTTTCAATAACTTCAAAGAACTTTCTACCACCCAGGAAAGCTGAATAAATCCTTACTAGTAATTATGTTGAAACCTGTAATACAATTCTTTTTTCAACAGGCGCGAGAAACGTAACATTCCTTTTATAATAAGCGCATGCGTGCGCGAAGTGGAGCGACGAGGAATACACGAGGTGGGCATTTACCGCGTGTCCGGCAGCGCGTCCGATCTCAACCGGCTCAAGAAGAGTTTTGAAACTAGTAAGTGTTTTCTTATTTTTTTTATCGGCTATAGATTTTCTTATTTTTTTATCGACTCACTATATCTGATAGTGAAATTCTGGAATGGTTATTAACTTCAGATCGACAAACAAAAGATTAGAAATTTTGAGGAAGAATAACGAACAGCGTCTTACTCGGTCCCCTTGCACACAAGGTTACTGATATGTGGCATTTGGAGTGTGGACTCGACAGTAATTTTCCATAGACATCAGCACGAATTATACAAATGGTTTTATAGTAGTAAATTACCCATTGATGTGTGTTAATTTAACCTGATTGTATTTTTTGCCAGACGCTTATGAAGCTGAGCAGTTACTAAAAGAAGTGGACATACATTCTGTTACGGGCGTGCTGAAGCTGTATTTGCGAGAGTTGCCTGAAGCGTTGTTCACCGACGCTCTGTACCCCGAATTGCTTCGAGCATGGGGCTCTACTCAAGTATGTATAGTGTGATTTGTAACTTGACTCGAATATAATGTTGATAGTATATTTTAACATGAACCCCAATAAAAATATGTGTTTATTGAAAATTCACAAATACCGTTACAGTAGAGCGTCGATTACCCAATTTAATTAGGCGACATCTAAGTTCGGAAAATCAGTTTATTAGGATAATCTAACACTTGTAAAATAAATAAAATAAAATACTTTATTTATCACGTAGGCGAACAAAGTAGCACTTATGATACGTCAAAACAAAGAATAAGAATAATTATTATTTCTAAACAACTATTAAAATTACTTATATAACTATGGACATTTTAAATTAGGGATAAAGTTTATACAAAAGACAAGGTACAAACCGAAGTAACCAGCTCGGGCTGGCAAGTAGGGGGAAATAGAAGGGTAACGCGTCGCGATCCTCACCGGCGAGGACATGAGCTAGGGCTCATGTCCTCGCCGGTGAGGTTAGCTAGGCTAGGAGCCTAGCTAACCTACCAGCCTTTCACTGGCTACCTAAGTGATGACTACCCGAAGAAGAAAGGCAGAAAGAAACTCCGGGCTTTCTTTTTTGTCATCAATTGTTCAGTACTTCTGTTGTATTTTTTTTCCAAGTCTTTCTTGTACATTGTCACAATAGTTATATAAGCTAATGCACGCACATCACCGTTAACATGGGATAAGATGGAATCCAATCGACTAAACCTGGAGCGGCATAAAATAAAATTAGCGATAGCAAATAAAAGAGAACATAGATTCATACTTAAATAACGGCGTACAGCGTGCATTCGCCTACATTTACAAACATCAAAGACATTTTAGGCAGTTAATTAATTACTAATGTGTGCTAACATGGTGGGTCATTGTGTGCAGGCCAAACTTTCCAAACCGTCTTATCATTAAGGTAATCAGATACAGTATAGTATCCTTTACACATTAATTCACGCTTAACGTAACACTTGAATTTTTGTTCGGTCAAATTGGGAATTTCGGAGGGAAGTTTATTATAAAACTTAATGCTATTAACTAAGAAAGATTTATTGGTTTTACAGAGCCTATGATTAGGGACAACCAATTTATTTTTATTTCTGGTATTTAGACTATGCAAGTCACTGTTTTTAATAAAAGTACTAAGGTTTTTACGTACGTACATTATATTCTGAAAAATATATTCGGCCGGCAAAGTCAGTATATTCACCTCCTTAAACATTTGCCTAAGGGAATCATGAGAGCGAAGGTTGTAAATAGCTCTAATCGCTCGTTTCTGCAAGATAAAAATGGTCTGCAGATCTGCAGCAGAGCCCCACAGAAGAATACAATAGGACATAATGCTGTAGCAGTATGCAAAATACACTAGTCTTGCCGTAGCCACGTCAGTTAATTGTCTAATCTTCCTAATAGCAAACACGGCAGAGCTCAATTTACTAGAAATTTTTTGAATATGGGGGCCCCATTGCAATTTACTATCGATTGAAACCCCGAGGAAGACTGTTGAGGGAACTAATTCTAATTTATCCCCATCTAAATCGATATTATGTACTTTTATGCATTTATCAGAGTGGCAAGTGGGAAATGATATATAGATAACTGTTCATGAGAACAAAACACGTGTGATCACAAATTTACGTGCAGTATGTATTTAACATTTAAAAAGTCCTAGTTGTTCGGTTAATTGATATATCGACACTGCTGTATTAATAAATATAAACTCTGAAACATTATGAGTTATGATCATATTCTAATATACTAATTATACTATCCGACTATGGTGGCTAATGACGAGTAATATACATAAATATTGTTCGATTATTATAGGGCGCTGGCACGTCTGTGGACTCTGGGCCCGCGCATACTAGACGACATGCGCTGCTAAAATGTTACGCGCAACTACCCGATCTAAACAAAAACTGCATCGACTTCCTACTCAACCATTTTGTCAAGTGAGTACAATTGGACACTTCAGTATATAAAATTTGTGGAGTATGTTTGTTTAAAACGAACATGCATTTCCAGGGTGAACCAACACGAAGGTGAGAACAAAATGTCTCTGCACAATCTGGCGACGGTGTTCGGTCCCACGCTACTGCGGCCGGCGAGTGCGGGCGCCAGCTCCAAGCAGCGCACGGACCTACTGGCGGCGGGCACGGTGGACGCCATGGCGCAGGCCGGCATCCTCTACTGCCTGCTGCAGCAGCGTCAGCTCGCCGCGCAGCTCTCCTCGCACCACCGCGCGCCTGCGCTCTGAGACTAACCACTAAACATTTACGTATTCACTACACAAATATTTACAACCACTGATGTATCCAATATTTGTCTCATGGAAATCCAGCTCTGAGCTCTTCGACTTTCGATATCCAGCGAAAATTGTTTTTTGCCGCATTTGTAACTTGGCATACTTTTTCCGTAAGCTGAGGTCGATCCAAAGTAACTGCTGTTCGCCACTTATAAATTTAACCTTCTACTTTGGCGTGAGATCACTAGAATAAGAACAGTATGTCAGACTAGGTACCTTAACGCAACATCTTTCTAATGCTTAGACCGTGATGTGACAAAGTTTCGATCTCAACAAAAAATATTGCATTTAAAGCTGGAGACGAGAGCTGGGGTCTGGGATAACTAATGTAATAAAATCTCGTATGGAAATTATCAGTCTTACTTATAAAAATTTTGCAAATCTATGCTCAGTTAAAACACAAATTTACTCAATCAGCTGTAAGTCTAAACCCGCCATCTTGACTCTTAATAAGGTTTAACTGATGTTTAAGGTGATGTTTTTGACAGCTATTTAAGCAATTCTTAAACATCTCTTCACGCTAAAACAAGTTTATAAGTAAGACAATGTATGTCGTGCCCAACATCTAGGGTCTTAACACTAGACCATAAGGGATTTTAGTACAATCGCACATTTCATTCTTTAACGGTTTTTTTTCATGTAGACAAGCCTTTTATTTTTTTTAGAAAATTTATGTGACCAGAATCTTCCCAGCTCAAGAATTATTGTATTTAAGTTGCTAATTTATCCCTAACAAAATACGGACTCTGCTTGAGCACTATACTGTAGTGGTCTGCATTTCAAACCAATAAGATTTATTTAAATTTCATACTGATCTGTGTAGCCGGCCACGCCCATGAGCATGGGCCCCACTGGTCCAACATGGATTTGTTTATCTTTCTCGTTGCTTCCTTTGTTTGCTTCGTATTAACCCAATTTTATACCAAAATGAACCATGGACACTTATTCACGAAGATTTTTTTAATTGCATTGGCCTATGAGGGATTGCAAAAAATATATTTTTAATGCTAATACATGTAATATGATGAAGAGTTGTGATGTCTATACACAAAATAAAATATTAATTTGTAAGGTAAGATGGTCTTGAAATAGACAAATTCGCCTAAAGTGTAGTAAAACTGATAATAGAAGAAAGGAAAGGTAACTTTCAATGTATACTCACATAAGTGGGCTACATGACACTGTATTGTAATTAAATAAATAATTTTATGATAATATTATGCTGTTTAAATAGTCACATGTGTCAATGGTTTTCAGTTATTATGTCGTGAAGCGAATCAATCCAATATCTTACATTCCATTATATAACAAACAGACTGATTGTAGAAATATCATTTAGCTGATACATAATATATCATAACATAATTAAGCATGTAATAACATCAAACTATTCACTTGGAGCCATGCCATTGCTTGTTGCTATACATATTGTATGTTTACACAAAATTGTACCTTTAGATTGTTAAAACATTATTATTAAAAATTGGGTATTGACTAATAAAGGGAAGCGAAATTATTAAATTGAGTATTTTGATGTGGGACCGAAACTAAGATTTATAAATTGATGGTAATAAAAATTATTAGCATATATTGGAGCAGACTGATAATATATTGTTTGGGCAATAAGGTATTTACATAATATTTCCTGTTTATGTAGAATGAAGTCTCTTTTTGCCATAGAAACAACTGGACCGATTTTGTTTGGAAAAAAGGAAGTTATACCAAGTACTAATGTCGAAAATAAAATTACCTATTCTAGTTATACAATCACATAGGTGTTTTATTGAGGCATTGGTCTAAACACTGATCACTTTGTAATATAAAAGTAACCATTCATGATTAAGGGTTGCTTGGTAATAACGCTCTTCAGTGACGATTTTATATGACTCCCTTGTGAATCAGCGCGTTATGTAAACGATTGTAACATTGCGATTTAAGTTGTTTAAAAAGAAAGGATGTGACCAACTTCGTCTACTTTGCAGCATTGTATATGCTAGTCGTGTGTATTATTTTAATAGCTTTATATTGTATTGTATTGCAGCACCAACATAATTATAAAAAGTATATTTCAAACAGTAGATGGCTGTCACATTAACGATTTTAGAAAACCGTAAAATTGATATAACTTAAGTATTTTATGTTTTACAAATAGACTTAAATGGTGTTATATTAGTACTTAACAATAAATGTTTACCAAAAATAAAAATTATTAGAACAAAGTTAATTTCATATTATAATTTTGTGTTGATTTTGTTAAAAGACAATTAGTTAACAATGATTTATATTGTTATATAATATTAAAGATCTAGATAAGAAGCAGTCTTACAACTCCAGATTATTATTTTTATCGCCAAAGACCACTATTATTTTAAAATTATATTTTCAAGTTTTGGTTGATGGTAGTTGAACTAATTGATTCAGATAATAAACACAATTCCATATGCTGATTACATAATATAAAATAATTAAATAAAGTAATATATTTATATTACATTCAGATTAAATGAAGTGTCTCTATGTGAGAGATAGTTTAGACTAGAAGTAAAACTTTATCATAATTAATGAAAGTGTAATGGTAGACATGGCAAGTATTGTGTTTTCTATAAAACTAAGTGTCAATGAAAATATTTACAGTATTTATAATTTGTAAAGTTTTGATACATCACAATACAGAAGTATTAAAAGATTACTATGTTTAATTTATCCATTTTATATTAAGAGTAAATACCAATTAGACTGAAGTTTTATACCTGTGTTTGCTGTTGCCAAATTAAGGTTGCCAATTACTTTCAAAATAGTTTTATAGTGGCATTAACTTACTTTCACATTAGCATAATCAGTACAGCAGTGTTGATGGTTGTGTGAAATATAAACAAGGGCTTTTTTCACATATAGCACTTTATTTCAGTGATTATATTTAATTTAGAGTCACAATTTGTAGCTTTTAGGTTTATATTGTCCTTGTATTAGGAACACATATTGTGAAAAAGGCTCTAATTCATGTTACCCTGTAGGATGCAAAATAATTATTTTCTTTTATAATGGACTCATTTATAGTTGTGTTTAGAAAATAATATTCTGTTAATACAGAATATTATTTTCTAAACACGACACTATTATGTTTTAAGACTATAATTAGTCTTTAGACATTTTGGTTATTTTTTCCAAACATTGTATTTAATTTTTGTATATAAATGACACTAAAATGTAGTTAAGTAACTTTTGCAATAAATTGTATTTTTAATACACCTTTAATTTTGATTTTAATTTGTTATATTTGTACCCATCCTCACCAAGACAATAACCGAGTGTCTCTATTGGTCTATAGAATCAACATTACTATGAATTTACTATTGTTATATAGGGTAATTTTAATTTTGAAATTTATAATTTACAATAAATTACTCAAACTGTAGATGTAAAGTAAAAAAGTTTAAGTGTCAAACAAAATAGATATTAAATAAAAAGTAACTTTAACCTTAATGCCACTACTACAACTCTAAGAATATTAAAACAGTGGCAACATCACACCTTCAGTCAGAAATACACTTATGCACAATATTCCATATTCTATTAATTAAACTATAAACTTATCAAAAGGCAAGTAGAGGAAAATTGGGATTATTGGTGAAAATATTTGTTTTTAATGGATAATTTTGGCACAATGCTAGCAGAGCTGGAGATGAGTGTTGTTTTATTTATAAACACAATGTTAAAATAGCCCGAAATTGGTAATTTTTACATCCTCTAAGCTTTAAATTTTATTACATAACGATTAAAACAGATATTGTTCCCAGAAACAATATGGAGTTAGGTGTGATTTAATCTAATAATTTAATCTGGCTTAGTAAAGTTGCAGTGTCATGCAATCCCATATTATTATTTAGTTATAAAAAACAATAAGAATATAATACAAGAAATAAAATATTTAAATAAGAAAGTTAATAGTTAAATAAGAAAGTTAAAAGTTGTACAAGAATTTAATTATTGATTCTTATGTACATAATGTAGTAGGATGAAAATATTGCTGAATTAAAAATCATGTGATGTATCACTGGCAATTTAAGATTACCTTTTGAATAAAATGCATTATCCTAATAAGCAATACCTATATTATTGGGGTTACTTAATACCAAGTACCAACCATTTACGATACAAAGACACCATTATTTCAAAGAAGCTAACCCACACACTTGCACACAATAAAAGCAAAGTGTTATTGTTTTCCTTAGTTATCTAACATACAATTCTCAAAATATTCTATCATACCTTTAAAAACACGGAGCAACATTCAAACCTTATTTTGATAATATTTATCAGTGAAAAATACTAACTGGATTTTTTTTTCTATTAATTCATATTTAATATTAGTTCTAATAGGTTAACTGTAGATGAATTTTCTAGAGTAAATATATAAATGGCAATAATAACAATTGTAAATGCTGCAAAATACTTGTTATTGCGGAAAATGAATACACTTATTATTAACAGACCTATATACAAGGTCAATCTTTTTGCTACATTGAACACAATTTCATACTTTTGTTCTTTACCTACGCATTTACCAGACCAAAGGGTGTACATATCATCACACAATGTACAATTTGCAGATCCATCGCCTTTACAAGACTTGCAAGAGGGATCACAGTTTTTGCATTTATATGATCCTTCTCTATTTACACAATATTGGTTTTCTTTGCATAAAGATGATGAAGAACATTCATCTATATCTATACAAGATTTGGACTGCATTATCCAGCCATTTTTACATTTGTTACATGAGTTTACTCCTTCACCAGAACATCCATCACATGCTTTGTGGCAGGGCATACAAATAGAATTGCTTAAATAAAAGTTTTTAGAACATTCTTCACAGTAATTACCAGTGTACCCTGTATGGCATATGCATGTGCCATTGCCTTTTCTTGTACCATCTCCATCACATTTTCCATGACCACCGCACAGTTTGTTATTTTTATCTAATGGACATGGAATACATGATTCACTGAAATGATTTGGTGGACAACAATATTGTAAGTTGTCGATGCATAGCCAAGTATATAAATCAACAGTTTCAGGATCTTCATAGAACCACCATTTCTCTAAGACTTGTTCCACTTCTTCGGCCAGAGTGTAGCAATGATCTTGATATTTTTTCAGTTCAGAACACAGACCCTCTTGAATTTCAACTAACCGCATCTCACTTCTAGAATAAGATTTCAGTTTTGCTTCCTCCCAAGCAGCGTCTCCACCTTCATGTTTTCCGCGTGAAGTTCCCGACAGCCAATGTTTGAAAGAGTCAGTTAATATTTTGCAACGTTGGCAATCTTCTAATTTGCCAGTTCTTAGACTGCTTAGATCTGGTGATATTCTTTTGCTGATAGATAACTTGCAAAGAAAAAATAAATATAATAATAGGATCTTTGGTATCATACTAATATCTCTTACTTATTACAGGTATAGCGAGCTAAAAGTAGCAAGTACTATATACTTTACTGTTATTTTTTGTTAAATCGGCAATTGAAAAATAATAACATAACCTGCAAACTCACTCGAGTCAACTTTCATCTAAGGTTTATCTGTCAATCATCTAAGCAGAGACAATCGAAGAGTTAGTTCCCACTAGACGTTCATTATAACTGATATCAACCTAATGGCATGACTGACTGACGTATACTAATATGATGTATGTAAAAATTATCAAATTATGATTTATCAAATGCCCTTATTTCTATCAGTTTCATTTGAATCAACTTTTTTGGACTGAAAATAAGAAGTTATATCTCTCCTCGATAAAAAAGGACAAATTACTCTATCGTTAATTCATTTTCAGCTCACTATAGAATCTAAACATTTAATGTAAATAAAAAGAGAAGAAAGAAGAAGAGAACAAAAGAGCCTAGCCGCTCAATTTACTTTGCTCACTTTAGGAACACTGTAGCATTTCCGTAGTATTAATGCATTTTGACGTAGTGGTTATATTCTCTATGCACGCCCCTTTGCCTTGCCAATGTGAAGGGAAAATTAAAAAAAATCTCTATGCATAATTTCACGAATCACTGTTCAAAATTGTCATTTGTCAATTTACAATTGTCATTTTGTTCACCTGCGCGTTTAGCTGGAATTCGCTCAATTTAAATAAATAAAATAACTTTCTACTATTACCTAACAACATAATTAATATTTGATTAATATTTACTATAAAAATTATTTGCCTCCTTCATAAGTAGTCAATAAGATAATAAATGAGTTACATACTAACCTAAGTTGTATATCGCTAGGAACAGTTGTTGCGTGTTTTAAATGCTTATGGGATAATATACTGCACGATGGGTGACAAAATAAGGTAATTTGATAATTGTGTTATTTTATATTTTAGTATAGTCTCTCGAAACACACGATTTGATATTTCTTACCTATATCTTAAGGTAATAATTCACATGTGTATTTAGATATTGGGAAATTATGGTTTATCTGGTCAACATTTATACTTATTTCAATTTATATTATTAATAAAGCAGATAGATAACCATTGTAACTCGTTTTCAGGATTGATTCAGGGTTTGACATGAAGGGAAACTATGAGCCATCAGATTCAGAAGATGAATATTCAGATGAAAAGGAAATATTGGCAAAAGTAAGAAAACGAAAACATGATTCTGATAGTGAAGAAGAACTTTATGGATTTTCAGAGTCTGATGAAGATTCTGATAATAAAAAGGATGATTTAGGCATAGCTGATAGTGATGTTGAAGGCCAGGAAAAGTCTGATGATGACTTACCAGACTCGAAAGCATGGGGAAATAAGAAAAGGTCATATTATGCCACTGATTATGTTGATGAAGATTATGGAGGTTTTGGAAATGATGAAGAAGCTGCCCTTATGGAGGAAGAAGAAGCCAAAAACATACAAAAAAGGCTCTTAGAACAACTTGGAGATGAAGATTTTACACTAGAATTCTTCAATAAGCAAGTTCAAGAAATTAAAGAAAATGAAACTGTAATTAAAAGTGACCTAAGCCAAATGTCCAAAAGGCAAAAATTACAGCTACTGGAAAAAGAAAGCCCAGAATTTTCAGGTCTCGTAGATGATTTCAAGACAAAACTAACTGTTGCAAAAGATGACTTACATCCTGTTTTAGAGCTTGTTAAGGATGGCAAACTGCCTAAGTGCCCAGCTTCAAAATTTGTGAAGACAAATTATGATCTGATTCTTAACTACTGCACAAACATTAGTTTTTACTTGCTTCTAAAAAGCCAAAAAATTAATATTCAAAATCATCCTGTAATAAAAAGGTTGTATCAATATAGACAAATGCTAAACAAAATGGAGCCTATTTACTTGGAAGTAATTAAACCACAAATAGACAAAATAATGCTTGCAGTAAGAAATAATTTGAAACTACAAGTAACTGAACTACATGAAGAAAAGAAAGAAAGCAAGAAACGAAAATCTGATAAAACAATATCTGAATCAACACCTAAAAACTTAAGCTTATTAGTACAATGGAGAAAGATGATGGTGGGGATACAGGAGTGTCAGATAATGAGGAAGAATATGAAGGAAATGATTATTTCAAGAACAGTAATAAAATGGAAAATGCACATAGAGGTAATGATGAATCAGAAGAAAGTGGCTTTTCAGATAATGATGATAACTCTCCTACTGAAGTAGAAAATGATGAGAATAAACCTTCAACATCCTCCCAAGACATGATCAATGAAGAACTTGGAGACAAGCGTGAAATTACATATCAAATTGCTAAAAACAAAGGTTTGACACCACATCGAAAGAAGGAACAAAGGAATCCTCGAGTGAAACATAAGCTTAAATACAGAAAGGCAAAGATAAGGAGGAAGGGTGCTATCAGGGAGCCCAGAACAGAAATTTCCAGATATGGTGGAGAATCATCAGGCATAAAAGCCAATGTTAAAAAGAGCATTAAAATTAAGTAAACAACTTCATATTTATTTTCTCATTGTGTAACAGCATTATTTTATTTTGATTTCTGTATTAAAGTTGTACTCCACATGATGTTTTCTTTTTTGTTAATGTTGCCATCTGAAACAAGGAAAAATCATTACAATATTTTACCATTTATACCACAAAAATATGTAAAATAATAACGAATACTTACAGTTTCAATACTTTGTCTTTTCCTCCTGATGCAACATAAGCTCCATCTGGAGACCAGTCCACTGCATATACTTCGTCTGCATGGCCAGGTAGGTCTAACTCTAGTTTCTTAGTCTTCATACTCCACACTGTCAATTAATTTTACATTCAAACACAACAAATATATTTAATATGTCTAAATGTAATGGTCAATATAAAAAAATATATAATCCTACTATATTGTTGTACTTACACAAGTTGCATATTTTGTATTACATTATAGTAAGTTTTAAAATTAAATACCTTTTAATGTCGAATCGGCACTTGAGCTTAGTAACAATCTGGAATCAGCAGACCATGCCACCATGTAGACTGCTTGCACATGACCTCTAAGAGTTGTAATAAATTTACCAGTAGCAGCTTCCCATAGTTTAACAGACTTGTCAAATGATGCTGATGCTAATATTCTGAAACAAAAATGTATTTACATGTTAATAAATATAAAATATGATAATAATAAAATAAATATTTTTTTTATAAAATACCTGGTGTCTGGTGAAAATTTAACATCATTGATAAGTTGCTGATGGCCTGTCATCCTGGCTAATGGTCGTTTTTTCTTTCTCAGGTAGCCATAAGAACAATGTAAAATCATCTGACCCAGATACTAAACGTTCAGGACCATGTCGGCATACATCTTCATACCTTTGCAAGGCATTTTGTTGTAAGACATTTTCTATAATATTAATATAATTAAGTTATAATAATAAATTTATCTCAGATAAACATAAATTATAACTTTTGTATTACTTATACTGTAATAACTTAATGCCTACTGTATACTTTATGATATGTCCTCGGTATGGTTTAAAAAACTTACTGTCAGTATTTTTTGCAGTATGTTGGTCAGTGACTGGATGAAATGGTCCTGTGCGTAGAACATAATCTGTACTCAAGGCTAGAGTGTTGACCCAATGAGCATGCCCTTCAAGGTTCCTGCATAGTATTCCATCTTCAGCTCTCCATACCTGCGAGAAACTTAATATTTAATCTATATTTTAATTTTATACAAAACAGATGAAAAGCGCTTAGGTAAACAATTTTCTCCAAATAAGGTTGATTTTAACATATTTGCACTTTTATTTTTAATATCACATACTTTTAATACCATTAGATTGAGTTTGCATATACAATATTACTAATATCAACCTTGATGATCCTATCTTGGGAAGATGTATAAATCAGTCCACTACCACCCCACTTCACAGAAGTTACTGCCTTTGAATGTCCTGTCAGACTTAATATTGTAAGTCCTGTCACCGTGTCCCATATCCTTACATCACCATCTTTTGATGAACTTGCTAATTTCCTGCATTCTGGGTTGCTGAAATGGTATTGATATAATATATTGAACCTAAGATTTCAACTGTATACAATCATATACATTTTTTAGCCCTTATTTGATAATGTGTTACATATATATAAAATTAAAGATGTTAATTTAAATATAAGATTTAAACACTGAAAGGCAATTACATATGATAAGGTTCCCAAGCCATAGCTGTGATCCATTGCTTATGTCCAATCATTGTTTTGCCAATCTGATTGCCAGTGTTTGGATCCCATAACATGATTCTGCCTTGCTTGCATGCTGAAGCTAATTTTTGACCATCTGGTGCCCAATTTATGCATAATACCCAGTTTGTATGACCTGTAAAAAAGTAATCTATATTTAATTTTGTACATAATGAGAAATAAAAAATAATTATGTACAATACTTTAAACACATAATATTTTCAATCTTGTAGGAATAAAAATCTACAAGAAACTGTTTGCTCAAATTAGAATTTTATATGGTTCTTTTTGTTATAAAATTTAAATATTTTAATAAGAATACCATACCACCAAAATATTGAAGTTTAGTATAATTACCTTTACATACATGGTGCGGTGACTGTGTGTGCAAGTCCCAAAATCTGACCGTGGTATCACCAGAACCACTTGCTAACTTCTTGCCTGAGGGACTGAAGCTTGTTGATATTACAGCTTCTGCATGACCTGGTATTGAACTATGGAAGCATTAATAAAAGTGTTGCAATGAAAATCTAAAGGTAACATTGATTACATCATTTTCCCCCAAATGTATAAAACATTAATTCTTTATTAATTATTCTAAAATATGCTATAATAAATTGCTTAATTTACCTGGTGCATCTAGTAACTGGCCTCACTCTGAATACAGCCTGCTGCTGATAAATGATCTCTAAAACTTCTTCAGAGTTTAAAATCTTTACATCAAGAGCGTCTTTCAATGTATTGGTTATTTCAACATCTTTCACAAAAAATAAAAATGGTTTATCTTCCTACAAATATAAATTATTTTCATTTTATAAGAATGGTTTTACAGTATTATTAAATCGTCGAGAAAATGGTCTTACCTCTTGTAATAGAGCATTACAAATAAGTTGTAATTGGTCTTTGTTAATATTTAAAGGTAAGTCTAAAGTGCTACCAATTTCTTTCTCCTGTATCTGATTTTAGTTTAGCTTGTACAGAAATTGGCAAATCCTCGTCCATTATAAGTGTCTTATTTTATTAATTTCCTGTTAATTATAAATCAAAACAGGTCTTTCGGCAAATCCTTGTTGAACGTGAGATAACCTCAAAATCAGTGTTGCTGCCAGGGCACTTGATTTTTTTTTTCGTCCTTAGAGGACAGGCTATAGTCTTACGACCATACTGCCTAGTCTTACATATTCAGCCAGGGCACTTGAGTCGTAAGTTACGTTTCGTTTCCTGAAATGTTACATTTTTGCTGCAAAAGTTACATTGTTTTTTTTTTAACTGTTTACAATAAAAAAATTGTATTATAAAACTCGTTGTCCTCAAAAATTACAAAAATTGCCTTAAATATAAAAATTACTTACATGTTACGCGAGGGAGTCAAAAGTTACTAAAAATGTAAGAAATGTAACCTTCTGGTAACGCTGCTCAAAATAAAAGTTAAGGAGATACCTCAAGGTCCATTTTCATACATTTTGTTTCACCTTTAATCTGGGTAACTAAACAAGTATTGGCAAGTAAAGAATTTAAATTCACGTCTAGTTAGTGATTAGTTCTCGCAGTTGAAAGAAAAACGTAAAAATAATTAATAATCATGGATATTTCTGCCTTTAAAATTTCGTCATATTAAATTTTCACAATGCATATTAATGAATCACAAAATGAATCACAAAATCACGAAATGAATCACATATTATAAATGCATATAAAAATAATTGTGATCAGTGGCGATTTCATTTTGACATTTTATTTTATCACTACTGGCAACAATTTTATAAATGTCCGACTTCGGAGACTTTTAGGCGGGAAGTCAAATAAGGCGGCAATTTTTAATATCGCTTAAATTTTATTTTATTTTTTGCTAGTAAATATTATATAAATACTTTGTAATATAGTTTTGTAAATAAAGTATTCCACAATGGGTCCTCCCAATGATGGAGAGGACCCTGGAGATATCAAAAAAAGGAAATATGCAAAAATTTCCACCAGTGATCCTAAGGCCAGTAATTTGGACAAATATAAAATTTTTATAAAGCCTAATTATAAGAGACTTTTCCTGGAAAATGGTACTTGTGAATATATAGTTTATGTTGAGTCGACTGAAAATGAAAAAGTGGGGAATAAAAACCCTATTACATTAACAAATCTGTTTTGTGACAATGTCAAAGGCATAATTGGAGTACACAGAATAAATGCTTTAAAAATTGGTGTATCCTTCAAAACAGCAGGAGCTGCCAACAGTTTTTGAAAATGGAGGATTTTTTTACTAAAAAATAAATTAAAAGCTTTCATTCCCTCCTATCTAACTGAAAAAATGGGAGTATTAAGATATGTACCCAAAGACATGAGTAACGAAGAGATATACAGGAATATCAGCTGTGACAGTGAAATTATTTCAATCAAAAGAATGATGAGGAAAGTGGATGGTATATTAACACCTATGGGTACAGTCATAGTAACATTTGCCTCAACATCCTTACCCCAGTATGCTTATATAAAATTATTTAGATATCAAGTTACCCAATATATACCTCCACTCCTTCAATGTTTCAAATGCCTTAAATTTAACCATTCTGCAAAGGTATGCCGAGGAATCCAAAATTGCTCATCATGTGCTGGAAAGCACTCTTATAAAGAATGTGATGTGGAAGAAATAGTGTGCATAAATTGTGGGGGTAACCACTTAGCAGTGTCCAGAGATTGCCCAATAAAAAAGAAGAAAATGGAGGAGAAAAAAAACAAATATTTCCAGAATTCGTATGCCACTGTTGTGAGTACACCACTTATCTATAATGACAAATCTTTCCCTGCATTGCCCACAAAAATAAATACAAATAATTCTAAAGATAATGAACTTAATGTACAGGAAATAGCTAATAATGATATTATTCTTAAGGCAATAGTGAAATCCATTGTTACTCTAGGTAATAATTCCGACAATACTCCACTTACTACTAAGAAAATTAAAGAAATATTCTTATCAAATTTAATTTAATGGATAATTATTTACAAATATTACAGTATAATATACAAAGTTTGCAGAGTAAAAAAGCCTTATTACAAAATTTATTAGTTGAAAAGTCTGTTGACATTTGTCTTCTTAATGAGACTTGGATAAAACCCAACACTAGAATTCCAAATTTCCCATCATATAATTTTCATTATAAAGTATCCAAAAACCCTCATCATGGAGTCGGTATACTAATCAAACATGGTTTACAGTACAGTATAATAGACACTTTGTATCATGAGTCCATACAAAATATATGTATTTCATTAAAAACTGGCACAAGTTGTATATATTTACTTTGTATTTATTGTCCACCCACTAATCAATTTGATGATTTAAAATTGAAGAGACTTATAAATTCCCTTACCAAGGCCTTGTGTTATAATGGGTGATTTTAATGCTCATCATATGGCTTTTGGATCTAATTATGACAACAATAGGGGTAAATGCTTGTTTAACCTTATAGACGATTGTGATTTATGCATTTTAAATGACGGATCTACAACAACGGTCCCTTATCCTGGTAGACAGGCTGCTGCATTAGATTTGGCTCTTACTAGTTCTTCTATTGCTCATCTTTGCAATTGGTATGTTCATGATGACCCAATGGGTAGTTACCACCTTCCAACTTTTCTTGAGATAAATGTGCAACCATCATCATACTGTGTCTCTCCTGTAAATGAAAGTAAATATATATATAGCAAAGCAAATTGGTCTGAATACTGTTCTCTGAGTGAAAACGGATTTTCGCATTTGGATCTGGTCAATGATAGTTCCCTAACATTGTATAATAATTTTGTTCAAATATTAAAAACTTAAGAGATAAAACTATTCCTAAAGTTAAAAAAAGATCAATTAACTCAATTTCTAGAAAACCTGTTCCATGGTGGAATCAGAACTGTACTGATGTCGTAAATAATTCTAAGAAAGCTCTGAAAGATTATTTTTCACAGCCTACAAAAGAAAATTGGATAAAATATAAAAAGTTAGATGCTGCTAAGAAAAGAATATTAAAAGAGGAGAGCATTACTTCTTGGCAAAACTTATGTGGTAGTTTCAACAGACTAACACCAATTTCTCGAATATGGGGATATGTTAGAAAATTTAAGAGGATAGGGATTAGTGACAAAAACAGAAATTTTAATGATGACTGGGTTCCTGATTTTATAAATAATTTAACAGACACAACACAAATCAGTCAAGATAGGTTAACTTATTTATTTGAAAGTGCAACTGAAACTGATATTAACACATTTCTTAATAGTACATTTAACTTAAATGAATTACATATATCTTTGAAATCTAGAAGAGATACTACTCCGGGACTAGACAACATTCCATATTTATTGGTTAAAAAATTACATTTGAATGCACAAATCATTTTACTTAGTATTTACAATAGAATGTGGAAGGAAATAGTTATACCAACTACCTGGAAAACTCAATGTGTCATTCCTATATTAAAACCTAATAAGCCCATAAACAGTGCAACGTCTTATAGGCCAGTTTCATTATCTTCATGTTTGGGTAAACTATTTGAAAATATGTTAAAATTAAGATTAGATTATTTCATTGAGTCAACTAATGTAATTCCTTCAGTACAGTTTGGCTTCAGAAAAGGCAAAAGTTGTTCTGAAAGCTTTGTATCATTAATATTTGACATAAAACAAGCTAAATTAAGTCACTCCAATATGGTATGTGTATTTTTAGATGTAAAAGGTGCTTTTGATAATGTTAATATAGAAGAACTCATTCAGATTTTACACAACACAGGTATGCCTGCCCAAGTTTTAAAGTGGTTGTATAACTTTATGAGTGATAGAACTGTATATGTGAAGTATAATGACAAACTGCATGGGCCTAGATGTGTAAATAGAGGTGTTATGCAAGGGGCTACACTGTCGCCACTATTATATAATTTATATACCTCAGAAATTTCAAAATATGTTGACACAACAAATGTTAAGATCCTACAATTTGCAGATGATTTGCTTTTGTATAGCACAAATCAAAATTTGCATGTTGCTCAAAGTAACATTAACAATGCACTGAAACAGTTGTACAATTTCTATCATAATAAACTTAAACTTGATATTAGCCCTTCAAAAGTTCAGTTTTAGTTTTTAGTAAACAGTTAAATGTAAATGATGTAAATATTTTTACAACACAACTCAAATTCCATTGGTAAAACAACACAAATTTTTAGGAGTTATTATTGATGATAAGCTTAAGTTTGATGAACACATTAAACATATTTGTAAAAAAGCATTAAATGGTATTAATTTACTAAGACATTTAGCAGGCACTTACTGGGGGTCTGACCCAAAAACAATGGCTATGTTGTATAAGAGTATAATTAGAAGTCACTTTGACTACAGCTGTTTAGCATACATGAATGCTAGCAGAACTCATTTAAAGAAGTTAGATGTGATACAAAACATGGGCCTGCGACTCATTTGTGGAGCTATGAGATCAACACCTATTAACTCACTAGAAATAGAAACTTGTATACCTCCTCTGGTTTTGCGTAGATTACAGTTGGCCCAAAGATTTTATTTGAAAATAGTATCCTTAAACAATAGCATTCTTCACAAACAACTCGAATTGAGTCCTCTGGACATAGAACCAGTCTCATCTAATGTAGTCACTGCTCCTTCACTTGTACATGGGACAATACCTGAAATCCAAACAATTTATAACTTGGTTAAAAAGAATTCTAAGCATATTCAAAAATATAGTAACTGGTCATTGTATACTAATTCATTTAAAGTTCTTATTGATTGTCCTATAATACATGTAAATACTGTACATGACAATACTGATTTTTTAGAATTTAAGAATAGCAAAAACAATTATTATTTATTATATACAGATGGATCCAAAACTGATAGTTACTGTACAGCAGCATTTTATGATCCTCAACTTAATTATACAAAATGTATTAAGATAAGTACTAACTGCAGTATATTTACAGCAGAGGTATATGCAATTTATTGTGCATTGCTCTATGTAAATACGACTGTAAGTAATATTTTAATAATTTCAGATTCTAAGAGTGTTTTGTGTTCATTAAATAATTTCCACATTTCCTATAAAATAAATTATTTGGTGCACGCTATTAAAAATAAGTTAACTCAACTCCGAGATGAGAAACACCTTAATATAGAATTTTTGTGGGTTCCATCACACAGTGGCATACGTGGAAATGAAATAGCAGATAAGGCAACCCACGCGAACCCTGATGAGGATCACACAGAGTCGATGAAGGTCCATTTTACCGATTATTACAGCTTGTACAAAAGTAGCAATAAACTGTTATGGAAAGAATACTGGGACTTTACCCTGCAGACCAAAGGAAAATGGTACAGCAAAATACAGAAAGAATTACCAACGAAACCTTGGTATCATCAACACAAATATATTGACAGAAAGTTTTTTAGCTGCATCACACGCATGAGGTTGGGACACTGTTTGACTCCAGCACATCTTTATAGACTTCATATAGTGAATAGTAACAGATGTTCTTACTGTAATCAAGCAAATGCTGATTTGGACCATATCGTACTTCGGTGCCCTGCGTTTGGAATTGACCGTTTATTATTAGCGAACGATTTATGTGATAGTGGTACATGTGTAAATAATAGCATTGAAAGTATTCCCCGCCAATTGGAAGATATATTATCCAATACTCAAATGTATAAAGCTTTGTTTATCTACATTAGTCGTACTATTAAGAAAATTTAATTGTAATTTGTATCAAAACTTCTATTTGTATTTTTTAACTAAGAACTGTTTGTTTAATATAGTAGATAAAATAATTTATGTATGCGTCTGAAGGACTTGTATCCATGGACAGAAATAAATTAAAAAAAAAAAAAAAAAAAAATGTCCGACTTCGGCGTTTAACATACGTGTTATGTTTATTTTATTTGTAATTTAATCGTTTGGTCGTGCGTTCCTTAACGATATAAAATGAAATTCCTATATTTATTGTTCACGATATGGACTATAGTCAACTGTGACGAACATACACACACATATAAGGAAGGAGAACAAGTGGTGCTATGGATGAACACGGTCGGCCCCTATCACAATCGACAAGAAACGTATGCATACTTTTCTTTACCTTTTTGCGTTGGCACCAAAGTAACAATTGGTCATTACCATGAAACGCTGTCGGAAGCTCTGCAGGGAGTCGAATTGGAGTTTAGTGGCTTAGACATTACGTACAAAGACAACGTACCGGCGCAACAATTCTGTGCAATCGAACTGAACGCGCAATCCTATAAAGCGCTTGTGTATGCCGTTAAAAATCATTACTGGTACCAGATGTATATAGACGACTTGCCGATATGGGGCACGGTTGGAGAAATTGACGGCGATCAGTATTATATCTGGACCCATAAGAAGTTTGACATAGGTTACAATGGAAATAGGATCGTGGAAGTAAACCTTACAGCCGAAAATAAGGAACGATTAACACCCGATGCGAAGATTCCTTTCACTTACGAAGTTAACTGGAAGAAGAGCAACATCAACTTTGAAGACAGATTTGATAAATACTTAGATCCAAATTTCTTCCAGCACAGAATACATTGGTTCAGTATTTTTAATAGTTTTATGATGGTCATCTTTTTAGTTGGTCTTGTTTCTATGATTCTTATGAGAACATTACGCAAAGATTATGCTAGGTATTCTAAGGATGATGACCTTGATGACTTGGAAAAAGATTTAGGTGATGAGTATGGCTGGAAGCAAGTCCATGGCGATGTCTTCAGGCCAGTCCCACATCTTGCTTTGTTCTCTGCACTAATTGGCTCTGGTTATCAACTAACTGTGGTCACATTAGCTGTTATTATATTTACCATATTTGGTGAATTGTACACCGAGAGAGGGTCTTTACTTTCAACTTCTATTTTCATTTATGCGGCAACTTCCCCTGTTAATGGTTATTTTGGTGGATCTTTGTATGCTCGTATGGGTGGCAAGTTGTGGATTAAACAAATGCTTCTATCAGCATTTTTCTTACCTGTTCTGGTTTGTGGAACGGCATTTTTTATTAACTTCATTGCTATGTACTACCATGCCTCCAGGGCAATTCCTTTTGGCAGTATGATTGCTGTTATGTCTATCTGTACCTTTGTCATCTTACCTCTCACTTTGGTGGGAACTGTTTTGGGACGTAACTTGGCTGGCCAGCCTGACTATCCCTGTAGAATCAATGCTGTTCCTAGACCTATCCCTGAAAAGAAGTGGTTTATGGAGCCATTTATTATTATTATTGTTGGGGGTATCCTGCCGTTTGGTTCAATATTTATTGAAATGTATTTCATTTTCACCTCATTCTGGGCATACAAGATCTATTATGTGTATGGATTTATGTTGCTTGTTTTCCTAATATTGATGATTGTGACTGTTTGTGTGACAATTGTATGCACTTACTTCTTGCTGAATGCTGAAGACTACCGTTGGCAGTGGACTAGCTTCTTGTCTGCTGGTAGCACTGCCATATATGTGTACTTGTATTCATTCTACTACTTTGTTTTCAAAACCAAGATGTATGGCTTGTTCCAAACTACATTTTACTTTGGATATATGGCGCTGTTTAGTTTAGCTTTGGGCATTATCTGCGGAACTGTTGGATATTTGGGTACTAGCATATTTGTCAGGAAAATTTATTCGACTGTCAAAATTGATTAAAATGTGGATATATTTGTTGATGCCACTTAATCAGAGTTTTAGGTATAATGAAACCATAATAGCAATATTCATAAGCAAACTGCCCTACTTTTATCATATTTTGTGTAAGGCAGATGAATATAATATTAGTGCAAATTATGAATGAAATCCATAATGATTTTTATTTGATATAATTGGATACATTCCCAAAAGTCAAAAAAATCTTTATACACTTAGAAGCAAAGAGCATTTGAAATTTTCTCAATGTGCTCTCCAGTGTGTGGTGTGTAAATGAGTAACAGTAAATTGCGGTATTGTGAAATATAAGCGAATGTATCGAAAGAACATTGTTAAAACACATTAAGTCAGTAAAATAACAGTTTTGAATACGAAGAGCTTTGATTCAGTAGAAGTTATTTATTAGAATTAATATTCTGGCATCCACATATTTTATTGTTTCAATGTAACCGTTAGTAATTGAGCAATTTTTTGTCTGTTTGATTGTTTGAAATAGGTATGTTATTTTACCTGGTCTTTACAATATAATCTCAGACTGGGTAGTGTTGTATCATTTGATAATTAATTCTTTTCTTTACAGTGTAAATATTCTCTCTTGTTTTAGATAATAAATATAACAGTTATGGTAAAATGTGCTGCAAATATTATGCTGCTATACTGCAGATAGTTTAATAACAATGTTCATTGTTTTAGAACTATAAACTGAAGAGTTTATGCAGTGTGGAATGACATTCTTCAAAACACTTTGTTATGGAAGGATGAATCATGAATGTAGTATAAATATAGAGTTAATCACGCATTGTCATTTTTAATTTTGTAAATACTAGGACATTATAAATTGTTAATATAAAAATTTAATCTTGAAATATTTCACAAATAACATGTCTATCTTTAATTTTTATTATGTAATTACTGTATGCCATCCAATATGAAATTGTATTGTATTTTTTGGCATGGAAATAAAGTCAAAATAAACCAATTATACTTTCTTATTGTTTTAAATTAATATAAAAAGATTAATAAAAAAACAACAATTTATATTATACACATTTTATTTTAAACATCATCCTGATCTCCATCAACAAACTTTTCTGCATCAATTGCACCTTTTCTAGATTTCTTCCCTCCTGTAGCCTTTGCATTAAATGACTGAGCTGTTCGTTTCCTAAGTAGATCAATATCTTCATTTTCATTGCCTTGATCTGCCCATTCTAAAACTAGCCTTCTCCCATAAAGATGTGTCGACTGACATAGTGCTTCGAATGCACTCTGTAAACAAAAGAATATGGATGTAACCTACTCATGGAATGCATATTGTTATGTAGATCACTTTACATAATATATATACAAGTACATACTTTAGCGTCTGCTTTAGTATGATAATCCACGAAGGCAAAGCCTCGATGTTGATCCGCGCCTGGTGTCAATTTTTTTGGCAACCTCAAAGTTTTAATTTCCCCAAATGCTCTGTAAAATATTGATAAAATAAACAACTAATTAAAATGGTTTTAAAGATAAGCGCATTATACACCATAATCAAACAGCCGCTCTGATATCAAAAATAATTAGTTAGTCGTAACTTCATATCAGCTAATCGTATACGGATACCGACATGAGTTCATTACCTGAATATTTCGTGCAACTCTTGTCTGTTAGCCTGGAATGGGACGTTACGTACGAGTATTTTAGTTCCGTTTTGAGGGGTCACCTTATTAGTTTTTCTGGCTGTTGTCACGTCGGCGCTGGAAACAAATTGATATTCCTATATATTTTTTCGATTCCTACCTAATGTAGTGTTTAAGAATACTTATGCAATACAAGTTTAATATACTTAAGTGGTAAAATAAATATTGTTAAGTAATATAATAAATTCTGTATGAAAAACCAGATGGTTTTTGGTATTACTTAGTATTGACTAAGTACTTAATTCTTATCTAAAAACTGCATGGACTGCAACAGTTAGAAGTAAGTACGATCAAAAGGCCCATGTTACATATTTAAATATCATAACATACTCAGTCAATATCTGCTTAATATCAGGCCGGAGATTCTATCTTGCGTACAATTAAATTCAATTTTAATAACGGCACGCTAATACAATATTTTTGTTATGTTCGTTACCTATAGGCATATCGTTTTATCACTGTCCTTGTGAATTTGCTGGGAAAATGTAATCACTTACTTACCTAATGTTAAATGTAAAAGTTTGAAGTTGAAAGTTAAACAATTAAAAATAAACATTTATGGCTAGTGATACAACGGAACAGAAAAAACAGGTGATGGTAAGCCATTAGTAAAACAAAATATGAAAAAAAAAACATGCAAGTTTTGCGAATCTCCTGCTATTTTGGAAATAGACTAAAATATCTAATTTTACGAATTTTTATGCTTTTATGGGGTGAAGAATTTTAGTATAACATGAATAAAAAAACATATGTACTTGTTGCCACGTTCCGATCTCTTCAATTCTAAAGTCTTTCCATCCAATGTGGAGTTTTGTAATGACTTCAGCGCTTCATTGGCGTGTTCTTTTCTATAATATTGAACGAAACCGTATCCCATTGAAAGAAATTGGCCGGGTCTCTTCGGATCTTTCTTTTTTGCGATGGTTACACTATACAATTTGCCGCAACTTGAAAAATGCTGTAAATGAACAATAATCAAAGTTTATCGATATTTAGGTGTTTAAGAACACAAACACATCACGCATTTATCCCGGAGGGGCATGCAGAGGCGCAACCAGGGCACCGACTTTTCGCCAAGTGTGTTGCGTCCCATGATGTGATAGGGGCCAAGCCTATAGCCATATCGGGGACAAATTCCAGACTCCGGGCTGATACTGAGCAGAAAAACCCAAATAGCACTTTGCCCCACTCGGGATTTGAACCCGGGACCTCAGGGCGTTGCCGTACCGCGCATGCAGTACAACTACGCCACCGAGGCAGTCCAGTCAGTCAGTTTTGAATAAATTTGGGCATATATTATATTAATAAAACAAAACAGTCATAATTAAACTGCTATAAAAAGACATCGCTGAATATAAGATTTGACTAATTTTAATTTTTACCTGTCTTAACGCGTCCTCAGTAGTCTGGAAGAAAAGATTTTTGACAAACAATGTCGTATCGTTTTCCGGCTCCATGAGATCATGGACTTCTTCAATTATAACATGTTCATCAACTTTCTCGTTCTTAACGTATTCAGGTTTTGAATCTTTATTCATTTTATTCTTATTTTCTGGCATTGGATTTTCGTCTTTCAATTCATTTTTATTTTCTTCCTCCGTTTCCTTATTACTATTTTCTGTTTTATTTGTTGATTTAACGAATACATTCTCCGGCGCCCATTCTAAATATAAAGGAGAACTTTTGAACTGTGAATAGGCTAATTTTGTAAAAGCTTTCTTGGCTTCGAATGGCTCAATGTAATCTACTAGCACAGTGATTCCATGTTTCGGCATTAAAAACCTTGCGATCTGTCCGTGCTTTTCGAATAACGCTTTGAGTTCGTCTTTATCTGTGTCTGCTGGTAAATTCTTTATTAAAATACAAGTGTTTGATCGTTTCTTGGCTGGCTGTAAACAAATGAAATGTTTTGTTAAGTTTACGACAGGATTAATTACACAATTAAATGTTATTACTTACTTTATTAAATGCATCTAAATAGACCCCATTACTTTCAAGAAAAGCCTTTGTTTCGGCTACGAGTTGTGTTTCACCAAGTGCTAATCTAACGGCCGCGCTGGTGGCTATAAAACAAACATTAATTATTAATTTTTAGTTAGTTTTTAGACATAAACCAATCGATATTAAATCGTACTTGTAAAAAGAAATATTTATATCATTTTATTTTAGTCTTATGGGTATTATTATAATCTTACTTTTGCTGTTATCATTAAGCAGTTGATCTTTTGTAGTATTGTAGTTGGCCGCAACAACATCTGCGACCGCATTGGCTCCTAAGAATAGGATGTTCCAATTGTGCGATGATTTAGCCTGAGCTTTTAACTTCTTTGCTTTTTTTTCTTTGAATGATAAACCCTCTGTAAAAGAACAAGGAGTTATATACTTAGTCTGGCCATAAATACTGTTACACTTAATTATAAAAAAATATTACATTTGAATTTCGAATCTGTCATTTTTATACGATTGTTCATTGTGTTTTCTCATTTTGGCGCCAATACATTGTAAAATATTTTGCGATATTAAAATGGTGTGGGGTGATAAAGAGAACCGAATCGCTGTGATAGCATTACACAAAGTAGGTATGGAGCCAAATGCAATTTTTAAAACTCTCCATACACTTGGTATTAGTAAAATGTTTGTGTACCGGGCTATTAATAGGTACAATGAGACCTCCTCTGTTTGTGACAGAAAAAGATCTGGCCGTCCACGTAGTGTTCGTACGAAAAAGGTGGTCAAAGCAGTAAGGGAAAGAATTCGAAGAAATCCTGTCCGAAAGCAAAAGATTTTATCTCGGGAAATGAAGATAGCACCTAGAACCATGTCGCGTATTTTAAAAGATGACTTAGGACTTGCAGCCTATAAGAGACGCACTGGCCATTTCTTAACTGATAATTTAAAGAAGAATAGGGTGGTAAAATCGAAACAACTACTGAAGCGGTACGCAAAGGGAGGTCACAGAAAAATTTTGTTTACGGATGAGAAAATTTTTACAATTGAGCAACATTTTAACAAACAAAATGACCGTATTTATGCTCAAAGCTCTAAGGAAGCTTCCCAATTAGTCGACAGAGTGCAACGTGGACATTATCCGACTTCAGTGATGGTTTGGTGGGGTGTTAGCTATGAAGGAGTGACTGAGCCATATTTTTGTGAAAAAGGTATCAAAACATCGGCACAAGTGTATCAAGATACCATTCTTGAGAAGGTAGTTAAGCCCCTTAACATCACCATGTTCAATAACCAAGTATGGTCCTTCCAGCAAGACTCGGCGCCGGGTCATAAAGCTCGGTCCACGCAGTCTTGGTTGGAATCGAACGTTTCGGACTTCATCAGAGCTGAAGACTGGCCGTCGTCTAGTCCCGATCTTAATCCGCTGGATTATGATTTGTGGTCAGTTTTAGAGAGTACAGCTTGCTCTAAACGCCATGATAATTTGGAGTCCCTAAAACAATCTATACGATTGGCAGTGAAGAATTTTCCCATGGAAAGAGTGCGTGCTTCTATTGATAACTGGCCTCATCGTTTAAAGGACTGTATTGCAGCCAATGGAGACCACTTCGAATAAGCTTTTTATATTTTTAATTGTTTTATATTTATGTATTAAACTGACACACTGTAAAAGTAATAAATGTTATTTGCAGTTAACAATTTTCTTTTTTCTTTATTACAATATTTATGGCAAGACTAGGTAGATTATAATTAACCTTTCTGGTGTAAAATTTTACTAATATAAGCTATAAATGAGAAAGTGTTACGTTTGGGTGTTTGTAAGTAGATAACAAAGCAATTACTAAATAGATTTGGATAAAATTTGGCACATATATTACTTTAACATTATATTACATTAACATAGGTTACTTTTTATTCTACTATAGTATA
Source organism: Manduca sexta (assembly GCF_014839805.1). NCBI lineage: Eukaryota > Metazoa > Arthropoda > Insecta > Lepidoptera > Sphingidae > Manduca > Manduca sexta. Next base: position 8,985,112 of record NC_051128.1, read on the forward strand.
AGCTTCTTTTTATCATAGATAAGGTGGACTTTTATTCATTGAATATTTCACGTGGACAAGTCGCGAGCAACATCTGATGATTAATACTTTTGACCATAATGTCATACATGCTTACCATTATCACTATCGCCTTCAATCGCCTCCGTCCTGGCTGGCAGTAAGTGTAGCATCCTGCCGCAAAAAGTCGTGCCGTCCAGTTCCGTATACGCTTTCACAGCGTTTTCGGGAATCATGAACGTTACCGTAGCGAAACCTTTCGGTTGCCGCAGCACCGTATCTATGGGCATGTTCACTTCTGCCAGCGGGCCTAGAAATATTAATTTATACTAAATTTGAGGAATAGTGTGTTGCCTCTTAACTCTAGTGAGAACAATCAGTTTATATAGCCTATTGATCGTGAGCTGCGAAGATCTCTACAATATTTGGGAACAGTATTTGTCTGGAACTGGATTAGGTTGACAGGCGAAAACTTCAACTGCATTAAGATTGAAATTTGAAAAATTTGTTGACCTTACTGTAGAGTATGATAAACGCAGATGGCTGACAATATGTATGTTATAAGTTATAGATAGATAAGTTATAAACTTGACTGAAGTCGCAAAGGCACGGTTGTTCCTGCTGCAACATATTGGTATTGAAAACTGTAAGTCTGAGTTGTCCTTGGTAAGGAATCATTATTTTAGTGACATATCGATTGGAAAAAATACTAATATTTTTAATAAATAATATAAATTGGTTAGGCGATGTAGGCTGACTTCGTATTACATAATGGGTCGTATACCTAAATTTAATAAAATGTTTACAGTCTGCCTATCCCTTCGAGAAAAATGAGAGACAAGGTCTCACATTGTTAGGCAATAATTGAAGTTATTTGTTAACGTTATAATAAATATGATGATTGTATTTATTTACTTTAAGGTCAAGCACAAAAGGCATGCGACGCGACGTTACAAACACAAAACACGTCAGCGGCGCACTAATCTATGTTGTTTCAGCCCGTAAAAGGCCCTGTATATAAAATTAAGAAACTTCTCCCTGCATCCCTAAATAATATTATTAATATCATGAAGTTTACGCTACTGATGTATTGGAAGGCATGGATGAAACCGTTTTCCGATTGCTTTAATCTTTCTAAACGTTGCGACAACGCGATATCGCAACGCTTTTATATGTATTGACCTTATGTTCTTATCTAATTGATTGCTTCAATAGTCAATTGATAGTATTACATGAATTAACACTATAATGTACCTAGTAATGCACTTTAAAAACATTGTTATCTGTTAATTGTTTAAGTAAGATTGAAGGTAACTATTAGTAAAACATTACTTCAACATAATCGTCATAAAACTTAACAAACATGATTACATTGCATAATATTCAAATAAAAAGTATTGGATGAATGAATCAGGCTTTATGTAACTTTATTTGTACATTTAGGTACATATTCATGCGAACCCTCACGAAACCATTTTGTTAATTAGTAACTTTTGACTATATTAAGGCTCTGGTATTTTTAATGTTAAATACTTGATGAAGAATATGTCTAGATAGACATGAAATCTTCAAACGCGTCGAAAATAATAGAGACGAACTGTTCATCGCTACATCACCTTCCTACGCTTTGTGCACTTTAAGCTTGTCATTGCGTTCACCCTTGTTACTCACTACCCGAGTTTATATTGTTTAAATATGTCAGTTGGTGTCATTAAGTGTGTAGAAACAACAAAGGTCGATTTAATTAATGTGACACGTTGTCATAGTGCTGGCGGATATTTATTTATTTATTTATTTTACACTTTGTACACATGGTATACAGGCGGACTTAATGCCATGGGCATTGTCTCCCAGTCAACAGGATATCGTGTCTGCCTCGAATTTATTTTTTTATTGTTGGCCTCAGATCAGGGAGGATTACATAACCAACAATATGCATTCCAATGGAAACTGGGCAATAGCTGGTATCATTATGCACGCACACAAGGCCAAGTAGAATTGCGTAGAGACAGCGTATGACGCAGCTGTCACGCACACTAGTTTATAATAGTTTGTCTATTTGTTTTAGTGTCACTGAGGCGCGTTGCTTAATCTAGACGGACTTATAGTACATCAAAGATTTACTAAAGAGGATTTAAATTTTAATTTTGGATTATTTAAATTTAAGATTTTTTAGTTCAATTATTCCTAAATATTAAAAAAAACTGATTATTGTAGTTACTGAAATGTAGACATAAAAATAACTAGAATCTATGTGCATTAATTATATTAATATTATGTTAGTTGTAAATGACTTTTAGTGCTGTTAGAACTCGTTTATTTGTAGTTATCTTACCATACTTCTCAAACAGAGCTGTTACTTCAGCTTCTGACACAACATAGGGCAAGTTTCTCACAAATATACTCCCACTTTCACCAATGCTTTCTTCGTTATTTGTTTGCTGCAAATTGAACAATGAAAATAATTCTATTTTATGTAGTCAAATGTTAATATGAATAAGCAAATAATTATTTTTTTTGTGCTTGCAGTTTAATATTTCTTTAAAATAAAAAAACTAGGTTTTCAAGTATATGTTAAAAATTAAATTAAATTTTTCATGTAAATGTTACCTGTTCTTTCTTTTTATTATCGGCTTCTTGTTGTTCTTCAGCCTCTTGTTTTGCTCTATTTTCGTACTTGTGTATATGTATTCGATGGTTGCCTTGAAAAAGATTTATAAGACTACATGTCAGTTGGAAACCTTTTTGACTATTCTAATTATTAAAAAATAACAAAAAGTATGAATATAATACAGAGAAGGAATGTTTGTTGGTTGCTTTACACCTCAGTCCACACACATACACAGATATACATTAGGATTACACTCCAAAAACTATAGTTTAGATATTAGGACCTACATCAAAAATTATAAATATAAATATTAATATTTTTAACACGCTTTTATTAGCTTGGGTTGTATCTATGTATGTAACGGAATCTTTGAGCTCAATTTTCACCAATTTCCAGAAGTCTGATTGATTTGAAACTTTACACACGTATCAAGGATCGATGACAATGAAATAATTTGATAAGAGTTTCCCATTATCCTTATTAGGACCGCCAGGATTCATAAATTCTTTTATAGATCCGCTGTGAAAGAGTAAAAGAGATAGAGCTAGCGCGCGATCTGCGCATGCCTGCGGTTTCGGACTTACTCTGTCGGACTTGCTCGGGCATTAGGCACAGCACAACGGAGGCCGAAACGTTTTCAGTATAGTTGCGTTCTCACCTTTTTCATTCCTTATACATGTGTAGGTACTGATGAGCCTAATACTCGCAAATTACTGTATCTAATATTCATATAATATATAATATGATAACCTCGACTTACAAAAGGGTTCTTAATCACAACAAAATAATCAGAACATAAATTTTAATCTATTTATTTTACAGAACAAAATTTGGTAAGCAGTAAAGCTTTACTCTGAGTAAAATTATTCTGTTAATAACTTCAAGTTTATTATAATTTTATTTTGAGGTACATAATTATGATTGATCCTTCAACCTTCTACTACTGTAATATAAATTCTTTGTACATAGAAATTATTTTCTCCTTTTTAGTTTGATTAGCAATAAAAGCGTGTTTTTTTAGTTTTTTTTAATTTATACCTACCCTAGACGTGACCTATGTTAATAAGTCACTATCCTGTGATGATTGAAAAGAAAGGAATACATACTAGACTTTTAGGTTTTATCTATACTTATTTTGTAACTTTACTATACCATGCTTTTGCAATTGGGACCAGTAAAAAAATTGTTTTGATTTATTAAAACAGTACATACCCAAAAATAATTTATCCTTATTAAGTGCTTTTTTAAATTCATTCTCAGTTCTAAAGCCAACATAGCAGAAACCAGCGAGTTTTTTTCCCTTGCCTAATGGTAGCCTTATTGAGAAGGGCACTAACGGTCTGAAGAACTCTTTGATATCTTTCTTTTTACACTTGAATGGTAAACCTGTTATCTGAAACATAATTCGAAATATGTATACTCATTAAAAAACAAAGATATATTTATTCTTAGATAAATATCTTTATAATATCTATACTATTATATAAAGCTGAAGAGTTTGTTTGTTTGAACGCGCTAATCTCAGGAACTACCGGTCCAAACTGAAAAATTCTTTTTGCGATAGATAGTCCTTTGTTCGTGGAGTGCTATAGGCTATATATCATCACGCTATACCCAATAGGAGCTGAGCAGTAATGGCTAATCTCAGGAACTACCGGGCCAAACTGAAAAATTCTTTTTGCGTTGCATAGCCCTTTATTCGTGGAGTGCTATAGGCTATATATCATCACGCTATACCCAATAGGAGCAGAGCAGTAATGGCTAATCTCAGGAACTACCGGTCCAAACTGAAAAAATATTTTTGCGTTGGATAGCCCTTTCTTCGTGGAGTGCTATAGGCTATATATCATCACGCTATACCCAAATGGAGCGGAGCAGTAATGGCTAATCTCAGGAACTACCGGTCCAAACTGAAAAATTCTTTTTGCGTTGGATAGCCCTTTATTCGTGGAGTGCTATAGGCTATATATCATCATGCTATACCCAATAGGAGCGGAGCAGTAATGGCTAATCTCAGGAATTACCGATTCGAACTGATTTTTTTTTGTGTTGAATAGCCCTTTGTTTGTGGAGTGCTCTAAGTTGTATATCATCACGCTATGACCAATAGGAGCAGAGCAGTAATGGCTAATCTCAGGAACTACCGGTCCAAACTGAAAAATTATTTTTGCGTTGGATAGCCCTTTCTTCGTGGAGTGCTATAGGCTATATATCATCACGCTATACCCAATAGGAGCAGAGCAGTAATGGCTAATTTCAGGAACTACTGGTCCAAACTGAAAAATTCTTTTTGCGTTGGATAGCCCTTTATTCGTGGAGTGCTATAGGCTATATATCATCACGCTATACCCAAATGGAGCGGAGCAGTAATGGCTAATCTCAGGAACTACCGGTCCAAACTGAAAAATTCTTTTTGCGTTGGATAGCCCTTTATTCGTGGAGTGCTATAGGCTATATATCATCATGCTATACCCAATAGGAGCGGAGCAGTAATGGCTAATCTCAGGAATTATAAGAATAAGAAATAAGAAATAAGAAATCTTTATTTGGAATAAATAATACAGTTTTTTTAATAATACAATGTTCGAAAATATCTGCATTAGTTGGGTAACTGTGTCGCAGATATTAACGCCCACCTTCGTAAAGTCGATAGTTGTATTCCACAATGTAAAGAAAACTTTCAAAAGGTACTTAAATCAAAACAAACAAAAAATGTGTGTGTGTGTGTGGTTGTGTGTGTGTTAGTGTGTGTGTGTGTGAGTTTGTCTGTGTGTGCGTGTGTGTGTGTGTATGTATGCATGTTTATGTGTCCTATTATTTTCCTATTTTTATGAATGATTCTGTATCCTCATATGAAAGGGTTAACAGCCATTTTGTTGTTACAGATTTACATTCACGTAAAGTAAGGGAATATAAGTTAAGAAACTTGTTTGCTTTGTTATATAATCGGGGTCCAATAAAATAAAAATGTTGACTGGATGCAGCAGTTCTACAGGTGTCTGATTGACATACTAAATCTCTTCTTCGTTTTTTGATACTGGGAGTAAAATGAAGCTCCGAATGTTGACGAAGAATAATTTGAAGGATAAAAGTTGTCTTACAGAAAGTACTTTTGCAAGAGTATATATTTCAGTAGTTGAGTATAAGATTGGTTTATAAAACATGACCTTCAACACTGCCCTTTGAGCTCTTTCAAGGGTTAGCATTTTGGATACACCACAACCTCCCCAAGCAGTGATGCAGTAGGTTATGACAGACTGCGCTAGCGAGCAGTAGATTATTTTTAAAGTTTTTTGGTCAACTACAGGTCTGAGATTTTTAAAAATGTATATAAGTTTACGAATCCTACTTTTATTAAATTTATATGTTCATTCCAAATTAAGCGATTGTCAATTATTATTCCAAGATATTTTATTTTCGTTGTTGCAGTAATTGCTGGGCAAGTGCAGTTTTTCATTGTATTACATGAGGCATGTGCAATAAGTGTGAAAGATGAGGGAGGGAGAGAAGAGGATTTTAATGCAAAGCACATATATTTGGTTTTATTGACATTGAGGGTCAGCAGATTATACGCTAACCAGTTCATAACAACAGATAGTGATTGTTCAGCACGCAGCCTAGCTTGAGACCAGTTTTTACCATGTATGAGTAGAACTGTGTCATCAGCATACATTATAATTTTGCAATTTGGTAACGATAATTGACAGAGTTCATTTATGTATATAGTAAACAAGGTAGGTCCAAGGACGCTACCTTGGGGGACTCAAAATTAATGGATTCATCTTGGCTAATTTTATCTCCAATTTTAACATATTGAGACCGATCACTAAGGTAACTTTTAAAAATATCTAGAGCAATACCCCTAACACCTATGCGTTCCAGCTTTGTTATAAGTATGTCGATAGAGACGGTATCGAAAGCCTTTGATAGGTCCAGAAATATACCAATTGTTTTTTTCTTTCATATCTAAGTCTTTTACAACGCTTTTAGTCAAATTTAATACTGCATCTTCAGTAGATTTACCCTGTTTAAAGCCAAATTGGTTATCAGAAATAATGTTATATTTATTTATGTAATCTAATAATCTATTATTGAGTAACTTTTCAAGAATTTTTGATAGTGTTGTCAATACCGAAATAGGCCTATAATTATCAACGTTGTTTTTTTGCCCGCTCTTATGAATAGGGTGTACGAGTGCTTTTTTAAATACTTTCGGGAAAACTCCAGAAGAAAGGCATAGATTAAAAATATGAACAAGTACAGGAGTAATTGTTTGACTGATTGCTTTTATTATGGAGGTAGGTATTCCGTCCCAGCCAGTTGCAGTTGTAATTTTAAGACTAAGAATTAGTTGTTCTACTTCATTAGCACTTGTACTCATCAAACACATTGAATTTTGGGGGGGTGTTTTCTGAAAATAGTTTGAATAAATATTTTGGACTGGCTCAGTAATTTTAGATGCTAGGTTTTTACCAATGTTGGCGAAATAATGATTTACATAATTTACAGAACATATAGGATCATTGGCGTTGGTGAGAAGATCATGTGCATTGGAAGAAGTTTTATTAAAATTTCCTACCTTTTTATTAGATCCCACATAGCTTTAGGGTTTCTGTTTGTTTTTTCAAATTGTGTGCGTTCATATTCCCGTTTAACTTTTTTAATTGTATTGTTACAGAAGTTTCTATAGCGGTTATATGTAACTTTAATAATCTCATTGTCAGGATTTTTCACAGTTTTACGATAGAGTTTGTCGCGGTTTCGCATACAGCGTAAAAGGCCAGGCGTAATCCAGGGCTTACGTATTACGTTTTTACTAGGAATTATTTTAATTAAAGTATGTGATGTGATAATGTCTGAAATAATTTTTACAAGCAAGGTAGTTGCTTCATCAGGATTTTCACATCTTAAAACAGCGGAGTAGTCAAAGTTTCGAAGATTATTGATGCAGGCTGTTTCGTCTATACGTTTTGTTAAACGCTGCAAATTATGGTTTGTTTTTATATTAATATTTGCAATAAGCATTACTGGGGCGTGATCTGTAATAGATGAATCTAGAACTAAAGCAGTAGCTTCTTTTTTTGTTTTTAATATTATATGGTCGAGACAATTTGTATTCCGAGTCGGTAAAGTATGTGCTGGAATTAGGGCATGAAAAGTAAGAGCATTCAGATAAGGGTCAGAATTTGGGTCGTTACTATTAAGTCCAATATTTATTCTCTTATTAATAATTATTATAATTACCGATTCGAACTGATTTTTTTTTTGTGTTGAATAGCCCTTTGTTTGTGGAGTGCTCTAAGTTGTATATCATCACGCTATGACCAATAGGATCGGAGCAGTAATGGCTAATCTCAGGAACTTCCGATTCGAACTGAAATTTTTTTTTTGTTGAATAGCCCTTTGTTTGTGGAGTGCTCTAAGTTGTATATCATCACGCTGTGACCAATAGGAGCGGAGCAGTAATGGCTAATCTCAGGAACTACCAGTTTGAACTGAAAAAATCGTTTTGTGTTGGATAGCCCTTTATTTGTGGAATGCTATACGCTATATATCATCACGCTATGACCAATAGAAAGCGGAGCAGTAATGAAACATGTTGCAAAAACGGGGACAATTTATTAGTTTTGAGAGCTTCCGTTGCGTGCGCTGCGTAAACGGTTAAAGTTATGCAACAATGATGTATGACGGGATGTTTCCTCATAAAAAGTTCTAAAAAATATATTATAAATCTAAGTCCCCCGCTGCATCTGTCTGCCTGAACGTGTTAAACTCAAAAACTACCCAACGTATTAAGATGAAATTTGGTATGGAGACAGTTTGAGACCCTGGGAAGAACATAGGCTCCCGGGAAACGACTACTTTTATAACGGAAAACTTTAGCCTGACAAACTTTATAACGCGGGCGGAGCCGCGGGCAAAAGCTAGTAATAAATATGCATGTACTGGTTTGACTTAGGTCAAAATAACAAGACAAAGTGAAGTGACAATAATCTGTTGCTTTTCAACTGGTGTGAGTTTTTCAGAGGCCCTACTTTTCCCTTATCAATATGGATATTTCGATAAATTACTGGATGTTTCACCCAGATTATTTTTGAAGTTTTATTTCAAAGTTAACAAGTTCAATTTGGAAATCAATGTCAAATTATGTAGGTATCCCTAATAAATATACACATTGTAGCACATAAAAACATAATTATAATCTATATATATAAAAATGAATTGCTGTTCGTTAGTCTCGCTAAAACTCGAGAACGGCTGAACGGATTTATCTTATCTCGGTCTTGAATTATTCGTGGAGGTCTAGGGAAGGTTTAAAAGGTGAGAAAAATTCGAATAATTGCCGGGAAAATCCTCAAAACAGCATTTTTCTATTTCCCATACAAACGTTTTCTAAATAAAATGGAGAGTCAATTTGTCATTTTAGCTAACTTCAGTTGTTAATATAATATATAACTCAAAGGTGACTGACAGTGATATATCAAGGAACAGCCCAAACCATTGGACGGATCGGGCTAAGACTTTACATGCATAAAGCTACTATGACGTAGGCATCCCCTAAGAAAGGATTTTGATAAATTCTACCCTTAAGGGGATAAAATAGGGGATGAAAGTTTGTATAAATGTTCTTAGATTTTCGACTGATTGAACTGAAATTATAGATTGGGGATAAAATTAGTTTGAACTTATAAGTACCGGGAAAATATGTAGCTAGACTTTTATCAAACAGTGGAATTTTATCCTGGAAAACACCTTCACGCGGGCGAAGCCGCGAGCAAAAGCTAGTAATAATATACATATAAAAACATTAATTACCTTAATATAAAACAATGGTCTATTTCTTATTTTTTTTTGGCTCATCACTTTCAGGCATGCTATCTTGTGAAGTCAGACCATCATCCACTCTTTTCATTAGTAATTTCATGTACTGTAAGTAAAAAAAAGTGTTTACAATATTTTGTGTTTATTAATTTTATTTATTAATATTTGTATGCATCTACACATAACATATAGATATATATACCTAGAAATTAATGTTTGATGTTTCATGTGAATGAATATCTAATGTTTATGTCTTTTATTACTACTCAACAATGGTAAAATCATTAAGAAGCTCTTGAAGTTATATCACATTCAGGTTTAAATAGGTACTTACTTCCAAATCACTGATCTGTTTATTAGCTACTTTTTCAGTAGTGTTCATTTCCTTATTCACTTTTGGTGGCTCTTTAACCACTTCTTTAGCAGTCTGTTCTACAGTTTCTTCTTCTACTCCGCTGTCCTCATCTGACTTGGCCGCTTCCTCAAAGGCATCTTTAATCCATCCTGTCTTTTCATTCACATGAGCATCAATAAACTCTGCAAATAATGGGTCATCTTTGTGCTGAAAAAAAAAACATTATAAATATTGAGAAATGAGCCGACATGGCCTAACATCCTATTTAATAGAATTGGGAATTGTGGCAAGAATTCAGGGTACATAAACAAAATTAAGTGAAGAATTTTTTTAAATTGATTTAAATAGATGAGAAATAAGTCAAACCTTCTTTAATAATTCTTTGATTTTATTTTTGCTTTTCTCTACTTTTTTGTCTTTCTTTTTTTTGACTTTTTCACCCAGTTCATCTTTATGTATTTTTTTGAAAGCAGTGCTGTCAGGTGCATATTTGCTCCAGGCTCTGGGTTTTTTCTCATCTCCAAGATTGGCGCATGTTTCTACTTGTATTTTCATTGAACGAATGCATGTACCATTAAAGTATTCTTTTGCAGCATTGGCTTGTTCTTCACTTCTGTATCCGATAAATCCAAAATTTCTAAATTTTCCATCTTTTGTATATTTTAACTGGACGTCAGTTACTTCACCTTTTTCAGCAAATATGTCCTTCAATTGGTCAACAGTTACCTACAAATATATTTTGTGTTAGAAAAAACTCATTAATTAAATGCAAATTATATGGTATCCCAAATGTTTTTACTTCATATGTTACTAAATCATAATAATTATAATAGTTTTTTTTTCGGTTTAAGTAAGAACCTATGTTCCTGATACTGTAAACTTATAACAAACGTTTAAAGTGTTTTAAAGTAATACAACTTCACTTAGAGATTAAGTTCACTATACAATGTAGAGCAGAAAAATTCGTAGTATAAAGAGACTTAAATAAGAACCATTTATACAAAGAAATGAAGACTAAACCATACATTCAGAAGAATAATATGAAATGTTATCGGTGTAAATCCTATTAAAGTGTTTGAAGGAGGGCTTAGGTAATACCTTGTTAGGTAAATTTTTTATGATAAGACGCGACATTATTAAAGTTAAATTTAAAACATCTCAGTTACCACTAGGTACATTAGATTATTTTTTATTACACAATTCACTATCAACAAATATCAGCACGTGTAATAAACGTCAAAGTTAAGATGGCATTTGACAATCACATGTCACTAAAATAGTGATGCTGTGACAATGACTAAATATAAAGAGGACAGGCCTCAAAAGTTAGCTATATGAATAAGTTATATTTATGTTAGGGAAATCGACGCAGAATTGTCAATATATATGTCTATCTCTTTTACTCAAAGCTTATTAACGCAACAAAAAAAAAAAAAAAATTGCTTTCTTCGCATATGGCACTATTTCGTTTACTTCAACACACTGGGACCGCCTTGCGGCAGAAACGCCATTTTATGCTGGGCAGTCGGCAGGTACATGTAGTGTCAGACGATGTAAACAAATCTTCATAAATATTGAATTTAAAGTAATATAATCATATTCTCAATTGTTCAGTGTGTTTATTAGTGTATTTGTTAAGTTTCGAAAATGATTCAGTGTTGTGTGAAAGGATGTAAATCGAATTCACGCAAGAAAGACCCCGAAATATCTTTTCATAGGTTAGTAACTGTTTTTACCGAAAATTAGCAAATATCTTTGTATATTTACTTTTTGGATGTGTTTTTATCAATTAAAATGATATGTGGATCTGGTTTGTTAAGCTTTGGACCCTTTTAGGCGTGATTTATACACATTAAAATCATTATGTTTGTTTACACACTAGCTTAGGGATGGGTGGGTGGATTTGTTTAGAAATTATTGGTATCGATATTTTAACAGAGTTTATCAGTTTATCAGTTACGGTTTTTGTCTTTGAAAGAAAGTTAGAGCACACATCAATATCGTATTATCCAGAACGACAAACTAAGTGAAATTCGAATATTTTTTTAGGTTACCAAAAAATTTAAAAACCAGGGCAAAATGGATTGAAAATATTGGGCGACGTGATTGGAATCCTACACCAAATACATATATTTGTTCTTTACATTTTGAAAAAAATTGCGTAAATCGCACTTTAAATGTACCGCGAGTGAAAGATAACTGTTTTCCAACAATATTCCCGGTAAGTAAAATAGTAATGATTATTATACTTCACCTAATAGTAGTATTACTATAATATATTGCTATAAATAATAATCGAATCGTTATTGCATAACCAACAAAACATACAAGAAATAACAAAGATGAAATGTAAGATATATTTTTACAATTGGCAGTCTAATGTTTCTAGCAACCTTTGCATGCACGGAAATAGATACATAATTATATTGTTGTTATTGCCAATAATTATTATAATTCATTATCTTAACCACCATCTTCACACTCATTGATTTTAGTTTTCCTGAGACATAGTTATGTATCTCGATCAAAGAGCATAATCTATATATATAAAAATCAATTGCTGTTCGTTAGTCTCGCTAAAACTCGAGAACGGCTGAACCGATTTGGCTAATTTTGGTTTTGAATTATTTGTAGAAGTCCAGGGATGGATTAAACGGTGACGAACATAAATAATAAATAACGGAAAATACTAAAAACGACAATATAAGTTTTCAATACAAAATGTTCCTACCTGTCAAACATTTCATGTCTTTTTCTCTTTTTAGAAATAAAGAACTGTAACATATATATAGATGTATTCAGAAATAAGTCTGTTTCATAGTTGTACTATGAGGTCCGATTTCTTTGGTTTATTTTGTTCAAATACAAAACATTTCAGAAATAAACAAAGTGTAAAAGTGTCTGAGGTTCTCAAAAATAGAAAATAAATAAATAAATTTCAAGACTATTATTAAAATCTATCATCAATTTGTCAGTGCGCGAAAACTTTATTTAATGTTATTGTCGCAAAATGCCACGGAGAAGATGACTTAGATCGTCGAAGTTAATCAAATGTGCGACAAGTTACCGCACGCGTAAACCGTACTCTCGACTAGCGAGAGACAGATAATGATAACATACGTATTGTATGGCAAAATTGTGTTTCACAATAAATAATAATAATAAATGTATGTAGGTGATACGAAGTTCACCGGGTCATCTAGTAACATTATAAAATAATAATACCAACCAAATAATTTCTGGCTACGCTATCTCATTCCATTTATCATGTATTAAATATCCTAATCTGTAACTTACATTTTTAGCAAGGAATAATGCGACATATAAATTTACAAAATGAAATAAACACAACTGGATGTTTATCACAACAGGTACTGCCTTCTTTATCAATTGTTCCTTATAAATCAGTTTTTTATATTTGTATTATGGTAGAACCTAACTTTATTTTAGTGTTTAAAATAATAATGATAATTGAAAAGCTTTAGTATATTTTTATTAGTATAACTTGTTTATCTACATTATAATATTAATATTTTTTTAAGTGTCGATTGCACTTCCAATGATATTAATGGTTAGATATATAATATTTTGTATTCATTATATTATTTGTGTGGTTTTTATTATGTACTCCTGAAAATATTACACTTAAATAAAATATTGCAATATGTAAATTATTTATTTATATTTTTATAATGTAAGTATAATAAATATATATATTTACATTATTACAATCTAAACAAAATTAATTTTTATTTCTAGCATGTAATTGCACCAGATGAATCAAATTCTCAAGCAAGTACATCTAAGGACTACTCTTTACAATTGGTAAGCTTTTTGATAGTTACAACTATTGATTTTTTTATAGACCTAAAATAAATCTTGTTGTTAAAAATATTTTTTTTTTATTCTGTTACATATTAAATCCTAATATTTTGTTGAGTGTCACCTATCATTCGCAATCATAACACAAATTCAATGATTATTTTTTATTTAATTTTTTGGAACGAATGTACAATATTTATAATAATATTATGTTTTGGTTTTCAGCAAAGAAAAGAATTATCTTCAACAACACATTACATTCAATGGGATCAAACATATGCGTCATCGAGCACAGAGCAGGTGATTTAGTGATTGAATGACTTAATTATTAAATGTTGTAATATTATCTAATTGTTGGTACAATTAATGGATTTATCAGGTGTTACTCTTTTTTATACGGGCACAGCAAAGTGACTCCATTGCATCTAATGGTAAATATAGTGGCGTCCAGATTATATATGTACATTGAAGAGGAATTATTATCTCTTGTCAGTCGGCACAATTATGCCGGCTTTATTCATTTCTAGTGGCGTATATGGAAAATGGCCCGTAAGATAATGAATCTGATTCGATTCTGTTACATAAGATGTGTCCTAAATTGGATACCTATCAATGGCTTTAAATTACGCAGCCGTGCGGTCATAACTAAACAAATTCATTAATGTACAGAATAAGGATAGGTGGAGAAAGATAATGGTCATCATGTACAATGTTGACGCAAGCTTTTTGCTTTCAGGTCTCAACAGTTATCATTCAAAAAATGACAAACAAAATCAAGACGCAACAAAAAAAAATCAAGAGACTAAATGAAAAAGTTAGAAGACAATCAAATAAAATTTTTAATTTGCAATCAGTTTTAACAAACATTGAAAAATAAAAACTTAAAACTCGAATAGACACTGGTCTAAATATAGACTGTGATTCGCTAGAAGAGGCAAAGGAAAGTTTTGTGATGTTACTAACTGCCATTAATGGCAGTTGGAAAATACCTGTGGGATATTTTTTAGTAGCGTCCCTAACTGGTGAACAAAAATGTAATTTGGTTAAAAAGTGCCTAAACTTAGCTCATGAAAGCGGTATTAAGGTTGTTGCACTAACTTGTGATGGCCCACCTTCTAACATCACAATGTTAAAAGAATTAGGGTGTGACATTATGCACAACCAAAAAAAAACGTGGTTTGAATATCTTAATAGTAGAATTCATGTATTTCTGGATCCGTGCCATATGGTAAAACTAATCCGCAACACGTTTGGTGAACTTAATTTTTTACATATGAAACTAAGCAAATTAAATTTGATTTTATACAATATTTAATTGATTTACAAGAAAATGAAGCTTTACATTTAGGCACAAAATTAACGAAATCGCATATATATTTTTTTAAACAAAAAATGAAAGTACGACTAGCTACCCAACTATTTAGTAATTCGGTTGCAGATGCTCTGCATTTTTGTGAAAATATTTTAAAAATAGAAAAGTTTTCAGATAGTTCTTCTACTGCTAACTTCATTAAAATAATAAATGACGTCTTCGACGTGTTAAATAGTCATTCAATGCGGCCTCCTGGCTGGAAAAAGGCGATATGTGCACAGAATATCGAAAGAGTAACTAATTTATTTAGCGAGGCTGAACATTATATAAGAAATTTAAAACTAGCTTCTGGGCAATATGTTATAACATCACGTAGAAAAACTGGATTTATAGGTCTTTTGGTAGACATGAACAGTGCCCTAAATTTATTTAAATTTTTAGTTACAAAAGAGGAGATATTAAAATATTTGCCATTGTATAAAATATCCCAAGATCACCTGGAAATGTTTTTTTCTGCCATTAGGTCCAAAGGTGGCTATAACAATAACCCAAATGCGGTACAATTTAAGGCGGCTTATAAAAAAATATTGATCAGAGCCGAAATCCGAGATAATGGCGTAGGTAATTGTATACCTCTTGAACAAATTAATATATTAAATTGTTCTAGTAAAATATCTCCAACAAAAAATATAAATAATTTGACTGCTAGGAGTAGCTTTGTCGAAATTCCCGAAGATGACAGCACTCTCTATGATAATTACTTAAATTATTTAAATAACACTACAAGCGAGTATGCGGAGCACGTTATTGTATATATAGCTGGTTTTATTACTAGAGTCTTATGCCGAGAACTGCAGTGTTACGAGTGTTTGTCACTCATTCGGGGCTGTGAGAATGATTTTTCGAATAGTTTGATAAAAGTAAAATCAAGGGGTGGATTGACATATCCCTCACGTTGTGTATTAAAAATTGTAAGAGACACAGAAAAAATTATTAAGCCACAATTAAAGGCTGGAGCTAAGGTTGAAAATTACTATACATATATTTTTAAATTTTTAATAGATCATTTTGAATATGCGAATGTTTTAGTATCTAGTGATTTAGAGCACGATTGTACACACAAACTGCTTTTAATTAAAGCAATAATAAATAAATATATTGATATAAGATTTAAATATTTCGGGAAGAAAAGTACAGAAAGAGTGTCATGTAGAAATTACTTGACAAAGATGATTTTGTTTAAAAATGAATAATTATAAATAAACGTTTATTTTGTCTTATCTACGTGTATATTACTTGACACAAACCCAATCCAATCATAAAGTTTATCCATGAAATACATTCCAATATAAAATAAAAATATTTAACGATCTACCTGTTTTATTCTTAGAGCTGTTGTTTTTGTATTTGATCTGTGACTATATTCAAAAATGATAGTCAATCTCCTAAGAAAAAAAAATCTAATAGTCACAGCGTTTAAGATATAAGGTACTTTTACTGCCCCAACTTCAAAACTTCCCAGTATAATAAAGAAAGTATTAAAAAAAAATATAATGATAATTTTTTAAACTTGCCTGCACATTCATATGTAATCTTTTTTGGCTTATTTATCCCTCTTTTAATTCATCGATGTCGATGCAAAGTTTTCGCTACTAGCATATCACTATTGTAAGGGGCGGAGTCGGCGCCATTTTGTTCAGGAAATGTGCCGCATGTCACGTGACCATATTACCCATCCTCTATACTTCTTTTATCATTGTGCTGTGAGCGGTTATGCCTCAATGATAAAAGAAGTATAGAGGATGGGTAATATGGTCACGTGACATGCGGCACATTTAATGCATAAAATGGTGCCGACTCCGCCCCTTACAATAGTGATATGCTAGTACCGAAAATTTTGTATCGACATCGAAGAATTAAGAGAGACAAACAAGCCCCAAAAAGATCAAATACGAAAGGGGTTAGGAACTACCATAATATAAATATAACAAACCATAATGTAAACAAACAAACTGAAACTGATTTATAAGTAACAATTGTTAAACAAAGCAGTACCTGTTGTGACAAACATTTGTGTTTGATCTATATTTGTATGTTGCACTATTCCTTGCTAAAATTTAAGTTACAGATTAAGATATTTATTTAATACATGATAAATGGAATAAGATAGCGTAGCCAGCAATTATTTGGTTGGTTTTATTTTATTTTATTATTATGCTCTTTGATCGAGAAACATAACTATGGTTCAGCAAACTAAAATCAATGACCGTAAAAATGGTGGTTAAGATAATCAATTATAATAATTATTTGCAATAACAACAATATGATTATGTATCTATTTCCGTGCATGCAAAGGTTGCTCGAAACATAAGACCGCCAATTGTAAAAATATATCTTACATTTCATCTTTATGTTGTTTCTTTTATGTTCCATTGGTTATGCAATAACAATTCTATTTTTATTCATAACAATATATTAAAGTAATATTACTCTTAGGTGAAGTATAATAATCATTACTATTTTACTTATCGGGAATATTGTTGGAAACAGTTATCTTTTACTCGTGTTAATTAAACGTGTGTTTTATGCATTTCTTCTCAAAATGTAAAGAACGAATATATTATGTATTTGGTGTAGGATTCCAATCACGTCGCCCAATATTCTCAATTCATTTTGCCTTGGTTTTAAAAATTTTTGGTAATCTAAAAAAATATTATAATTTCACTTAGTTTGTCGTTCTGGATAATACAATATTGATGTGTGCTCTAACATTCTTTCTAAGACAAAATCCGTAACTGATAAACGGGCGTCTGTTAAAATATCGATATCAATAATTTCTAAACAAATCCACCCATCCCTAAGCTCGTGTGTAAACAAACATAATGATTTTAATGGATATAAATCACGCCTAAAAGGGTTCTAAGCTTATCAAACAAGATCCACATATAATTTTAATTGATAAAAACACATCCAAAAAGTAAATATACAAAGATATTTACAAATTTTCGGTAAAAACAGTTACTAACCTATGAAAAGATATTTCGGGGTCTTTCTTGCGTGAATTCGATTTGCATCCTTTCACACAACACTGAGTCACTTTCGAAACTTAACAAATACACTAATAAACAAACTAAACAATTGAGAATATGATTATATTACTTTAAATTCAATATTTATGAAGATTTGTTTACACCGTCTGACACTACATGTACTTGCTGACTGGGCTACGATAAATGGCGTTTCGGCCGCAAGGCGGTCCCAGCGTGTTGAAGTAAACGAAATAGTGCCATATTCGAAGAAAGCAATTATTTTTGTCTTTGTTTGTTGTGTTCCAAATAAGCTTTGAGTAAAAGAGATAGACATATATATTGACAATTCTGCGTCGATTTCCCTAACATAAATATAACTTATTCATATAGCTAACTTTTGAGGCCTGTCCTCTTTATATTTAGTCATTGTTATGCCTCACGTTTATGCAACCAGCTTTATTATATCCACATACATATTTAGATGTGTAGGTCATTCAAACTTATGCTATATAGTATAACAATAAACATTATGGCCATACGCTTATACAACTAGCTTTATTATATCCACAAACATATTTAGATGTGTAGGTCATTCAAACTTATGCTATATAGTATAACAATAAACATTATGGCCATACGCTTATATGTTAGTCACTAGTTGACAATTTAAAATAAATTTGACACTTAAGCAATAAACAGTTTTCACTTATTTGATAGTCGACTAAAGAGAATTATTATATATATTACGGTAGTCGATAGTCCTGTAAGTTTATCACTAGTGATAGTCTGTTTATGCGTCATATGTCAATTGTCAATACTGTTGTAATTTGAGTGCAAATTTCTCGTGAATATAATTATTTTTTTGTGTGCATATTTAAGTTTTCTAATCAGAATCAACATTTTGTCTTAATCCGGCTCAAAACAAGCTGAAACAAAAATGTCTACCGCTATGACTTTTGGCCAAAAGCAGTTCGTACCGACACCACCAGATAAGGGAAGTTTTCCTTTGGATCATGATGGTGTCTGTAAAAAGAGTATGGTGCAGTATATGAAGTGTCTATTGAACAATAATAGTAATAACTCTTTTTGCCGTGACGAAGCAAAAGAGTATTTGGCTTGCCGGATGGAACATAACCTTATGGCTAAAGAAGATTGGTCAAAATTAGGTTTTCAGAGAGAGAGCGAAGAACGGTAATCTTATTAGGAAAGTAGTTATTATGTAGTTTATAAGAATCGTTAAATTATTGCATTGTAATAAAATTATTATGTTAAATATTTGTATTGTTTTATTCTGTTAGTTTTAAAATATATAGACTTAACACATCCATGTTGTTACCTACCTATTTAATTCATAGGTCTATAAGAATTAAGCTAGAGGAAGGCCTGTAACTTAATAACAAATATTAAACATATTGTTTGAGCTTTTATCTTGGTAATTTGTATTCAATTATAATACCAGCTCTGTATTATACATTAATGATTATATACTACACACAACTGAGCACAGGCTTCCTTTACTACTCAGATGGCTTGACGATTTTGGGGCTTTTTTTTGTTGGTAACACTAGGGGAAACATTAATGGTATACTGGAATCCCCCATTTTTAGGCCTGCTGAGGTGTAGTGGAGAGTGGCAAAGGAAGAGTAGGGGAACTTCCTAGGATGTACATAGGATTGAAGAAATGGAAATGTTCATAAGTCCTTTTAGGCTTCAATGTGATTTTACAATTAAGTGGTATACACTATACATCCTGAATTGTGTCCCTCCAGACGTGATAAATGTCTCTCCCTGTATAGGCGTGTATGCGTTGTGAAAATCGCGTGCACAAGAATTGCCTCATGGGTGGGGAGGGGCTTAGGGTTCAGGCCTTATACTGCTTTAAAATTATTTTTGGGGAATTCTATGGTAAGTATGTAGGTTTCTTTGCCATGCTTTCCTTCATTAATACATTTAATAATATAAATAATATACATTTTCTGGGATAGAAAGTAGCCTATGTTTTTCCCAGAATCACAAACTATCTCCATACAAAATTTCTTAAAAATCCATTGGGTACTTTTTGAGTTTATCGCATACAAATAGGTCGACAGATGCGGCGAGAGCTTTGTTATTTACTTAATACATCTTTTAGAACTTTTAAGGACGAAAAATTCCGTCACACGTTATTGCTGTGTAATTTTTACCGTATACGCAGCGACGCAACGGAAGCTCAAAAGGTTAAATTTTCCCTGTTTTTGCAACCGTTTTCATTAATGCTCGGCATTTATTGGTCATAAATAGCATGATGTTATATGAACTATAGCCTTCCTCGATAAATAGGCAATCTAACACTAAAAGATTTTTTCAATTTGAACCTGTAGTTCTTGTGAATAGCGCGTTCAAACAAACAAACTCTTCAGCTTTATATTATAAAATGTAAATATGTGAGGTGTTCGTTGTATTTTATTAGTAATATGAGATAATATTATCGTATTTATAAGAGGACAATATAAATGGAAATAAAATACTTAAAATAAATTCAATTGTTAAATACGATGTAACAAATTACTTCTTATAGGTAAGTATTGCTTATATTTCTCATTAATATAATAGATTGCGAAAGTTTGTGAAAATGTTTGATTTTTTGTTAGAAGTAAATTCAGAAACAGTTGAACGGATTTGGATTAAAAATTGTATACGCGTAGACCATGTCCTTAACACTTAGGCGTACTTTATATCACAGAAAGATTTTTCCATAGGAAATACTTAATTTAACTTTTTACAAAGATGATACCATGGATCTATACTTACAGCAATTTAGCCACGTTTGTAGAAGGAAGACCTTTTGAAGCGAGCGAAGCCGCGAACAATAACTACTTATAACAAAAATAATAAGTAAATGATTAACTTTCGCGCGGAACCCAAAATTTAGCACAAAGGGAGATCATACTACCCGTGTGCATTAAATCGTTCACGGCTCGCGACCTTATAGTAATTTGAATATAGGTTACTCGCAACTGATGCTTGAATCATTTCCTTACCCCACGGTATGGAATGGCACCCCGCTCAAAAAGTGATGGCATTACATTCTCTCCACGATGCGTTGCTATCCAGGATCAGCCTGTGTAAGTATATATATCCGTTTCAAACAGGCTGGCAATATAATATTTTTATAATTCTTGCTTTTACCAATTACCTATGTTTTAGAAAAAATAATGAATGACCTGTGGCCATTTACCCTGTTAAAATATCCAAATTCATTAAATCTGTTTCGTTTTTTGATTGTAAAAACAACGCAGATTGTTAAAGAGACTTTTTTCGGATGTAAGTAGTATGTGCATATATTAAGATTACATAGATGAAAAAGTCGCCTAGCAAGCAATAACAATGAAATTTTTATGCACAAGGCTATCAATGCATCTTCGGACCCACAAAGTACGTAAACTTGTTGAATCTGGTTTACAATTTCCAGACTCCGGCCTAATAATCAGCAGAAAACCCCAATATCTCTTCTACCCGACCGACGTATAATACAATTACCTACCTAAGCTACCGAGTTGGCCTCAACCAAGTAGCACTTTTAGTTTATAGAACCCTAAAAAGGTACTTACTAACTTTTTGTGATTCAATTCGTTATTGTGATTACTTGAATCTCAATAAAAAATTTAAAATTAAATGTAATTATACTTAAACTTATAATCTACCTAAATTGTAAGCTGTGCTTAGTAGGTAAGTACCTATTTACTTAATTAAAAAAAAAATACTTATGAGAAACAAAATAACCTTCTTTGTTACTTAATAACTATAATATTAATTACTTTGAATTTTTTAAAGATTTAATTACCATACGGAAAATATTGCCACGCAATTGAAAGGTTTCTCGCTGTATTAAGGTAAGGGATCAATAAAATAAATATCCAGATTTTTACAAAGATCTTTATTTATTTTTCATTTGGATTATTAAAATATAATATTATTTCTAAGAAATTACTCAAAACTAAAATTATTTATTGGTATCTGTTTTTTTAGAAAGTTAATTTTTTTTGATTTCGTTTACCACCAAATGGCCGTATTTATAAAAGTAAATATCACAGTTATAGTTAAATTATTTGTGACCAAAAACTTGTAAAAAAGCTAACATAAGTTACACTATAATTAACGAGCGACTTGAGAGGTAAATTATTTTTATATGAAATTTCTTTAATGAAATAGTATTAAATAAAAACATTATAATGAGCTATATTTCTCATAATGAAAATGCCAATGGTGTTCTTATATTTGGAAAGACAGTTTTCATCTAAAACTTAATTAACTTATTTCAGTTCTAGACCTGCCATCGTTCATTGCCAATCTAAGTTGGCCGATCTGAAGTTGGGTATTTCACCTGCTCTCTACGCCGCTCGTGACCAATAAGTCCTAAAAATTATAGTTATACGTCGAGTCGCGTCGCTCGGAGCTACTATCAAAGCGCATAGATAGATCAGCAACACCATACAATTATAATTAATTGTCGAAAGCTAACAGAGGCGTTCCAAAACTGAAGACATCGGGTAAACTGATTGGTTTATTTCAAAATTATTTTAATTGCATTTCTGTAATTTAAACTAGACTAATATGACTAATTATTGCATATCCCTGATCTCGAAATAGACTGGATAACACCCACCTTGTTTATTTATTAAAATTACTTAAGACTTGACTTAGAACGCCTCTGAAGCCAACAAACTATGTCATATTCAGGGAAACCCGGACGGATGGCAGCCCTAGTTCTTCAAACTTACGACTATAACACTAAAATTAAACAATTACCCTTAAGAGTATTATAACATTTGTTACAATTACATTTTTATTAGTGTAATTTACCCATAAAACACAAGAATATAGTGTACCTATTCCTTATTCTTATGTTCTGAGTTTATCCATAGAAAAGTATAGGTATAAATATTATATCTGGAAACTGTTTAATAATGTGAGGAACATTATATGAATTAGAAGAATATTAGGAAATAGGAAGATAAAAACTATAGATAATACATTTATTAGCATTATGGTAAACATTGATTTATGTTGAAAGACAACAGCAACATACAAAAATATCCAATGGTTATTTATTATTTACAACAACTAACTATTAAGTATAAGCACCATTATCAATTTCCGATCTATTCGAAATTGGCAATACAACAGAACCACATACGTAGTTTTCCAACATACAACAATCTTTAGCCTATTTCACAGTACATATAAGGCCATAAGTTTAAAATATTTATGTATCATAATGGGTTATACGACATTTAATATTATACAACGATAGTGCCTAACGTATAAATATACTATTCGTCCATATAATTTACAAATTACTATATAAAGTGTACCTCTTAACCAGCATAAGAGATAAATAAGTTACTTATAAAATATCACGTAGATCAAAAGAGCATACAGACAGAATAAGTAGGTAGAGATTACAAGACTACAACCTAATCTATAAATGCATATTTGAATATTCATTGACTAAGGCATTCTTGTGGAAATATAATATATATTTTTTTTCGTATGAAAATATACTTTATGGTTTAGGGTATATATTCAGTGACTGTGTACATAATAACATTTTATTTGAAACAACTATTTTCATATTAAATACTGACATCGATAGACATTACGAGTACATACTGTACAGAAGCTAAATGAATGGTGTTATATACCTTACATGTCTTTAACAAATCAAGCACTCGATCGTATTGAGATCAAAATGTACATATAATAATTAGAAGAAATAAATCGCTTTATTCCTATGTACTATTATAATTAAACTTTTACATAACTATGTTACATATTACGTAGTTAATAATAACAGGCAGTGCATATTTGCGCAAATACGTTAATTATTCTAAGTCTTAAATCAGACATATTTCGATATGTAATTGTTAAGTAAAAATATTATGCATTACAGGATTCTACTTGTTAATTTTTTTTGCTTATAATATATTGTAAAGTGGCACATATTTACTAATTTTCGTAAAAACAATTATTTATTTTATGTTCTTTTTATTGCACTTTTATTTATTGGTATAACGTGTGCGCGAAGCTTCGTCTGAGTAGAGATTTTGATCGCACGGCATGTTATAAAAAAGATCAATCCATTTTCTGCCAATAAACACGATATCGACAGAACGCATTTGACAAGTCAATTAACGCACAATCATTTTTTTTCTCACATGTAACATACCTCCTAAATATTGTACAGCTCTTTTACTTAAATTAATTTATGCACGGAAATATTTCCGCGTCCTTCGGCAAAATGTTGAATATATTATACAAAATATAACTTATTAACACAATCGATACAAAGTTTTGTAACACACGAACATCTTTTAATAAGATCATATTAAGCTGCGGTAAGTTATACAATTTGGTATATTACTTGTAGCCGCAAGGAAGTAATTAATAATTATTTTTTACTATGTATAGCCGTATTCATGCGACCAGGGCTATCGAGCGGGTGAGTCGCTGGTGAAAAGCTAGTTTGGTTTAATGA
Source organism: Manduca sexta (assembly GCF_014839805.1). NCBI lineage: Eukaryota > Metazoa > Arthropoda > Insecta > Lepidoptera > Sphingidae > Manduca > Manduca sexta. The sequence goes on from NC_051128.1 coordinate 9,009,577, forward strand.
TTTTCACTTGTATTGGGACATTTATTGTCCAAATAAAATAAAATCAGGTGTACAGACTACAGCATACATCTGATTTTATTTTTTATTAGCAGTACATATTAAATCTATTTTAAATATACGGCATCATTGCACAAGTTAATAAAGTTAATATACTAATATATATAGAGGTTGCTGCGCTTGGTGATCGCAGTGTAGAGCCGGGTGCAGGCGGTAGGCGTCCACTGCCGCCCTCTGCCGGACATCCCATCCAGTATTGCGCAGACGGCAATTGCTTCTCGTTTTCTACTTGCATTTGTAGGTCATTAAACTTCCAATAGCCTTTTCCTTTGAAGAAGTACGTTTTGCCTGTGTATAAAGGTATATCGATTAAATTCTGTGGCTTTATATCTTACATCATTATTTGAATGACACAAGAAATCTAGATGCTGATGTCTTACCGTCTTTCCATTGGAAAACGCTATCTATATTGTAGCTAACTCCTTTCCACATTGCCATACTGCGTGGGTAGTCGAGTTCTACTCGACCTTCGTCCTCATCGTATCTGTAAACGATATTTAGTCATTTATAATCACGGATTTTCAGACCTATAAAGACATATTTATGTAGTTAAATTAGCAACATAAGACTTGTTTATACTATATTAGTAAAAGGTGTGTATACAAAGTATACGTACTTCCAATACATTGTCCCGCTATAGAAGTACGTTTTGCCATTGTAACCCCACACCATGGCTGCGTCTATTTTTTCTAAAGTTGGAGGTAAACCAAGTCTTGCTAATGGTCTTGGATAGCCCGGTAATAAAGTTTGTGTACTGAACAAATACAATTCTTTACCTGTAAAAAAAGGCAACAATTAGAATGGTTTCAGCTTGTAAAAATCTTACAACGTTTAAGTTTTTTTATACTTTACCTATGAATATAGCTATCTTTTTGTCGGGTCTTTCATATACTGCATCAACGTGCGTAAGATTTCTTGGTAGACTAGGCCACATCCTAGTAATCTCCATCGGATAATCAGGGTATCGTCCGTAAGCTCCTATCCTCCAATGGTACTGTAAGTAAAAAAACAGATATTATTAACATTAGCGGTAACAGGATATTTTTAAAAAGTATTAAATTCTTTTTTTATTCGATGTTCAGGTAGAAAACTTACCCTATTCTTAAATATGAATAATTCTCCACGTATGAGGGCGACAGCATCGTAGCTGGTGTTACAAGTATCTGGTTTATCTGATTCCGGGGCTCGGGTTGGTCTTTGTGTCGTTCTTTCAGGATAGTACTTCCTTGGATAATCCCGCCTTGGTTCATTTGGGTAATTATGTCTAGGATTGGTGGGATATTCATGTCTAACAGTAGGATAATGGGGCCTGTAAGTGACGGCATGAGTGGTCGTTTCTGTAGGTCGTGGATGATGCTGGTGGTATCTTCTGCGCGGTATTTCTTCGCTAGTATTGTAAAATCGGCGAGTTGGATAGTATGTGGGTCGTTCTGGGTAGGTTTTAGTAGGTCTTCTCGGGTAATTAGGAAATCTCGATGGATCATGGGGATACGGAATATAATCTGGTTTACGTGGATAGTTTCGGTCATGATGGTTCGGGTAATAAACGTATGGTCTTCGAGTAGTTGTGGTGGTAGTTGTGGTAGTAGTTGTGGTTGGCGGTGGAGTTTCAACAGGTCTGTACGGGATTTTGGCCCATTTCCTATTGTTCACTTTAGGACCTAAAACAAGAAGAGTTAAAATTAATATATGTACTTAAATACATTTAAGTTTTAATTATAATTTATTAATAAATATAATATTAAGTTTTGTTTTAAATACGTCATTTGGTAAGTACTCACCGTACATTTGTTGGATACCATTGCGGTCATCTTCAGGTAACACGAAATTGGGCTGAATACCTTGATACCAAGGGAACATAAGAGCCCCCTTCACTGAACTGTGGCTAAGACCAAGTGAATGGCCGAATTCGTGAGCAGCAACGGCAAAGAGGGATGTGCCTGAAAAATGTACTTGTTGTTTAATCTTTCTTTAACATACTATGGCATTAAAACCGATACTATTATAAAACACTGAATTAATTCGGCTCAACTCAGCAAAGTTATCTAGTGCATGTGGTTGGTGAATAAAGGCGGATATTTACACATGGCTAGCCGAATACAATCCAAAGCGTCGTTGTAAGCGTCCGTTGTTCATGTAAATTATCACGTGTGAGCGGTGTGCGGTGCACGGCGTACGGTAATCGCTACGACCGTGTCCACACGGCTGCGGTCGCGCGACCTATCGGGTTGCGAACTTGTGACCATGTTCACACTATACATACTGCGCATTTGGCTAAATTAACGTTATATATTTGGAAGGGGCCATCTAATAAATTACATTATTTTTATGTAGTTTAAGCGTATAAGCCTATTTGGTTTTATCTAAACCACTCAACGTAATTAAACGCCACGTATGTATAAATAAGCTATCACAACAACCTTTACCCTGTTTAGATTAAAGGCGAGTTCAGTGTTATAATTACTGAGGTGTACAAGCTTCTTTAGCACAACATTTGCATGTTAAAACATTGCTGACCGCAACATGCTCATTTCCGAGCGTAACACGTCAACTTTTACCAAAACTAAAGTATTCCTAGAATATTACATCTACGGTTTTATCTATAACGGTCTTTATAGAGCTTTATGAAAGCTCATATTTTATTCTTGAAAGATTTGATTTTATTTAGACATTGTGTTTTATAGTAAAGACAAAGTAAAAGTGAAATCAATACTAAAAATTTAATATCAAGTTTGAATAACAGGCGTTACAAAGTTCAGAAGATTGAAACTGTGCCTAAATTCCAAGGAAGGACGAAATTGTTTTGGATAATGAATTTAATCGGATGAAGGGGTATAGTCGCCAGGCCTACCTTTATTCAAAAATACTAAATTGTTAACATCTGAATGTAACAGTTATTTGTGCTTCGAAGCAATTTTTATATATTTAGTAAAACATTGATCAATAGACATTTCTTTTAAATTTTATAAACATTTACCTTCTTCGTCATCGTTTTTAGGGTGCAACAGCCATAGTTCGTCGTCGTCAAAGTGCGCATCTCCTCCGCGGCCAGTGCCCGGAAAGAAAGCGTGGGCTAATATCGCACCTCGCCCATCGAATGGATACGCATCATCGTGAGCGCCTCTGCGAAAAACAAAACAAGTGTTTGTGAAAAATAATTGCATACATAAAATATTTATTTACAAGATCGGATACCATAAAGTTATATTATATCAGATATATAAGTTTCAACAATGATTTATGTTTCAATTAGTTCCTATGATTACGTTTTAATTACTAAATATTATATATATGTGTGTATTTACTCTATGTTGCGTTGTTGCTCTACAGTTTTTAATTATGAAAATAGTCATACTAAAGTAATGTATGCAACTCACAACAAACAACAGTAAATTAAGTGGACGAAGCCTGCAGAGCAATCAAACTTACCTCCCTCGGGTGTGTGCTCATACTACCTACCTAATCATTTTTCGCAGCAACAGAACAACTAGAAGACCTCACCCATGCATATTTCACGCGATATTAGCTGACCGTTGCGTTATTGAGTTTCCATGTGAAAGTTGTGCCATTAACCGATACGGGCGGGGTGCGCAAATAAGGAAAATATTACCGCACTTAGTACGTGTGCGTATGCTTGTTCCGGCAGTTTTACACCTTAACCAAATGGATTTATGTCGGCAAACAATGTATTCATTTCGTTTATTTTGTATGAGTAATGAAAATAATGCCCACGCGCCTGAATGTTGTATAGAGAAAAACACTTCAGTGAAATCATAGTAAAGATAGATTTAAAAAAATTTAAACGATTTCGTCAATAGCCTGATTAGTTATCACAATTAAATCAACAATATAGGAACTATAAGGGCTGAGATATATTGTAGAAATGTAGAAATGTCTTGATGACATAGGCTGCCAAATTTAATGTGCTCAGAATGAGAAGTTTCCCAGTTTAGGATGATTTATTGCGTCGATGGTGAGGTCGATGGTATCTTTTCGCCTGTTGTTACGCTACGACTTAGGCATGAAAGATATTGCGCATTATTGTGTTTATGCATTTTAATAACATAACGAATTAAATATAGTTATAATGGTAATAGTTATGCAAAATGTGTCATTTTATCTTACGCTTTAAGTTTGAACAGGATTTTAACTTGGGATTATAAAATGTTGAAATTTAAATATCTTGACAGAGTGCAAGGTCTTAGAATTCCCTAGGTCAATTACTAACTGGTGTTCCTCTAAGGGAAAATTGAGGATATTATTATTTTGAAAATATATGTTTATATACAGCAGGCGCTAAACAGATATATCACATATAGTACATACATTTATATCATTCGCGACTTGGAGGAGGCAGTTAAGTTGTACGTATCCTTTATTACTTGAGTAATATTACAGTTTATGAGCGTAATAAATCTCGGAGACGCATATACGTGGCAGCGGGTATGCAATCATTCGCGTAAGACTCAATGAACGTCCGAAAGAATTCTTTGTAAATCATATAGTATCGTCTCGGACAAGGTTTCCTATTGTAATAATAATAATATATATTATTATATTATTATTAATAATATATATTAATAATTAATATTAAGGTTTCTTATTGTGAGCTTACATTTAGCTATATTAACCGTAAAATATGATCACTTCTATCTTTGGATATTCATAATTCAATGAAAATATTTTTTCTCGTCTCCACATTTTACATAGTTATCAAGTTTTATTAACTATTTATACATACTTTATATATTTATCATGATTAAAAGTCTTATAGGTGCGTAAAAAATTATTCATTTTCCGTTCCGAGAAAAAAAGTAAGTACGAATTGTAAATTTATTTTTAGTACTACGTGGTTATTTTTAAAAAGATATTTTCATATCTAAGAAATTTCCCCTTTTATGGCATGCATTTCCTAGATGATATTATTTTCCATATCTCCTTGACCTATTGGAATTGAACATTTCCGTGGAATATCATAGGAAACGGAAGTCTTTTATAGTGTGCAATATAAGTTAACGGCACACATAAAATTTAAAGACAGAGTGACAACAAAACCTTGGATTTCATACGGGACTCGAAATACTTATTTTACGAATTTGTTTTAATAAAAAACATTTAACCGCATGTAATTAGAATTAACAACATTTCTTTTATTACTCATAGTATGGTGTGGCGCGAGTAAAGCTCTATTAGCATAATAAAACTTAATTATCCCAAAATATTATATTAATTTATAACAAAACTCATTGTTTTACTACGAATAATTTGATAAAACATTGAATGCAAATTGAAATAATAGAGATCGATACGAAGTGAAGGAAAATATTAATAGGTATATAAAAATTTAAGAACCTAATAAATGGACCTTAAAGTTTTATATTTTAACAATTTGACTAAATTTATAACCTTAGTTAAATTTGTATTAAAAATAAAAATAAGCAGGTACAAACAAGGAGACAAACCAATGTTCGTTATCAACATTGTAAAAAAATAAAATTTAATGCACAACGTACATATTGTATGTGTGTAACTAGTAAAGTTGGTGGTGCAAGTTTGCAGCGTTTGCCGCAATATGACGGTCGCAATATGTCTGTGGTTCAGCTTTTTGTTGTCGTTACTTTCTCATATCGTCCTCTACGATGATCTAATAAGGGAAACTTCGCCCTTACTTCTCATTCGATATGCGATTCCTGTCGTCAACTGTACGTCATATCATTTCTTATACGTGTAACTCAGTTTTATAGCTAATATCGGATAACTTAGAAGCTCGTCGTATGTGCCAACGTTATAATTAAAAAGATTTATATCTTTTCAGGTAGATGGCGCTTATCTACGGTGTTCATTAGAAATTATGTGACATATTTCTTTAAGATTTGTGTGTATGAATATGCATTGATGTAGGCAATGTAATTTTAAAAAAGCGAACATAAATTAGAATCGCCGCTGCTTTAAATTAACTTACATATAGCTATCGTTTATGTATGTATAATAGATATATATGGTGTTTAAATCGCCAATATCTCCGCATGTATTAAGTACATTACATGTAGAACGGAGAGCTCCCGATACAAATGGCCATCACACGCGTTGAATACGAAACGCCGCGCCGTGAAGAAGCGACACCGGCACCGAGACGTGGAAAAAAAGTTAATTTTCATTATAATACACTTACACGTATAAAGGAGATTCTGAGAAAATCTTCTATTTGTATTTCATTTAGATATAGTGTAGGTAGTGTTGCGTTATTAGATAAACAGCGAGGTGTATTTGCTGTCACGTCACGTCCTCTGAATGAAAGTGAATCGTGATCGTGAACGGGACCTCCCACGTCTGAATGGGAACCCATGCTCTCCAATTTTACTTAGCGATCTTGACGAAACACCCGACACGGTTATCGTAAGTGTAAATTCGATAAACCTATCGAATCACGGCCGCTTTAGAGAATTTTCTGAAAGTGATTACTAAAATTTTCTTGCAGGCTTCTCATATGTTATAGAATAGGTTCGTAAAATGATTTCTCAATCTTTTAGATAAGAAAATAAATTATTATTAATTAAAGATTTGTTGCAGTATTATGTAGTCTATGCTACTCCTAATAACAATAATTATCTCTTGTAAAATACAAATTACTGAATAGTTGGATAAATCTTTAAATTAAATCTATTACGTAACATTAAAACACAAAATACAAGTATGCATATAATATACATGCTATCTATATATATTATTTATTAGATCCAGTTTGTTTTCATTGTCCAACCCACCGACCCTATTCTGATGCGTCGCACGAGCAACACGCAAATCCCCTTAAAATGGATAGGACGATTCTGTAAATCTTTAGTTGATTGTTATTTATTATCTGAACAATAAATCAAGCTACGAACGTTGGAGTTTTTAGGCGTCACTAAACCTTACTTATCATCGTAATTATGTGATCCCGATTGCCGAAAATATATTGTATAAGTATTATAAAGAATAAATATAATATCTATCTGTATTACTTAAAACATTTTCGTGAGTTTATAATATGGTTGTATAAGTATTATACTACTTATTGTCCTCCACTCTATCTGCAATTGTTACATTATAAGCAAAGCTTTGAATAGAACTCCGATCGTTTAAACTACGTCACGTTAGTTTAGAACGACTAATTAGGATTTATATTGCGAAATTAATTTAATTATTCTGGATGTTAACGGCCTGAAGCTGTTGGTATTGAAAGAAGGTATAAGTAGTTCCTCATGCTGCGGTGTAATTCGACCTGCTTGATGCTTGGTCAATGAACTTCGATTCTAAGCTACCGTCCAGTGGACTGGTTAAGGGATAAAGTTCGCGTCACATAAACTTGTCTTCCACCTTCTCTGACCAAAACTATTTAAACAAATACACTTGCACATTTTGATTCATTAGAAACCATTCTTATAGGCCCTTGCAATATAAATTCTACTCTTGAACGAGATATTAATTTTATGTGGCTGAAGTAATTTTAGTTAAATTTTATTAATAGTTGACTGTAGCTTACGTAGCTGTAGGTACTTATAACATTTTTATTAATTGCATATTATTATGATTCAAAGTTGAAATTGGGATCCTATGGTATCCGATCAGGTAAACTCAGTGTAAAATTCGTAATCATAATTATGTTGGTCTTACCTAGCAAAGGCGACAACGATGTCTGCTTCCTCCGAGTTAATCTCCGTGAATGTGAGACGCGAGGCCTGCTCCCATACGTCGAGCGCGCGCGCCAGCACGCTCCTCGTCTCGCCGGGGTCCAGTTGCGACGGCCGCCGCACCGATGACAAGCTGCACACAAAAAACAATATCAAACATTGCCCATGTTTGCAATTGATATTGTATCTTAATCATAATTTGATGCCGCTGGTTCAATTCGAATATACAAAAGTATAGAACATTGAATCATTTATTTCTCTGCACGAACACCATCAATCAACCAGTTTTGTCCGTCTGAGACAACAATAACACAGAGTGAGGTTCGATGTTACTGCCAATAGAATGGTTGATGAGTGAATTACACGTGAAAGCAACAACAGACTATGGCGCACATTTAGGTGCTTAGCCGTGCCCGAGCCCGGTCAGCTTCCGAGTAATGGAATAATCGCATTGTGGACAATTTAAGTGACTTGCCTCTATTTAACGCTAGCTGCGTTCATTACAAGGGATTTATGCGTTGTCATGTACAACGATGGCTTCATTAGGTTACACAGATTTTAATTAGAGATCTAGTCTGAGCTTGGTGTTTTTGTATTATAATGAAGCCGGAGGCTTAATTCAACAGATAAGTGTCAACGCACGGGTCGGGCTGCCAGTGTTGCGGTCGCGTTTTGTCCATATTTGTGCAACACATTTTGTCGGATAAAATATCGCTTCCGCGGGTAATTAAAACTAACCAACGCGAACAGCGACCGCGGCCGCCGTTGTCAACAATTATTTTAATAAAATTATTAGGGGACACCGGGGAAATATGAAGAGATAATACGAGCGCCGTTTTAAAAGCCGCCGCATTCATTTTGAAATTGGCTCGTGCATGCAAAATGCAAGTGTCTGGGCAGCGGCGGTCGGTACTAATATAGTGATATGTGCAAAATAATTCATCGAGTCTTTTTAATGGGTCGAGCCCCAGGACAGTGGCGCGGGCGCGGGTGGAAACCGCTCCAAATTTATTATTGCCATATTAACATCGGCCGCCGCTTGTGAACGCACTATATCAGCCAACTAGTTAATTGCAAGCCTTGGATGAAACTCACAACCACATTTCGAAGTTAATGTTGTTATGTCAGCCCAAAATAATGAGTGTGGTTGAATTGCATGAGAGAATTTCATTGGACCTTTGAACCGTTGCTCTGTATTGTTTTTAACCGTAGTTTCAGTCGATGTTCTTTTTATAAACTGGTCATTTACAAAGTTAATTATCTGTATTTAATACTGCCTTAATTAATAGACTTAGAAATATGCCAGCATGAATACAAAGAAAAAGAAAAAGTAGCGAAAGGCACGACTATAGTTACAGTCATTCAAATTATTTAACATTTGTAAAGCGAGACGAAATTAATTAAAATTCAGAAGTATTCCACTGGACTAAGAAAAATTATACAGTCTTCATCCAGTAAGTTATTGCGAATGAAGCCGGAGAAATAACTTTATTACAAACGAGGTCAGCTTCACAATAAATTTCATTAAAGTGAAACACGTGAGTTGCTAAACAAGTCGTCAGAGATTTTGGAGGACTTCGTAGCGCGTTACCTATCGGCGAGTCTGAAGGAGTTGCGAGTAAACAGAAGCCTACCGGTTGACTCCTGAGGGTAATAAATGTAGGGCCGGTACACGTGAGAGTGGGCGGGCGCGGACGCCACGTGAGCGCCTGCTCTGGGCACGTGTCGCCTTCAGATGTCCGCGTCCACAATACACGCTCACGCTCGTCAGTACTGGCAATCAATGCCCACCTTACGCAATCGTTGTCAAATAAAGCAGACTTCAAATTATATGGAAAATCCATCTTCATAGAGTCCCATCTGTACTCGAATACACATTGAAATTTATCCATTGTGAAAGGATATTTCGATAATTTTATCGCTGGCGCAAGCCTACAATGGAAGTTTAACACGTATTATTTATTGTCCCTATCGGCAGGAGATTGACACCCGCATGAGTCCATGAATATCTTGATTCACTATAAATATTCGTCATTGTTATATTTATTGGTAATAAACCATGATGATGTGCGTTCGATGCTCACATTAAAATGTTTCTGTATAATTTCGTGGAGGCGGGAGGGGCACTGCGTTTATAGCGTGAAATAATAAAACATGCGATATGATGACGACATGGCGACGTCTCCTCAACGAAATGGACATAATCTCGTTACGATGTCATAACAAACAGATTTGTAAGCACGAACTTTATGGTCTGTGTCCAACGAGCTCAAATTAAATTTTCCGAAATAATCTGTCGGCGTGCTATTAAAATTATTCGTCCGTGCAATGTTTCACAGAAGTTACACTTTACTGCCAGGAAAGATTGACTAACAAACTGATTTCTCCTATGATTTATTTATTGCTAGTTAAATAGCACCCTTAGAGTTGTTTGTTGCTATATTTTCTTATTTTTTATTTCCATGTGAGGGATAGGACGATACCAAAAAATGAGTTATATTACTTATTATAAAGATTAGCAAGTATATTCAAAATAATTTTTGATTCTGGAAACTTATTTATAAATGTGGAATTAATTATTCTTGTCTTTCCATCACTGTTCGCGTCACTGAATTTAATTAAACACATATTTTTAATACAAGGCCACGATGTGGTACCATATTAAAACAGACAGCATTCAGACAGGATTATTCCAATAGGCAAAGCACGAGAGATGCCAAATTACATTTTATTTTACTGCTCGAACGGGAGAATTAGCATAAAAATAATAAAATGTCAGTAGAATGTAGTCCCCCGTGGCGTGCCAGGCGTACCCTGCTACCGACTGCCTGTCAAAACGATTGTCGGCCCACCTCTGACAATGACATCTCGTTTGTTAATAATAGAAAATGATTGCTATCTATTGCAATTTATTTTTAACATTCAAAAATAAATCAGTATAAAACCTATTAATAATTATTTAAAGTTTAATTCACAACACTCATTAGCTTTAAGTCCCACATATTGAAAGTGTGGGATGGCTTTTATTAACCAAATAATACGGCGAGTTTACGTTTTACGATATAGCGTTCCTTAGGGGCTTTTGATCAACATCACTAATCGTTATAATGCGGGATGTAAGGGGTTTTCACATCTTTGGGTCAGAACCGGCCCTAACCCAGCTATCAAGAAACATTGAATAGGGCTATATTTTGTCCGCTTAAGTAATCATGTTACAGTGTACTGTTTATATTCGCCTGTGGTTTATTACAAAGCAATCACAATTATTATTTTAATGCGTTTATTCACTCCACTCCGACAATGCATTCCTTTAAAATGGTTTCCCCTCCGCAGTGCGGTTCTCTACGCCTTTGCTCGTCGCTCGTGCCGTACCTACAATGTAGATAAGCGACGTGGCAATAGGCATTGATGCTCTCTGGAGATTCAATAGCCGTCTACCTCCTCAATTCTTTGATGTATAAAAGGATTTAAAGCGACTCTTCAATGTGAGGAAATTCCAATTTGGAATACGTGATGCGTTCTTAGTTTACTATTACTTAATTTTATCTTTATCCGAATTTATTTAAAATGTCAAATCAACAGTTTTTGTTGTCCCCACGTACTGTACAAAAATAATTATTTTATAGTAATTGTCATAAGACGTCGTGGCGATAACATTGTGTTGCATTAAACTTGACGTTGAGTTCTAATTCAGCTTTATCAGTATCCTCCTAACAGCTCCTTTGAATGTCGGCCATCGGCTTTCACGTGCACTATTGTGAAGGAGGCCTTGATACTCCTCTGGGATTTAAGAGGATTTCCAAACGACGCTTTATTGTCTGTATTTATATGGTAATTGAATGACAATATAAGCGTTAATTATAGGAAATGGTAATGAACTTATTTTCCATAGTTTTCAGTCAGAAATTCAACTTTTTACAAGGATAAAACATTTAGTAGGAAACGTAATCCGTAAAGATCACATATGCATTTATGTAGTTGCCACGACAGTGCATGTAAGAGAAATTAGCGAATTCGGCCGGTAGAGCGCCGGGGGCGAAATTAAGTCGAGAGTAATATTGTTATGACAGTAATAGCATATTACCGCTGTACGTGCGAGCATTTTCCGCGCGAGCACAGATACAAAATTGAAACGATTTTTCTGCGACACGATTGCAATGGTAATCAGTGAGCACTTTTACAATTCATATCGAATATCGATGTCCTGTCAACCGGCCAGCTCTGCGAAATTGTGATCCATTTTGTAGTTATTTACGGTGTAAAACAGTAGATATTGAAAATGAAGATAAACTGATATATTTACGTTAGTTAGTGCTGTAATTGTAGGTATATCACGATCAACAATATAAACACTGATAATATTAATTGTACCGATATTGTAGTCTATTTTTTCATTATATTATTATTTGTATCATGATTTGCAATATGGATATTTTCAATTTTATACATTCTATTAGTGTTAATAGTTAGAGTTTAACGTTCTACACTAATTGTCAAGTGAATTATTTTTACACTTATTGTAAAACTATTAAATTTAATTTTATTACTGTCTAAAGTAGCATCCCATTTTTATAAGTGCATAACAGCTAGCTAAAGACAAGACTTGTTAAGAACTTTTATATGAGTTGGCTAAACTGAAAGCGATATAATTGGAAACTTGAGATGGCTGTGTAATGCCACGAGCTTCGTGTATCGGGCGCGGTGTAGTGTAACTACTCTATGATATTAATTTTGATTATGAAAACGTACTGCTACACTAAACGAATTATGTGTTGTCTAGAGTTTCTTATAATTATATAAAACATTCATTAGTTTTCTTTAATTGAATTGCAAAGATCAATGTAGATATTTATTTAGTGTATTTTAATTTAGTGTTTAGTAATCTCTCTTGTATTAATGGGTGCATGATAATGAAAGTAAAGATTTTAATCAAGATTTATTAACATAATAATACTTGTAATTTTATAAAAAATGTAAACTGAACTGTGTTGGAACAATACCAAAAAAGGTTATTTCTCAGTACTGTCTATAAATAATAACGCATAAAAAGGGGCATATTTTAAAAGTAGAATGTGAAAATTCTGCAGAAGTGCCTTGATAATTTACTATTTGGCACGCCCATTGGTCGTGCGCGTACACGACAATTAGTTTCTTGAGAAGTCAGATGTCTTGTTAAGTAGACACAAAACTACTTGCTATTTTAAATTTAATCTTTTCAAACTGTGAGAAACTTTTTAAATTACTAAAATGTAGTTAGCAACTAGATAAATGCAGGCTTTGATACGTTACTCAGGAGCAGTTAGGGGTAATTAGTGCTGGCAGATTTTTACTGTCGTATTAAGATTAATTTCATTACTTGATGGAAATAGCATTGATATTATATTTTTTTATTTTTAAAACGCTACGCCTCAAACCCTATTTCACTCTAAAAATAAAAGTAAGATTCAAGGCTCTAAATATCAAACCCTCTCGAAAATTCAAAAAACATGATAAAAGTTTAAGATAAGTGAACGTTTGAAAAGTTTTTCTCTATCTGTATCGATAGAGACGAGCGCCTTGAGCGCAAGAGGCTCCGTTCCGGCCGATAACCGGCGGATGCGATGTTGCCAGCGCTTTATGAATATTCCCCCAGCTTCCCACTGCTGCGCAGAGATTAGAGGGCGTTACTACCGCCGCCGTCAAATGTGCATTTGCGAAACCCTTTGGAGTTAGATACGGTTACATGACCTACATTAGGTACATACTGGGTTGGGCGTGTTACGTTATTAATTTGTTTACATAATATTTACTAATTTGTTTATATTTCGCTCATATATCTAATGATTCGTAGCATAGTTCGTAACTTGTAAATTACACATCTTTTGTAATGGTCACAGTGGGCTTGAATTAAACATTTTGGAGACTATGACTTTGTTGAATGTAAATTATATAGTGTTAATACTACTTTACTCTATTTTCGATGTTGGGATACGCCTATATCATCACTATTTGCTGACATTTGCACAACTGTAATATTTAGTCAAATAAAACCACACGAGTTTCCGTATGTATTATTCCACATCCAAAAAGTTTAAAAGTCTTAGAACCTTTTAAAATATCTTTGAAAAATAACGTTAAAATTATAAAAGTGTCGCCATAAGTTGGGTTAGTTTACACATCCAATAAAGTTGTCGACTAAGTAACTTTATTGGATAGTCAGCGAGAATTGTTTGATGTTTCAGCCATTGTAACTTGCAACGTGCACTCGGGAAGCTCTTAGTGTCTTAAGTTATTTTAACTACACCTTCGCCTTTCCTTCTTAAAACAGTTGACTTTTAACAGAAATCAAATATGTTTGTAGTAACAAATTATCTATTTTGAACCATTTTAACTAGGTGAATTTATTGCTAATTTTTATATTTATTATAATTAAAACACAGTTGCAGCGTTTCATGGTAAGCGTATATATTGGCGTATTCATATCAGCGCGGTGACGCGACGGACGATTGCGGAAATGACAAAGCGATTAGTTGCAAGCCTGTGCGTCCTGGGAGAGATATATCCGACGGAACTAAGCGAAATTACTTCCCGCCGGCTCCCGATGCACCGCAACAATGTCCAACCAAACTGTGCAATTCGATTTAAGAACGAGCCACCAGCGAAAAGTCCGTCCCACGTCCGCTTCTAAAGTTCCGACTCGCTCGCTTCATTAGAATCGAAATTCCCACGGTTCATTAGGATTCCCCAGAATTCTCGGCGTTCATTAGAAATACTCGAGCGGCAGTGGACCCCGGACGTAAATAAGTGATTAACGCAGTTGGATTGTTTTCAGACGCTTCGTCGGAGTCGGCTCTGCAACTAGTTGGAGTGAACTCTTGATACATTTAAAATGAGCCGCCGGCCGGTCCTCGGCCCGCCGTCGCCCGCTTCAACTGTACGCGCTAATGTTTAATGAGCTCTCTTACGTTTCTTACAAACGGCTCCTTTTGGTTTTTTTTAATATCGCCAACATTCTTGACGCCGCGCACCACTTTTTAAAGACTTATCCGAACGTGAATGAAATAATAACGTTCCTCGCTCACGAATATTTTCATATTCTGACAAGAACTTATTTATCAAAAGCAACGACCCGCGGTGGTTGTGTGTAATAGGTATTTTAAGCTGAATTTTATTACGTCCCTATGAAAGAAGGTAAAACGTAATCCAAGGTATTAATGTAGATTCTGAGATACACGCACTCGTTGGAAGTTAATACATATTTGATTCAGAGCGTAGTAATATCTAAGCAGATATAAGTTACTTTGAAGGAATATCTTTGTATAAATTATGATTTATACGATATTAATATCAATACGAAATTATGTATAAGTTTTTGTTGAATTATAACTATTTATTGTAGTTTCATACTACTTATATTTAGTACATATCTAACATGAACTTGAACGGGTCAATATTGATTACCAAACGTATAAGCCAAAAGCTTTAATTCCAAATCGTATAGCCACATGAAATCGTTAACACAAGTTAAATAGATACGTAAATTATGATCATTACATGAGAGAATCTTGGTTGGTAATCGGGGCTTGCACAGAAGTTGGCGGTTGGTTTAGGGACTAAATGGGCCCGCACGTCCGGACAAACATCGTGGGAATTTGTAACTCAAACAAGTTTAAGCAAATTTATAACTTCCGGATTGGAAACAGGCTGTTGCCTTCTTGTGCCCATGAGCGATGCAAACACTTCACGCTTTATAGCAATTATATTACCCTGTCGATGTGTCAGGTTATCTTAACAGAGTTTTTATTCAACTTTTACGATACATTCGCACCTGTGCGTAAAGATAAGCGAGTTATCATTAATAATAAATATGTGGTGTCGGGAGAGATACAAAAGTGAAGAAAATACGGCAAATACTTATTGAAATATCAAAATTTTTTATGGTAAATGGATAAGCCTAGAAGTTCGCGGTCATTCAACTTAACTGACATAAATAAGTAGAAACCTACTGATGTGTAAGAGCCTAATCTTCGACAGGGAGCCTTGTATTATAACAAAATGGAAAAATGAAATTCAGGTAAGTAACTTATTCGAAATCATACGCATGGATGAGAGTCATTTAGTGTTCAGATCGCTTTTAATATAATAAGGATTACATTCAATACGAATACGTAAGCGACTCTTTTTATCATCAGTGCCAGCGCTAAATAAAACTAACTCTAATATAAAGTGTAATAAAGATATTAATAACTAATAAACTCTTATACCTAGAGATCAATAAAGCTATCTTCATGGCTCCTCAGTTGATTTGAAGCGCTAACCCTCGACCGGAGTTACGTAAAAGAATATAATCTAAAATGGAGTGCACAAATAGAGTAGTGCAGATACCGAGGAGGGTGCAAAGTCCTGAAGGGCGGCGCCCCGGGCAAGTGCTTGCGCTGCTACCACTCTTTGTCTCATGCTTGCTACTACAATACTACATAATAAATGATTCTTTATACACTGTAAGTTATGCTCATATACAACCATCGTCTTCTCTATTTTATTGGCGACTAAGTATCCGATTCGTGGTTTATTAATGCAAATCAGGATATTATCATTGGACGAAATATGGGTAACAGGGAATATATTATGAGTCACAGCTATTGTCAGCATTATGTATGCAAGGACATTACATTTAATTTATTGAAGAGTTCAATTTTGTACAATTATATATTGCTCACTGAAACAAAGCCATTGGTTACCCCATAATCCTGAATAGGTATGAAGTGTTCTGTCTTTCACATTTTATAGATAAACGAAATTGTTATTGCACAGGGTATTTGTTATTGGTTCCTAAAGTAGTCTGCATCCTAACATTGCATAACGGGTAATATAATTTTATTTGAAATGGCATCGACCGCGAGGTGAGTGAACAGTGAACATGCTACATGGGTTCAACAGCACGGGGGCGGGGGTTCGAGGTCGGAGTCCGCTTAGATGAAGTGCCTTTGTTGCATAACGTGCCTTGTTTGTACCCAGTACCACTTGATATAAACAATATTTTCATTTTGCTTTTATCGACGGTATAAAACAAAAGTTCTCGCTCTGTTGCCTGTTGCGGTTGAGTTTTTCAAATTAAATATTCATAAAATGTTACACACCACGACTCATACAACTCGTGCAATTGAAATTATGTAGCGCTGAAATATCAACTGCTGACATTATCTTTTTGTCGCTGGAAGAAGATAAATGGGATAAATTCCTATTATGCTCTCTATTTGTTTTGCACAGTACTAATGGAAGTAATGAACTGATTGCAGGTACCTAAAATCTGTACGATGCTGAAACTATAATTATATTACAACTTTATGGTATAAATTATGCTTGGGTTTCTTAGGTAAGTGGAGTTCGTCACATAAGGGTAGCTTTAAAGAGATGATTGACATCACTAAAACTACAGATTCGAAAATGAGACAGGGTTCCTTGAAAACGTTGTTACGTACAACGTTTTAAATTAGAGTTTGGTCATATTACGTTTTTTTGGGTTTTTGGTCACATTATTTCGAGTACTATACAACATAGTATCATTCTTAACTGTAGTCTGTATAGCATTTGTTTTGACTTGGCGCATTTAAAATTTATTTATAAAGTTCACAAAACGATCATGTTCCAATAGGATCTCAATATGGTAGGATTTTGTTTCAATAAATGTTATACACATTTTTCATTTGAACGTGTTTATATGACAAACTTTTATTTTGCGGACGCTCTCATACGTGCGGATGGCAGCACAAGTAATAAATCTATAGCAGATTTGATATAAGCGATTTTTGGATTTATATTTTCATTGTTCTAAGGAACTTCCCTCGTACAGCTACAAAAATGTACCCAAGCTTCACAGAGCTTGATAATTTATCAAAGGATTATACCTTAAATGTCTTATTTTCTCTTGTGCTGTTACATTGTATGAGAATTTGACTTTTATTGAGGGTATGAGTATATCAAGCTTATAGATTAGGATGATATATTAGTAATAAGTATTCAAATTAGTACATATCTGTGATAAAAATGACCCTTACTTACAGACAGACAGTCAAACGGGTATATAGTATAGCGATCCTATAAGGCTTTCCCTTTGCCGTATCATGGTTTGAAACCTTAAAAATAACGAAATTTTTTGGCATTTGTTATATTTGAATAAAATTTTATCCCGAATAAAGGTTAAGGTTTTATCCCCCAGTATTTGAAGTGGTTGTGTTGTATATGCTTTAATATATTTTGTTTTCCTAAAACATTAAGTTAGTTTGCAAACATCTTTAACGGAATGATAAGAGAAAACAGATCGCGGTAATTCCATTCAGTTTGAATTCGTATGTAGCAGTACAACCATATTTTGTCTTTAGTTGTATATCTCAAAAGAATGAGGGCTTTTTTTCGTTTCACTAGTTTGCTGAGTATCGCAGTCTTTTCTTCTATAACTGTTTGCAAACGAAGTAACATTTTGCTGGCTCACTTTGACAAGGTTCTCTGTTATATTTATTCCACAAATCAAGTTGTGTACATATCGCATGAATCTATCCTTTCTATGTAAATATTTCCATTAATATTCTAAAAGATAATTAAAGGGAGAATCATGAATTACTGTCTTTCTAATCATTATTGAAAAAAAAATATTGAAAATTTTGAATATTTTTTTTCCGATATAAATAATAATTAGTTATAATTAATATAGAACCGAGTAATTTTTGACAGACTTTCGAATGAATTTAATAATTTAAAAAGATCTCAAATCTTATAAAGCTTTTCGTTAAAGGATTCTACTAAAGTATGATTGATACTGGTTAGTAACTATATATTTTGGAGTCTCAAACTTATTTTTGAAGTAGGTTTGATTTACTATGAATGCGTATAAATACTTTCGTTGTTCCTGTTATATATTTCGGTACTGCGTTGCGTTATCGCTAGCTATTTAAGTCAGTCACGTGACTTTGTTTCTATCGATCGTGCTTGCCACAGATGCCTACTCATAAACGTAATTTGAAATCGTCCCACATCTCAAAGCGAACCTCATTTGCGTTTATAAAAGTGCAGATCATATTTTTTCTTCTGTGTATTCGAATTGAAAGCGGTGTAATATTCTTTTTTGTCTGGGAGCGAGCGCCGCGCGCGCCGCACAAAGCCTGCCTGGTTTTGTATTCGCTTCCTCACTCACCTGGAAAGGAAAGAAAAGAAAATGTTAATTAAGAGCCACTGAACAAAATTGATATCGTCGGGAATGAAGCTTTTGCTGTTATTGTAAACGGATGCCAACAGTTCATTATAGCTACCAGAAAAAATATTCTTTTGTATATAAAGGCCATTTCGTGGCGATGTTTATGCATCGTATCGTTTTGGAGATACGTGAAAAATCACTGGGATAACATGGAGTAGTGTGTGCTTAGTACTCAGATAATACGCGACTAGCGGCCTGGGGAGCAACGAACATTGAGCAGCAACTCAATGCAATGCCAAATGAGCCTGAAATGTACATCTCATTAACACGTAGCGGCGGCAATATTTAGGGAGCGGTAGCGCGCGGTGAGCCGCGAACTAGCATTTGGCAGCGCACGCGTTCGTACACAGCCGGCTCTGTAAACTAAACAACTCGTAAAAGTGTAAAAGTCGTAACGATAGCGGCGTGAGAGCGCCTAATATGAGCGGCGGCTGGAGCCGCGCCAGTCGCGCCGCCCGCGCTTATTATCAGATGGGACGTTCCGGGCGCAACCCTTTCGTTTTACGATTGGCCTCTAATTACACTGCCGCTCAAGGCGGCGCGCTTTTTCCTAGTTGATACGAGCTCGGAGCGGACGCGCCCTGCCAAATGGACATATTTATCGGAGCTAGCCAAATCGTTTACGCGGTTCGACAGCGCTGTTCCGGATGTCAGTTGGTCTTACAATTGGTGCCGTTTTGTGTGAAGTAAAAATTTGTTAGAAAAAGCCGTATTTGGGATACAATAATAGTAGATGTCGTCGGTTTACGAGACGAGGCTGATAAAGGCGACGCGGTTTGCAACATGCGGCACTTTTTAACGACATGTTGCCAATTTATGTCGCACGATAAGCTGAGATTGTTTAGTATTTGACGAAATCGAATGTCAAGTCTCGAGTAGTAATACATAACATCACATTTTCAATGTCCGCAATTTTAAACTGCTATACATACACAAGAAATTAAATGCAGGGTTTAAATATTCTACACGAAAAACGTGATACGAAGTATTTTCAAATTACGTTAGTAACATGTACAGCTTTAAGTTTATGTTGCTATAAAACAATGCGTTTAGGTATTAGTGGATTGTTGACATTCTCCTGATAATCCGTTTCAGAAGTGTAACATATTCAAGATGTTGGTTAGCGCACAATCGGCTGCGGAATACCGGTTGGAATTACATGGAATCGCTCGCAGAGAATATTAGTATGCCGGTGGCGATCGCCACTGGAATGAGTCGACGTGACGACGGTCGGCATCTTCGTCGCTACGTCAAAATGCAATAACATGAATATATAATGGGAGCTTGAAATCGTTACATATCACGGTAATTTGTATAAAGCCGCCTATTTGCATCTAGTTGAGTTTTGCTCCACGGTATGCTAATAGAGTTGAGTATGACATTAGACTGCGATTGGGATTGTTGGCTCACTTCACTATTACACAAAAAGACTTCTGTGTATTTGAATTATTTGTAGGCAAAGGGAGGAAGTTTTTGCTAATATTAAGCCACATTTATTGTTCCAAGCCAAAATGCCGTTTTGATAACATCGATTTAGTAGATATTTTCATTAGGGTGTTTGTCGGTTTCTGTTGGCGACAGTTAATGCATATCCTACCCAATATGATGTTATCGCATATAGCTAAAATGGGATAAAAATAAAAAAAAAAACATTTATATACGCACCTCCCCATATATAAATAAATATATATTTAAGTATAATCTCAAAAATATTCTAACATAAATTATGATAATAATTAGATCCTTACAGATTATAAAACAAAGTCCCCGCCGCGTGTGTCTATCTGTCCGAACCCGTTAAACTCAAAAATTATTGTACCGATTTCGATGAAATTTCGAATGGACATAGTATGGGACCTTGAGAATCCTTCCCAGACTACTTTTTTTTGCCGCGAAAATATGTAACGGGTCTTTTATTCCGGAAAAAGAAGGTTCCGTCAGAGAAGCACGGGCAAGAAATTCCAGTGTTGCGTATTTTAAAATCATTTCAAAGGTATAAAGTAATTACAAACTATGTATAATACAAAATAAGTCATATGCTATTTATAAATCCAACAAGTCACTAAAAAGGTGCAACATTAAAGTTTATATAGTGGATTAGGCATGGCGTCATATTTCCTTGTGCCGACTGCCGTCTGTCGTCCGCCGGCGTGTAGTCGCTAGGTGGCGTGAGCGCCGCCCGCGCGCCCTTCGGGACCCTCAACTCAATCTTGCCCCATTACGCGCGACAAATTGGAAAAATATTCAATTACATCTCGCTAAATATTGAATTATATCATAGCAAATTACTATTTTGCATTGGGGACTAGACTATTTTTAATGTTTCTCTCCAGCGAGCCTCAATTATTTCGTTTCATATGACCACCTATTAGATCATATCGTAGTATTAGAAGTAATTTTGAACGTTATTTTATGTGACAGGTTATATTAAAATATTGGCTATTTTATACGGATTTACTACGCTAAATTGTAATTTAAGTAATTACATTTTTAATTAACAAAATACCTTTAAACTGTATCGTATATCATATAAGAAATTTTTTCATCAATTAAACAATATACGATTAATTTAGTTACCTTCTAAATGGAAAATAATATGCGATGCAGGCGGCGACAAGTGGGCGAGCGAATTACTCGCCAGTCGGAGTAATTGGCAATTAATCACCAACCGTTTTCTATTTCAGCCGACGACGGCTCTATACGGCGCACTAACGAGATCTACACTGCACTGCATGTACGACAGGATACTCCATTTGGTTCATATCGTAAACCATTTAAAAAACTATCGCCCCGACGACGCGCCGAAGTAATTTACAGGCTATGTTGATATACAATTTATGTGTATCTATAGTGCTTGCATTTTTATTTAATTTTTACACATTCTAATGGCTATTTTGATTTAGTCGAAGTATACGTTAGAATTATATCAGGGAGCGAGCGAAAAATTGTATTCTCTGCTTACTAATAAGTTCGTATAAGTGCTAGAACATTTTAATTGATATCTTAATCTGCTTTGATAAAGAAGTTCATACAGATAGATTATAGCGTAATGACATACAGAAGCTGTACATCATTACCCTATAATCATTACATATTATAAAAGAAAGTTCCTCGCTGCGTCTGTCTGCCTTTGGCTGAATGAAGATTGTTTTAGACTCTGGGAAGGATATAGGCTACATTTAATCCGAGATTATATATAGCGGGATTTTATACTGTAACAACACATTCACGCGGGCGAAGCCGCAAGCAAAAGATAGTTATTTAAGAAAATAATAGTTAAATATGAACTAAATCATTGCATGCAACAATTTTAAAACCATGTATAGAAACATTCTTTATAAATGATCTTTATCTATCGAATTTAATGTCTTTTTGAGTAGAAATTCTAGGCCGGTTCTATAGGTAAAACGAGAAAAAATAAAATCGACTTTACACCTTATTTTGTTCATTTATAATATGATTAAATGAATTTCGAGGACATCGTCCCTCATCTCCAAAATAATCAGAGTGAGAATTTAATCACCCTCGTTTAACACAATTTGTCTCACTTTTTGCTTTATGATGTTTAGCATTTTAGAATTTAATGAGCTTAAAACACAATGACTCAAGCATCGTTCAAATAGTTTGGAATGTTAAATGCCTTATAATAATTTTAAATATACACATAAATCGCTACTGAAACGGCTATAATTTATACACATTCAGCAGTACATTTTAATATTCCTTTAAGTACAAAACGATAAGTATGAAATGGAAATAATAGCTGTGTTATCTACTTTTTGAATAATAACTTCTGAAAAATAAAAATGTACATTTTTGATGACAACATAAATTATTCGTTCATATAAACCTTATCACATTTCATTTTTATAGCATTCAAGCGCTGGAATCAACTGTTGAAATACTTTATATTCGATGAAATGTTTTGTCGCTCCTTTTGTGTTTTAGATGTTTCAAAATCTCTAATTATAGGTACTTATCAAACGTTTATCATCTAGTATCGACTTAATTGAATATTGAATATGTATGAGTTAACGTAGTTAGTAAAATACGAAGAATATACTAGGGCACGTATTATTAATATTTGGACATATTGAAACGTCAAAGAAAAGTATGACTTGCATATTTTTACAACTCAAATACCAATAGACGAAAACTTTCAAAGCACAATGATTGTGATTGACAGCCCAGTGGAAGATGTTGTTTAAGACATGTCCAGTTAGGTAAATGGGTCGGGCAGGTTATTTCCTCGGAGTGATTTATATCCAGGTTATTCCGGGCAAGGTGCTTGTATCGGCGCTGATCGCTGAGTGGATTGCGCCGCGACACCTTTCAAATAAATTGTCTTGAGACCGACCGGCGACTGTAAACAACTCAACCCTATGCAGATGTTCGTACAAAACCAAATACTTTCAATTTTGTTAAGGGGCATAGTGCTGGCCCTAAAATTGCACTCGAGACTCGTGGTAAGTGACTTTCAGGCCTTTTTATTTAATCTGCAAAGTGAAATTGTTTTATCTTGTTTAAACAGCGCTTGTGACACGCATTCACGCGTCGTCAAAAGTCTTTTGCTGAAGGTATTTCCAATTTAATACTAAAGTGTATGTATTGATGAAGTGCTTCTTATCGGGGCAAAAACAAAATTCTGCTCGATTATAGTCACCGAGACATCGAAATACCGCCGACAAATAAATAACAAATGTCTGCAAAGTTTAGTAATTAGCAGCACCTTGCAGTACATCCGTCCCGCGATATCCCTCGATCGCAACTAAACAAGTTGATTAATTACTGGACACCAGAGTCGTGCCGAGTCGCGTAACAAAGTTCGATTGTCAACTGCAAAACTAGATGGAGTCAAATTAAATAGCAACCGGCATTCACTGGACCCGTTAACTCACTAGATTGGAACAAAAACGTAGCAACGTGATGCGACAATTGGACGGCGAATGTTTGCATACGTTTTACAAACTGACCTTTGGCTTTAAGATAGATATGTATATTACATAATTGTCTGTGCGCTTTTAAAAAAAAACATTTTATTTTAGCTGGTTGTCGTTATGAAATTGGTTTCGGTAGGCAATGTCCGCGACGCCAAATTACCTGCATGGTCTGTAGAACTGTTTTGACAATTACATCGCCGTCCTTTTATGTTTCTGTTTTGAATTGCTCGTGGCTATTTTGTATTTATTTTATTATTGCTGGTGCAATAATTTTTATTTATATGAACACAAAAAGTTATAAATGTTGAGCTGTTCTGAGTAAATTTATTCAATAGTCTAAAAATAACCAATTAAATTTTTTCGATATTTAACTTAAACGATGTTGAATAAGAAAACATGTATGACAATACTAGAAACGTAAGCCAAAGAATACACAACGATTTACATTAAGTAAGTTAATGCTACGTGGAATGCTAAGTTACCATCAATGCAGTGAACAAACAAATTATTCACGTATAGTCGCCTACGACGTAGCGACTAGCGCGGGACGACAGTTGATATCGGCTTACCGTAGACCAGTCACTTGGCAGCCGCTACGAATTCTACAGTTGCCAGAACCTATGGATAAGCCGCAGCTGTTAGCTACATAAGACATAGGAACCTGATGCCTCAAATTGTAAAGTAGTGTCGACCTACGCCAAATGGGTTAATAGATGTTGTACGAATTACGCTCTTAATAACCAGAACATTATTTTATGGACCTATAAAATTCGCGCACTCTTGTATCCTATTAAATGTACCGCCGGTTCAGACTTTAAACGGCAAGTGAAATGTCGTTTGTTTAATTATTGTTTTACATTCACTTTAATTGTATACTCGATATGGCAATAGATTGTTATGGCCTATTTAAAACATTACTTCTGTATGAAACTGCTTCACTATGGACCCCTTTTTCGGTGAACACAAGCCTGGGCCTTTCGCCCGTAACTGGTTTAATTCGTGTTAGTAGACTTTACATAAGTACCTTAAATACTTACAGGAAATGACGGAGTATGTAGTTATTACTCGTGATAATCACATTAAGTTTAAAAAGCGAGATTACTAAAAGTGAAAGTTCACGCAACTTAAAACGTTAGAACTGCGTGATATACCATCGAACCTCAGTACTCCATCGTAAGTGACAACATACAATATATTACATTGAAATTCTGTGTAGCTATGGCCAATTTTACTTTACCTTTCTTAAAGTAAAAAATGGATCAACATTTCAACAATATTAATAAACTGATTTATTATTTTTTTACAACTATTATTGTTATTAGGTACGTATATCTAACAATATATATAAACATGCATTAAAATATCCAACATTACCCTTTCAGACAGGGTTATAATTAATCCGCCAGGAAGGACGAGATATTCACAGTTGCCTATGACTAAGCACATGCGAGACAAATTATGCATATCGAGTTATGCAAGACAGGTGTATAACATTGTCTCCGCGTAAGCTTGAAACATTGTTGGGCTAATCAAGTGCACAGTAATAGCATATCAATGCGGCCAGGTGTAAACTGAGATAATGCCGTAACAATTGCACAGTTTGATGATTTGCTTATATGGTAGTTGGAATTACCGCAATGACTAATGATTCTTATTGACGTTTAATCATTCTAATAATTTTAATACGAGTATTCTTATTAATTGATGTATACTAATGATTTAAATCGGAGTGTTTGTGATGTGTTTTCTTTAAATGTGTGTGGTTGTTCCTAGAACTAAGTTTCTTCGTGTATTGTGGCGAAACGTGCCATAGTTTTTAAGTTAGAGTGTAAACAATACAACATTAGAGATAGGTATCAATCCTAAGAATATACTTTGCGTGATCAGATAAGGAAAATACACAGAAATTATAGTTGCTAGGTTTCAAAAATAAGTTTTATAATGTTTAAAGAAAGAAAAGAAAAAAATATATATAACAGTACTTATTGTTTCACATGTGTTCCATTTATGTAGACACAAAAGTAGCATTAGTTCGTTACACAATTTAGTTATAATACAATATATATTACAAATACCCGTAATATTATAGTTTACAATTTATTACAGACTACCTACATAATACATTATTATTATATAATTTCTATCAGATCTAGACTTATTATTAGATAGAAGCTAGTTTATGATATATTTTATCCGCTGGTTTCGTGATAGGGTAAAGACAATATCAGGCGGTCATATTTATTTTGTTGTATACGTGTAATTAACAGATTTTGTATTAATATAAATTCGATTAAAAGGTTTCCTTATATTAACATATTACATGACATGTAACGCTAATAAAACCAATCAAAGAGTACAATGCTCTTTAATTTCAAACCGAATTCAAGGAACGATTAATTATCGGTAAATAAATATTAACCTACTTTTTATGTCTACGGCATTTAGTGTGAATATCAGGTTCGAACAAAGACATTATTTATTTCTTTACATTTACTTTATCTCTGAATATGGCATAGATATATTTGACAAATCGCGGTAGCATTCCGTATGACGCTCGTTGTGTGGATGTCGTAAACCGACAAGCCGCCGAATCGGTAGCCAATAACGAATAAATCACGGGATGGATGCGCGCCTGTTTTCTGTATGTTCGTGATTCTATTTTTGCCGGCCGTGGCCAACAGCTTTTTAATAAAACTTCTACAAGATGTATAACGGTACACCTTTATGTATGTTATGATGTGTGCGACTACTCGTGCGAAACCGCTGTACAGATTCGGCCTTTAATAAGGCGTGGTCAGACTGGTACTTTACGTAACGTTAATAATGATTTCATATGTGCTTATTAATAGGTATGAAATATTTTAGGATCTTAATGAAGTAATAGCGGAATAATTATAAACCTGAACATATTTTCTGGAATACAAATAGTATATATTATGTATATGTATGTATGTATGTATGTATGTACTATCTACACATGGCAAGATTATTGCTTCAGGTGTAGATAGTGGTCTGCAGTTTCTGAGGTTTTTTTGATGTGTGTAAAATTTAAATTTATGAATAAAATAACCGTCACACTGTCAACTATAGAAATCGGGCAACTGGTATCAACAACGTAAAGCAAGGTATAACCTAATGAACAGCGGACAGTTTAATCAATTCAAGAATGGAAGCAATTTCATGATCAAATTAGTTAAACATATTATACAATACAAAATACAGAAAAAAAAATACACATAATATTAAAACGAAGCAAAATGGTTTCTTTCTTGAACGTAGTCTTCGCATGTTGGTGCCTCATCCCCGATCGCTCACTCAAGGAGGTTGTGATGGGCCGAGCAACTGGTGCACACATCACACCCAGGTTGAGTGAGTAACCGAAAATAAGACAAAAATAATCTTCACTTGCAACTCCATTCTCTTCCTTTTTCTTAATAAATCTTCCATAAACAACGTGGGGAAAGACGATAAATGTTCCAACATCTCATAATCTAAAAAAAGATATAAACATGACGCTTTCTGATCAGAAAGTCTTACGGTATTATTCGAATTAGGCTCAAATCATTGCATAAATCCATAAGAGCGTTATCGGGGGCTCGTTCGATGGAGCGATGAAAATAGACCGCTGTAAAGCTTCGCTTGTAAACTGATCGAACGTCTTATTTCAACTATTTCGGCCCCAATGACTGCTACGTGTTGTTTTCTCGATAAACACAATTATACTTTTCACCTACGTCTCTTTAACTCGAATTGTTTGCAATTACACACGATAAATATTTTTAAGTGGAAATCGTTTGTTACACTGCGGGTCTTTTGCTCAACCACTATGATAAATACATATATAATTTTATGTATTTTAGTGAACGAGTCTGAGTTTATTTTATAGTATGTACCTTAAAACCAATACCTTCCTTAAAAAGTGTAAAATTTATCAAACTAGAATAAAAATATTTAAACAATTATAACGATATTCAAATAATTGGTTTACACAAATTTTGTCGTTAAAAAAACAAAGTGCACGAGGAAAGGGGTGCGAGGAGAAGCTAGTGCCGTTTCTATTATTTACAGAACGCACTGTACTCGGCCTACCCTCATTTACATCACAATTAATTTAATTTGCTTTTTCACAGGCTTCCTCCATTCCCTAATTGTGATGTGGAGGGATGAGGGCGTGAATTTTCTCGTGATTTGGTAACGGAGGCGGCAATTAGAGCAATTGTGAGGTTTCTACATTTGTTTTTAAGTGTTTACTGCTGTGCGCGGTTGTTTTGAATGTTCTCAGAATTAACGGAACGTAAATTTTGTTATATTTTAGGTTAACGCGTCGCAATCGCTGACGATTTCGTGATTTATTCTGTTTGAAACTAGAAAGTATGTTAGATATACATTTCCTAAGCCGGCGGTGGATCGAATCATTGTAACTGGACACCGAGCAAATGTAACGTGATAGCGCGAGGCGTACGGCGATTGGCGAGTGACGCCGGAGCGCAATATCATATGTCGGCGGACATGCGCAAGCGCTGGCGGAAATCGCCCACCAGCTTATTTCCGACCGCAACGCGCCCGGATGTCTGTCACACCAGATATGATAAGGCTTCCCGGTTCATACTTTAACGTTTTAAACAGCAAGATTTTTAAACAAAACGAACACATAAAAGTTCTGCGGGGTTTAACAGGTTATTTGATATGCAGAGTCGAGAGCTGATACTGTTCGAAAAGCAAACACGTCGCAAGCCATAGTGACAGGCAGCTAGATACGGTGCAAAGTTGCTGTAAATCTTCATCTAAGTGAGCAAGGATACAGTTTAAGCACGCGCTCGCGTCGTCGCCTTCAATCTAAGTTTTGCCGACCGTCGTCTGTCCGCTACACGCTTGCATAATGAAATGGGGACCGTCCTAGAATTCACAAAGTTACTTTGCCGATACTGCCAATAATTACATCTATATAGTTCCGTGTCAACGTTCAATGTACTATAGCGATCGCGGGTGCTGTATAAATTGTGTTTAGTTTTTACGCAAGATTTCCCGACCTTTTTATGCGCTCCGCCCTTATCTAATGCGTCGTAACATTTATCTAGTATCTGTCACTTAAAGCCTTTGCTCTCGTGTAAACGGCCGACCTTATTTTTTGTGAAGGGCCGGAGCTATCAGTTGGCCCACGACACAATATTACTCTGCATGGCGATATATCGCTTTCGAATCACGTCATCGCTCACTAGCCTCCGCAGGCGTGACACACAAATATTTCGCCAATAACTTTATACAACGCTTCGGGATTATTTTTCCAGAAAAATCTTACTGCCGCATGTTAGCACGAACACAGTATGGGTATATTAAAAACATGTAATATATTTATGACTACGATTAATCAAAATAATTTAAATTTCAAAACATAAAATTATTTTGTTACGTAAAGAGCTTTAAAATATAATCATAATTAAACATTACATATAAACGTTCATTTATGTTAATACTCATGAATCTTCCACAAATTAATACCGTCGGTGTTTGCAACTAAGCCCAGTATGATGACAATATAGCACGACACACCTTTTATAAACCTATGAACACGTGCATTGTGGCCCTGTTATGAATCCAGAGTATGATGGATCGGGCCACGGACGCATCCACATGCATGAATGTGCAATATGCCGAATATACTTGTCAGGTTGTGATTGAAGACGCATAATGCACCATGAAAAACTTTCAATACGAATGACGTATCGAACTTTTAATAGAATTTAAAACAGAGTATTTTAAAAACGTATTACAGTAACAACTAGCAGTCCTGCAATTTGTCCGGTGTTCTCAGTCCGTGCTCCTGACGACTGACCTAGAAAACTATTTTACATCTTTCGGAATACTTCAAGAGTTAAGATTTAAGAGGATAAAAAATACTAAGGCAATGTAAAGTTGGAAAAATAAAGTACCTTCACAATATGGAGTTCGGTGAAGTCTGATACGACTAAACCATAACAATAAAAAGCTAAATGTAGAGACCATCGGGAAATCTATCGAATTACGAAAACAATAAGCCGATCTATTAATAAGGTATCCTTCCAAGAAAAATACACATGTTATGTTAGTAATTCTAATCTGTGAAAATAAATGACCGAATTAGAATCTCAGAAATAGTATCGATTACTCATGGCAAATATTTATACGTTGACTAAGTGTAAGAGTATATTGTACGAATAAATTTATTTTTCTTTCTCTCTAGGAAAATGAGGCAAATATAAATAACAAATACATAAGAAGTCGTTACAAGTCATAAGTCCTGATAAAAACCACATTATTTCAAGCTAAAATTTTAACAGTCGGTAATTGGAAAAAGAGTTTTGATACCATAGTATACTTATACGCCAACAACTATTCGCTGTTTAATAAGAGAAAAGAGGTAGAGAAAAGATAAGGTGTCCGAAAGGGTATCCGACACAGTATATAGGTACCAATATGAATGAATACGTTTTACGAATCGTTCTAATGATACTTAGATTCTACATTAATTCTACATGAAGGGAAGCCGGCAGGAATCGGTTTATATGGACCCTTTGCCACTGGTATATCGAGCAGAAAATTAGATGAGTCTTAAGTTTAAGGAAATTTATAGTCGTGGTAAAAATATAGCCAATATACACGGTGTCTAACGGAATGGTATAGTGTAGACTAATAGGTCATATTACACACGCAGTTGCAGCGAGGGGAGCATTGGCCACGTATTGTCACGCATACAGCCGGTGTACTCACGATCGATATACAAGTGAATCTTATACCATACTTTGCGTTGTGTGGCTACGATCATGGTTGAACCGACGCTTTATACACCAATAACTCAGCATAGTCTTAGTTTTGGCGTAACAATAGTAAAGCTTAATATAATAGACTTAAGACTAATGTAATATTTGGTTAAAAGTAAACAATTAAATAAAGTTTTAAACTTTATATGATTTGTACACTCTTAAAATAGTTATTCGTCAATATGATAGAAATTATGTAATCACAATGAAAGTATTCTTACATTTACCCAAAAGTACAAAAAGATTGATGCTAAAGCGAGGTTTCGATACATTTTTCAAATACAAGCAAGCGTTTGTCACCGAGGCTGTCGCGACGATATTGTGACAAAATGTAGTTATCTATTCATATAACACTTTTCCTATGTACGCCTAATGGCGATGTATGTGAGTATATATAGGCGACACCGCGGCAGAGCACTTAGCGGGGCGTACGAGCCGGGTCGCATCAATCACAACACAATTTTATATCAAATGTCGCTCTCAATCAATTTGTGCCGGGATCGTATTCCCCACTACGGCAACACTATGCTACTGCCTACCTTCATCTTATTTCATATACAATTTTTAGACAAGGCCTGATGTTACCATTTTATAAACAATCTTGTAAAATCGACAGCTTATGAAAAAAATAATTAATGTTTCAATTCCTTACTTAAAATATCAATTGGACAAAATTATTCATGAACCATATATTTATAGTTAGCGCATGTAACCATCACTATGATAGTAATTTGCGAATTATAACATCATTAACACAATACAATATTTGGTTGCTTTCCGGATACAACCATCTATGGGATCCATTTAAAGGATTTGGTAGTCGGCGAATTGTTATAATATTTTCAGTCTCATTCTATGGTAATTTTTTCCAAGTACTCAGTATGTTTATTGACTTCAGAACTACAATAGAAACTACACAGAACAATTGGGGATATTGGTATTTTAAGATAGAAGAAGAAGTTGAAATACCATTTTATATCGAAGCGACAGGAGTATGGTAGAGTGTTTTAGTTCTTTTGGCGTGATACCCGATAATTTTCCGAGAAGTTAAACATTTGAGTTTCCCAACAATTTCAACTCTGATATTATCTTATAACTTATTTGTTGAATATGTTTTATGCTACACAAATATTATAGTGGCAGCGTAAACGTTTTGGAATTTACGTACATTAATTCTAACCCGTGTTATAACTCGTCATCGCGTAAATCGGCGTGTTTATAAACAAACTATAATTCTTTGTTCCGTTTTCCTCATCGCAGGAGAGTGACTAATGTCAGATGACGTCGTAACAGACCGCCGCCGTGGTCGGACACCAGCCCACCTACGGTAACTTTCATAATGGATAGAGTAGTTTTGAGGAAACCACTACAGATAATTAGAGAGTTAGCCGCTCGCATGACTGTTCTTAATTGATCAAGACAATGTTATCTTACTCCAGTATAACTTAATATGACAATGTGTTTCTTATTCCATTCTCTTTTATCATGAATATTTTAGTATAATACGAATAATATGGTGTTTTAATTTACTTTCCTGCGCCGATATTATCGGAGCTACTTGCCGATTGTAACAGGGACTCGTGATTTGCTATGATATGGGTAAATCGAGAAATTTATGAGTGGGCACGAATGTGGCAATACAAAGGTGTGTGTTTATAAAACAAAACCGATACAGTACTTGGTCTAGCAACACGTATTGAGGGACTATGAAAATAATGGCCTATAAAATAGCTGTGGGTACTTTACTCCCAGAACTATTGTTCTTTCTATGACGGCGTTCGAGTATAACGTGGGAATTCCGAATAGCAATTTGAGTGCTAATAATTTAAGTACATAGTCCTTATTTTGCTATTTCGTGTCGCATCACTGCCTATTACGTGACTGAGATATGATATGTACAGTACGAGTTTATCCGCATGTTTTGTAATCCGCAATGTTTTTTAGTATTTTCAAAGCATTCCGTCATACCATATGCATTATTCATGTTAATTATTTTTGTTTTATCCTTATTACGAAATTCAATTTAAATCTTACATCATAATTTTATCCAAAACAAGTTCATAAGCAATTAATAATACTATATAAAAGAATATGTTTTGTAGAGCGAGGGTGGTATTGACAGCACGGGGCGGATCCGGATGAGATAAAATATCTTATCACCAGTTATCTCGCAAAAGGGAAACTCTAGCTAAAGCTTAATCAATAATGAGCGCAGATAGTGCCGTAATATTGCATAGGAATATTTTTATATATTATATTCATAGACAGATTTTTATCAGTATACAACCCAATTTAAGCATTTCCTTTTTAGAAATTATTATTTCGTGAATAACTAAGACAGTTTTTTGACACTCAAATTGACGTAAGTAAGTAGTGACAAACGAGTCATAAATAAAAACTATCATTTATTTTATTGTTAAGAGCGTACATATATAAATGGAATGGAAATGTCATGTTGCCATTGATATTGATATTGAACGTATTTTAAGTTTTATATACTAAGTTGATTAAAGTATTTTGTAATGAATTTGTACTTAATAAAGATTGTAACGAAAAGTATGAGAACTTTGTTGATGAAGATTGCTCGTAAAAATATATTATGTTATGTTTTTAAGGTTGCGAATCTAACTTATATTGCATAATCGATATTTCTGTGATATCGTTCTGTCGTCTGTCTATTTTCACTTTACTAATAAGCTATACATAAGAAATGGGTCCTAAAACCGCAGATTTTAAATCTATGGGGTTCTTTCTAGTAACCTCATCTTGTAATATAGCTCAGAGTGTGGTATATGCTTAGGAATAAACATGTAACGCTCCGAAAGTCTTCAAGGCGTTAATTTTCATCGCAATTGATGGTAATTTGTATAGTTGTACAATGTACATTAATTACAAATATACATTCATAAAAAAGTACTAATTGCATTATTATGTAAGAATTTAATTTTGAGTCGAATTAGATCATTCTAGTCATCAGTATAGACTACAGTGCGTCTGAAACCTACAATATTGTTTTTAATAACCTCACGCGACACTGCTTTAAATGGTCTAATAAAACATGTTAGTCGTTGATTGCTTCACAATGCGCACGAGTGGTTCGAGTTGCGCCCGGCGAAAGAAACTTCTATTGATCAATAATCATCTTTTGTTGCGTTGCTTTTAATATATTTCAATAAGTGTGGGAACCCGGATAATATTCTTTGAAAACGATAAGCATCGGCAGTCGATACTATTTCATTACTTGTTTGAAATTTACGTGTAAATATAAAACAGAGAAAAGTTTCAAGGAGAAATTAATAACTCACCAATCCACGGCGTGTTTCCATGTTCACTAACGCACAAAACCAATAAAAAACAAGAATAACAACGTAAAAATAATACGGTCCGCGTTGCTCGAGTGCAATTGCATTAGGAGACGCGAAATAAAAATGAAAATAAAAAAAAATCGAAAAGCAATAAAGTGCGTGATATCGCCGCGAGAGGCACAATTAATGGAATGTTTGATATGTATTGTTTAGAGCGGGGGCGAAAGCGACTGCGGCGTTCCGAGGCTGAGCGAGGTATGGAGTATGGAAGGCGAGTGCGAGTGGCGAGTGCCACCGCGCGCTGTGCGGTGCGGCGCGGCGAGAGTAGTGACGACAGTCGGCCGGCCGATGGGCCGCGCACAGCGGACCGCGGCGGCGGGCGGGCGGTTATATGCGACCAGAGCGGGGCGGCGCCGATAAATAATACGATAATATCGCGTTACATACCTATTAAAAGCACAACTTTACAACACTATTAAATACATTAATATTAACATCTGTTAAAGTGATTGCCTAATACTATTTTTGGGTACATTTAACCGAACAATTTTATATTATTGCGCTCTACGTACATTTTTAAGTACATATTTTTAATATTGTGGTTTAATTTAACGGTGATACATTATTGAATGAAAATGCTTTATAATATTTGGTTAAATCGTATACTGTATTCAAATCTTGAATGTCTAATGCTAATCCTAATAGCGGCGATATATCGAGTTGAGTGATAAACGCGTGACTCAGTATTACACGAAGGTCCTAGATAGGGCTTCACCGTTGGAAGCGACCAATTGTGGCTTCATATTGATCGTTCTGCTGATAGTTAATGATTGTGTATAGCACAGCTTAAGCGGTCATACCAAAACCGAGAGTTCATTCTAAGTATTAAGTAAGAATTTGCCTTAACTGTTACAAGAAATATATTTACGTTTGATAAGGATTACTAAATAAATTATATCACCGTATTTTAAGTTAATTTACAGTTTGTATTTTTATAACAATTCATTTTTGTTTTATAATGAATATTTATGATACAGGTTTGCCTAATACGGGTACCACTGTGTCATGTGTATGTAAATTGTCAATATACACACATAATACATATTACATAAATATGTTTGTTTATAACGTAAGATTGAAAAATAAATTATTTCTATGAGATCGTCTGGTTAGAGATCTAATAATTATTTAAGTAAGTATAGGCACACATTTTTTGTCAAAAATCTAAATATGATCTTATAACGCGTATATCGGAATACACTATAATCTATTTCAAAACTTGCATAATTTTATGAGTATTTCTGAGCAAAAGACTCAATTGTAGTCAATAAGAGATTATTCATTCAACCTCATCTCTTTGAGAGCTGTTACTGAGTGAACTAGGCGCGTTAATTACACCCAGTCCTTTCTTTCCATTGACAAATGAAAATGAAAGGATTTCGGTTTTACTCTATAAAGTTAAGATAAATTTCTTTATTTTTGAAGTTAAGAATATGATTGATAACTTATTATAGACAACGAATTACAGTAAAATAAAACCTTATTGCCTTTTATTTTACAGACAAAAAGGGCCAAAATATCTATTATTGTACCCGAACCGTTTGAGACATATGGATTTGGCTAAACTGTCAGCTATCGAGAGATAGGCCAAATTGTCTTTTATAAGATGTGACGAGAGTAAAAAAAAAATATTTCTTGAAGAAAATGTAGCGCGCAGCGTTACTGTAATGTATTCTATAAATATAATTTCATTACTCGAACTTTGCTGGGGTAACGATTCAGCAGACAACTTTCATAAACGCCAAAACGAACCTTATTGTTTATTCAAACAATAACAGCTCGATTTCATAAAATAACTGTATAATAGCAATATCACTTGGTTACGGAAAGGAAATTAAATTAAGTTGAAAACGATTTGTAAGAAAATATTCATAAAACGTTACTGAAGGAGCGAGAATTTTATTTTAATGAAATAAAATACATATTTTATACCTTTAAGGTTACATGTAATCAAATATTTCGCCTGACCTGTCTTATACACGTGGCAATGTATTCAGGCCACGAAATCGGCGATATGTGGGATTTATATAATATATGGAATTCATGATGGACAATTAATTGTCAGTTTTTTACAACACACATTCGTACACAACCTCACATCACACATTGTTTGAATTGCAATTTGTCTGCAACGTGTTACTATAATATCGCTTCTACCACTTAGAACTGAAATAAGCTAGACAAGTCGTGGGTGCATAAGTTGTATTTTAGCCTCTTCGAGAATACGTACTGCCTGTTGGAGAATATGTATGCTGAATATTTATTTCACAATTATTTTATATAAATTTACACATAACAATAATATGTGGTCATAGTTATTAAGTTTATGTTAAATATTTATTAAATTACATTATCAATCGACGACATTTAATTATGTATTTCAGTAAACAAAATATTTGATGTGTTATTCACTGTTATTCATGAGCATCATTTGGAGGATGTTTAGACGGAAATTTCATAATGTTGATCCCTTCACACATAATAGGTCACTTCAGCACACTTCGGAAGTATGTGTGTTCCTGTTATATTACCTTCCCCTATACACAGGCGTGTAGTCACATAGATATTATGAACTGTATACGTCACACAAACAGGCGACGCTTAAATTGTAATTTCACGGTTCGTCGGAAATTTTCATTGGCGATTAATTCTTGTTCGTGATTTTAGCTCGAGAGGTACGCGGCGTTGCCCCAGGGGTGTGCCTCTGACAGTTTGTGTCATTTAGATCATTTACACTGAACCCTAATGTTGTCGTTGAGAACAATTAGATTTTGATTTTATTTCTCTTCCGTCAACTTGTGAATCTATTAAAACAATATTACGTTATATTCTCGAGTCAGCCTTTAATTCTTATTTTATTAGTTATATGAGTCATGTGTATATAAAAATATTTTAAAATAACATGACTTTAAAATACATTTTGTCAAAACAACGATTGTAGCTCCTACAGTTTCGGAAATCTAATAAAATCCCGTACGACGGTGAGTGAATTTGACGCGGCGTGTTTTGATTTCCATGCAAGCCTAGGAACACATTCCTGGAACGTTTGTTGCGACCGCATGTTGGCTTTGTGCTCAAGCCTCAAGTTCGGCAGTGGATGCTCGATGATCCTTTGGTATAAATCTCTTGTGTACCTATTGGCTGGGAACTGCGATGTGCAAGAATATTTAAGGCATTTCTGCTTT
Organism: Manduca sexta; assembly: GCF_014839805.1. NCBI lineage: Eukaryota > Metazoa > Arthropoda > Insecta > Lepidoptera > Sphingidae > Manduca > Manduca sexta. Next base: position 9,046,821 of record NC_051128.1, read on the forward strand.
TTGGCATATTCTAAACAACTTTGTTATATTTGTAATTCAAATATTATCTGATAATGTTAACCTATTTAAGATCCATGATAGCTGACTAAGTAATAAATTCATGATTTTGGGTTTTATTTATTTAGTATATTTTATATAGTATATATTATATATAGTAATGTACTTTGTAAATGTTCGAAAGCATAACAGACGAAACTTGAAACACATGAATCTTATCAGTCACTTAAAAATGGTCATTATTACCAATGGGGATGTAACAGAGATAATGGCACACTGTGTTTCAAACAGCTGCATAACGTACGATGTATTTTTATCATTTTAGATAATGGACATTTTAACATAGAAAGCAACCCGCGTTCTGTTTCGGCGATACCGCAAATTGTGACAAATTGTGTTATTGAAATTTATGTCCGGCAGTTTTGAGACATAATTGGATGCGGAGAGTCGGCAGCCATATTCCACCAGTGACGTCACACGCTCTAATGACATTTATTACGGACAGTTCATTGGCACCGTAGCTTCCCGCAAAATGCAACTCGACATTCCAATTTGGAAATTAATTTTCCCTAAATTTTGTATGCTGTATTCTGACACTTAGCGAAGAAGTTTTATGGAGTTTCCAGTGATAAACTACCGTTGAGTATATTGTACAATATTCTATGAGTGTTAATTATCTTATGACATTAATCTCGCTACTCACAGTAGGTACTTGTAACTGTAAAATGCATACCTGTAACAAAAAAATAAACATACAATTAGTATATAGGACACTAGATTCAGTGAAGAATTTTAGTACAAAGTGACTAATTTACCAAGTTAGCGTCAAACCCGATATAATTAAAAGTAATAAATCTCGAAGCGTCGTTACACAGGTGGGTACCTACGTTCTTTTTTCAAAGCATTGTCGAGATTGCTACTATAAATAACTGCAATAGCATGTGAGACAGGGTGTCCGCATCTTACCACTGGCCGTGACTGATTGCGACGAGAGCGACAACCGAGTGCCAATAGATGGCGTTGATTAAGCAATTAATCAAGTCGCCAAGCCTTATAAATCGATCCAACTATAAGAAAGTTAATATAGCTATAGTTTATTGACATTAAATTACGTTAAACGCTGTAAGTTGTTGCTAATTATAAACTAAGGCGTTATGGATATAAATAAGCGTAGTGCCTATTAAGATTAATTAAATGTAGTCTATAAGCCTATTGCATCAAAGAATGCCACTCATCCAAACTCCAAGCGCACAATAGTCAACCATTCTTTTGAACCACCGCACCGTTCCTAAAGAGGAAGAGAGTTCATATCCTCACGACATTCAATACGGTAGTTGTCCGCCATTGTTGTAGTTGGAAAGGAATTGCACAGTTTGTTCGGGAGTGTGAAATTGAACGTAAAGTAAAAATATTTTATTTATTAAATAAACTCCGTTATGTATTCCATGAAATACCGCGACGTTTTAACGCTCATCAATATATCAGATACGTCAGTTGAGTGGATGAGGATGAGGCCAAAAACATAGGCGAGGAGGAGTCGCTTTCAAACCTGTCAAATGTGACAGGAAAAAGGGCGGGAAAATGTCACTATAATGGATGTGTCACCAGCATTGTGGTAAAATGTGACCCTTTAATATGCACGGACTCGTTTTGATTCCCTGTGGATTAAGTACCAAATAATGTGATATTATCACATTTTGACAACAACAAGATTTTTTGCGATTGCAATGCTGTTCGCATAGTTTGTAATGAGAAAATATTAGGTACTTGTATTTTCATATTCTTTATGTAATTTCGTCAGGAATCTATTAAGTTTAAAAAATATAAACTAACAAGAATTAGGAAAGTACATATAAAAATCTAATTTTCTGTATATTGAGTGATTGTTGGATAAACAACAGAAAAACGATTAATAATGATTTGAACAAATCGACTATGAGACCGATGGAAACTGTTATCGGTAATTATAATTACGAGTGCGATCAGTCAGAGGATAGTCAATAACCACGGATCGAAAAACACGTCCAAATATGATTGATGATGAAAGTGTCGGTGTGATGTGATGAAATATAAAGATAGATCAACTTAATCTTGAACATTTCGTTTTAAAATTAAAGTGCTTAGGAAATGGAAAAGTGTCTTTGACTTTCGTTTTTCATCTTTTTATCGTGTCTGATACTTCTGAACACTGGATTAGATATGTTAAGTTATAATAGGTGACAGAGATGAAGTTGTATAGATGTGAATCAACTGGAAAATAAATTATTACATCTCACCTTACCTACTTAGTAATATGTCTGGAAATTGTAGACCCCTAAATTATGCTCCATATTTAAGAAACTAACATAATTATTGTGAATGAGTAGATGCTAATACGTCTATGGAATTTTCTAGATAGACTACATAATTGAGCAATAGAATTAGTACCGACACGGTCGTATATGAGAAGATATCATTGGGTTAGCGTTTCCCAACGTACATATTGGTCGTTATCTGTCACCGCCCCCCGCTATCCGTTTCACTTGCAACCCGATAGGGGGCGACGCCGGTCAGCGCGTCTACTCGCCTCGTAATGGCTACCACGACCTTTTTTATTACTGACCCGCTAGTAAACAGATCATTCGGGTTTGTGGTGTTATAAAAACAAAATTAACTCCAGCCGGTAGATGTCCAGATATCCTCAGTGCCCAACCTACTATTAACATAAAGTCGCGTGTCACGCACATTCCGCACTTTAAAGCGAACCGTATCGTTAACATAGTGATGGTATTACTTAGCAATAACGCGGGGTAAGTTGGCGGCATGTTTCGTGTTAAATCTGGCGTTATTGAGCGCTTTGCACTAAAATACTTATATGAGTATGAGCCTAAGGCACTTTCCTTAATATTGGACGCCATAAAAATGATTCCTGATTGGATATTGGTATAATGTTACGACTACATGTTCTATCATACGTTTTTTATGTATTCTATCCTGTAATATGTATTGTATTTATGCCAGATTTTGTTTTAAAACGAAATATTTTATGGAATAAATAAAAACTGTATGTATGAATTAAATCTGGAATCCATAAGTAAACAACTACACTTTATGATTTTACTAAAACAACGTTATAGCGTGCGAGTATTTTTTATTACAACAGTATTTTAACACGATACGATAATTGCTATCATTTCAACCGCAGTATCAGGACGAGCGTTTTCAGTTATTAACTCTAATATTTTAGTGCGTGTTGTGTTGTGTACATTAAGTAGGCATCCGTGGTTATGTGTTCGGCACGATCGCAGCTATTGTGCACTCTGATATTGTGTTAATAGATTAATCCAATCAAAATATTAATTCCACAACGCGGCTCGTCCGCGCTTATTTACATTTCAATCGTGCGATTTATTCGTTGAATTTGAGATTATGTCCATCGCTATTTGTGTTTGATCAGCACTAATATTATTAGTATAGAGCAGAAAAGGCGTGGTACAAGATAAAAATATTCTTTAATCTAAAAATCTATAAGTAATCATTTGTCGTCGGGATCACACCGCAACCCGAGTCGGTAACGCGAGCCGAGCCGAGCCGCGCGAGGGTCGTCTTGGGATCGGTAAAATTCAATACTTACACAAGGTTCCATATCGAACCAATGATTACTACGTCTTTTCGTATATAAAATATGTCTTTGCTCATTATTTTTTTTTTAAATAATTCGTCCTTTTTACTTAATAGTATGGTCTAGATTGCTGTTTTGTAGTTACAAATTGTCGCTTAATATATACATTAATGATAAATATAGCCACTGCTCTTACGGTAGTTTCATTGAGAGAATATCTAAATATGAACGCAAATTGTAAATTATCCAGAGGAAGTCTGGCGGCGCGTGCTCTCCCCGGCCCGCTCGGGATTAGAGTCCCAGTTGCGCGTTTGTGCTGTTATTCCAGCGTTCATGTATAATATCCGTCTATTGTTTCTAGTAGAAAAACCTTTTGATATTTCGTTTCAAAGCGCGTTTGAAATACGGAAATGTGGTAGTAAACTCTCTTTTATAACCAAATGTTCTCGCTGATCTGTCGCTTTTCCGTGGCCGACATTGTGTCCTTAAATATGTCACAATCGCGTAGTAGGTACTCGTTTAAAGTGAGCGGTCTGGGGTTTAACCGCAAGACAATTGAGTCTGTGTAAGACGACGATAGCTGTGGCTAGCGGAGATGAAATGAGCCGGGGTCACTGCGCGTTCTCAGAACTCAATATTTGCGCTGCAATACAAGCTTTATTGCCTGGATCAACACGATTGTACCAAATATAGGTGTTCGCACGACCTCATGTTGTAACTTGTAACCTCCTTAACTATTGGGACGGCGAAATCTCGGCAATCTTAGATGCTCTCAACGTCGCTCGCAAATGACGGGTTGAAATTCGTCTGTTTATGAAAACTCGTAGCAGACCGTAGTATGACAAAAATTCTTTACCTCATTTGTTGCTATCGTGTGGGATTGTATGATATTTCGTCTGTGTGACGAAGATGAGCTTGTACTTTGGTAACTGCAACGACGACAGCTGGTTCTCTTTATTTGATTTTCCACTTTGAGGAGAAAGACTCAAATCTTATATCAGTACGATAAAAGTCTGATTAACATCTCCGTTCTGACTAAGGTCATCGAACTATACCGATTTCACCATCTAATTAAACAAAATTTATTTTTTGTCATATTGAATGCAATTCCCTTTCAAATTCATACATAGATTTGTTAATAACCATTAGGAAATAAAAGCTCGTCGATTTAAGTGAGAAAATAGTTTATAGAATGGTAAGCACTAAAACCGTTGTTCAACAAACGTGGCTCGTGAATATCGTGCGTGAGCAATATCGTTTGGGACAGATGGCGAAGGGCGGGGTCTATTTGCGTCTGTGCCTCGGACGGTCAACAGAAACGGCAAACACGCGTGCGAATCGCTCATGTGTAGTGCCGATGTGGTGATCGACACCATTGTTGCTGTTTTGTATCAATAAAATTGGCGACGCGTTCCATTTTCGCGGTCTCAATGTTTTACTCTGTGGGTGTTTTGTATGAATCATTAAGCGTACCTAAGCCCAAAGTTAATAGATTGACGGTGGATAATAATAATTTGTAAGCTCGAATGTTTTATGAAACCAACATTAATTTTGCTCTTAATACGTAATTATAGGGTCTTAAATTGTATTACTTTAAACAGAAAAACATGTTAAATATATCAAGTCTGTTCACAAATTGCAAAGGGGCTATTTTGTTTTTCATAAATTCCTCATTGTCACGGATGTATTACAACCCAACATAGAGCGCCATCGAAAATATAAGTTTTTGAATAAATTCACATAAGCCGCGAGTAGATAAGCGACATGCAAACGTCCGCCTGGATCGCTGCGCATTTATCATCGACGGGTTCAAAGTTCGAATACAATAATGTCGTTAGTTTTACTGGTGACACTTTTTGTCACGTTCAGATATGCTCGAACGAGATTTTGTACTGTAACTTGAAAGTTATGACTTAAAAAGGATTTTATGAATAGGTGCGTTAAGCGTTCTTGAGGGAGTTAAAAGTGAACGAGTTTTTATCAAGTGCGCTTACAGTTTCTGTTTTCTATTGATATATTTGCCAATATATGAATATATTTTATTTCAATTTTCCTATTTAGGTATCTATACTATTATATAAAGCTGAAGAGTTTGTTTGTTTGTTTGTTTGAACGCGCTAATCTCAGGAACTACCGGTCCAAACTGAAAAATTCTTTTTGCGTTGGATAGCCCTATGTTCGTGAAGTGCTATAGGCTATATATCATCACGCTATACCCAATGGGAGCGGAGCAGTAATAGCTAATCTCAGGAACTACCGGTTCAAATTGAAAAAATTTTTTTGTGTTAAATAGCCCTTTGGTCATGGAGTGCTATAGGCTATATATCATCACGCTATACCCAATGGGAGCGGAGCAGTGGTAGCTAATCTCAGGAACTACCGGTTCGAACTGAAAAATTATTTTTGTGTTGAATAGCCCTTTATTTGTGGAGTGCTATAGGCTATATATCATCACGCTATGACTAATAGGAGCGGAGCAGTAATGGCTAATCTCAGGAACAACCGGTTTGAACTGAAAAAATATTTTTGTGTTGGATAGACCTTTGTTCCTGGAGTGCTATAGGCTATATATCATCACGCTATGACCGATAGGAGCATAGCAGTAATGAAACATGTTGCAAAAACGGGGAAAATGTATTAATTAGTTTTTAGAGCATCCGCTGCGTGCGCTGTGTAAACGGTTAAAGTAATTCAACAATAATGTATGACGGGATTGTTCCTCTTAAAGAGTTCTACAAAAATATATTATAAACCAAAGTCCCCCGCTGCATCTGTCTGCCTGAACGTGTTAAACTCAAAAACTACCCAACGTATTAAGATGACATTTGGTATGGAGACAGTTTGAGACCCTGGGAAGAACATAGGCTCCCAGGAAATTATACAGCGTGACTTTTATAACGGAAAACTTTAGCCCGAAAAACTTTATAACGCGGGCGGAGCCGCGGGCAAAAGCTAGTTAATATTTTTTTATTAAAAACACTGATAACTAATATAAATGTATAGCATTTCTTAAAATTACAGTGACAGTAAAAATCTTGATTTACTAAATCCAGTTGAAGCGTTGATGAAATTGCAATCCGCTCTGCTCGGACTTATATAATTTCAAAAGGTCATAAAGAGTGTAATAAGTAGATAACTGTAATTCCTTTTTCAAATTGCAGCGCCACGAACGCTGATGGAGATTCATTGAACCGTCGCATCATTTATCAAGCCAACGTTTCTTACTCACTTTTATACAAGCTTTTCTAGATTTAAACTTTATTTCACTTTACTTTTTAAGACATTGTATGATTGTGTGTTTCGGATTTTATTAACGTTGTGCTTTAGAATGTCATGTGAAAGCTTTGTTTATGAATCCAGTTTTATGATCTCTGTGTGGTGTGACAAAATATTTATTACAAAAGGATTTTATTTCACATGTATAGTACTTATTTATTTAAATAAAAAATTATCGAGAGAGTATTTTTAGATTCTATTTATGATGAAATAAGTTGTTAGTTTATCTACATTGCAAACTATATAATTTTTATCAACAATGTGGCAGAATCATTACAAAATAGAGAAAAGTTGTAATGAAGTATAATTTATCAACAAGGTGTTTAATGTAATTTGTTCCACTTCAAACATAACGCACAGTATGACACCGGGTTGACGTTGATGACAGTTGTTCCTTTTATTTCCTCCACCTCGTTTGGTCCCTGAATAAGAAAAAACTTTCACTACACAGCTCCGCGAGAATTGACTTTTGGAGTGACAGCTGCCAAAGTGGAAGATCGTTACCTCCATGTGCATCAAGACAGTATACAACAATTTATTTTGTACACACTATGTAGGCTCAAAAGTAATGCGAGCTTTGAACTTTTTAAAGCTTTTCTTTACATTGTACGAAAGTACGTAATATAAGTGTTTTTATGTGAAAAAGGTTACAGAAACAGCGTAATCCTACGTTTTATGATTTCACTGCGCTGGAAGAATATAAGAGGTAAGAAACACTTAAGTTATCAACTTAAGCAATTCATTTTTCATTTTTTTAAGTGTTGGCATGAATAATCTTTATAAGAGATGCAATTTTAATATGCAATAAAGTAAATTTATTTCAAAGCACAAAATAACTTACTCATCACGAGTTTGTACTAAATGTTTGACTAATAAACTTTGCAACCAATGGCACCATGTTTATTTATAGAATTTACATTTTCTGATGTCAATAGCAGAACTGAAAATATAGCTTAAATAGTCAACTTTCATTGTTGTCTAATTTATTATGAAAACGCGAGAGGCACTTTAAAAGTAGTATAACTAAACATTTGCATAATAATATTTATTACACAATTTGTCAAAGTTTCTTCTTTTGTATTCTCAACATTAAAAGAGTGTTGCGTAACTGATGTATTGAAAAATACGATGGAAAACACCAGTTCGCGATACAAAACCGGCGACATAAAGAAGTTTGGTGGCCTCGGGGCTCGGGCTCAGGCGAGCAACTCCGCACTACTACCAAGTACCAACTGTTACAGGCCCGTGTCAAACTTTCAGCCGTTCGGTTTTATTTCACGCCCTATTTATAAGCGGCAATCTGAACGCAATAAAGGAGATCTATTGTTGCTCTTTTATTATTCACAACGGCTAATTTAAACAATTTATTATGTTTTTTTAAATCGTATTTAACGTCCATAAATTCTGTAAAATTTTACGCCCGTCTTCAGAAAAGTAGAGCCGGCCGCGTATAAAATATTTTAGTGTCTGTCAAACGCGAAATACTTTGAGGTATAAATGTTGATTATTAAGGTTGTCTATGCTACTTAACTTTCGTTATTTTGTTAAACAAAACCAAAGCGCTTTTATAAAAGCGTACATGTAATAACTGGCAATATCGTAAAAAATAAAATACGTAAAGACGCAATATTGGTCGAAACATAAAAACGGCGGTTGATGTCCAAAAAACCTTTAAAAGTAGTATCAATCCAATTTCCCTATTGGGGGCTAGGGTGTCACCGCATAAAATAAAAATACCCACGCGTAACGACCAGCGCGTCACCGAAGCCCGTGCGGGTAGTTGTAATAAAAGTTCGTTAATGGCTTTATTTACTGTTTCACTCATACCCCGATATGTGGATTAAGGAAATTTTAATGGACCTCGTCAAATTCTCTCTTACCTATGTTATTACCTAAGTATCCGTTATATAGCGTTATTCGAATCTCTGTAATAAAATACTGTTATTTACTGCTTTATGTATTACAATCATCGTACGCGGGTTTGATCGTACGATAAACTTTGACAGTTCCTCTTTATATTCTGGATACTATAAATACCATTTTTTAATCGAATCTCCTATAGCCTTTATTCAAAACACTATGGAATGATAATTAATAAATCAACATAGCTGATGAAATACATCGTTGGTGAAATTATAGTTATTAATTCCTATATAAATAAATATATTTTATCTAATAATAGTAATGTTAAAGGGTAACGTGTAAGATATTAAAGGATTAAGTAGCACCTGTTTAAGTTTTAATTAAGCATATAATGGATATAGAGGATGACTGAATGAAATTCTTGTTTATAAGTTCGCTGTATTTTATAAATACAAATCATTTGTCTGTATCTTTTTGATTTTAGCATACCAGAGTGTAGGTGAGTTTGCCGTGTTTGCTAATTTCATGGGTTAAGCACACACAAAAACATATTGGAAACGTGTACGGCGTGGGCTTTTCCAGCTAAGGTCAGTTACGTGATCGAAACAACACAGGTGTTTGGCAGCCGCTGAACACAAAGAAGTTTCAGTTTCCATGTGTCAGCGAACTGTGCCAAAACCAGTTATTGAATTTATTCCCTTGCCGACGCTCTTCGTTGCTTTCCATTAAGGATTTTTTTATATCGATAATCTTGTTGGTCGGTATTACATTGGGTTTAAGTGAAGTTGTTTGCGCCGGACTAAAAAACCTAGCATTAATGTACTTAATTTGGCAATTAAAATTTAATTTCATTCTGGCGGCTGGAGTTGCGGCGGGCAAACGGCGGGGCTACACCTGCAGGCGGCCGGCGGACAAGGCAAAATGAAGTAATTCGACTCGTTGCGGCACGTCCCCGGCATTACTTACCATCTACCAACAATTTGTTTTTTCCCACCCTCAAAAGAAACTCGAGCAAGCGAGCCCTACTTTTTAGTCACAATTTATTCTTCGAATAAACTTTCCGTTTTGCTTTTTGCAAGGATGTGTGCCTAAAATATTTAAAGGGTTGTTACTACTTATGAGCCTTAGTACTACTTGCGAATGAGATCCTAAAATATTTGAACTGTTTAAGATAGATTCATACGTACGTGTTTTATCGAAGCAACCGGGAATGTATTAAGGATGCTTAAATAGTATAAGGATATAAAGAGAACATACCGATGAATATTTGAGAAAGAATTCAAAAACGTCTGTACGGCTTGCGGCTCACGACTCTAACGGGCCGTAACAATCGCTTCCATGCTAAATGTCATGGTGGCCATTGTTCTACCCGCCGCTGCCCGTCCCTCGCCCCTCGGCTTCCCTTGCCACCCTAACTTTCCCTACTGGTACATTGGTATTTACTCCCCAGGCCCTTACCTCTGCAAATGAAAAAATACAAGGCCTATTCTTATATTTGCATCGGTAAAACATTTTTAAATATTTCGTAGAGACAAGATTTTATACTTAAGCAAAAAGTTAATGTTCAATTGGAACAGTAATTTACTTGAATCAGCCTTAATTATTTCTGTTGTAGAGCAAACTGAATTATGACAATGAAATAGTGAATTTAGTAAGTTGGAGTGAAGTAAATGTGGGGGAGGAAAGGATGTTAACTTAATATGGCGGGGGCATCACGGCAATTTGTTCGAGACGAACCTCTAGCATGGCTGAGTGCTAGCAACGTTTAGGGCTGTCCTCGCAACGATTATTGCCTTGCTTATTATTTTTTATTTCAGTGCCGACAAGATTCGGTGGAGCTTTGTTATAAATGTTTCATTCTTTTTTCAATCTACCGCGCGGAATATGTATATGCATGATGTATAAACCATCCGACATGTTTATAATTTCATAATACGAAAGTCTTGAAAATATTTCGGTAATAAAATTGTTTTGCAGGATATAAAATTATGCAAGAAGATTTGTTGGGTTGAGGCTACAACCCTATAACAAGTTTACGCTTGCGCTATCGAAGGAAATTGCCCGAAAAGTGATTATGGATTGGTAAGACCTTTAGCTTAAAATCTGCACACCTACTCTGTCTGGCAGTCGCCAGTGTGCTGAGTTTTATACACAGACACTCACAGACGGTGTGTGAATAACGGCACGTACACACACAGACTCATTTTCGCGACAACTTCATTAGGAAGCCATAAGTCGACGCGCGAAGAACACTGTATAATGTATAGCTGATATATGAGCACGCTAGTTCTTAGTATGTACTAAACGTATTAAAATCGAAGACTTGCTACCTTTTTGTCTGCGGAATAGATTCAGCTGGGTTGATATTTAAAGGTAAGGATCCCTTGAAGGTTTACCTAGTTTTAAAACCTTCATAAAACATTCATGAAAAAGTGTGAATAAAAACCTTCCATTAAATTGTAGCATATCAACACAACATAAAAATAAATAATAAAAGAAGTAACAAAAAATCGTAGTATGTTTGTGCTACATAAAAAAATGTTAGGTCTTGTTAAGACCCATACTTTCTTCGGTCATCCTACCTTTATTGGGTTTTGAATGGTTTTTGATATACTTTTTTAAGCGAGAACGTCTTATTTATCGTTATGATAGTTTGTTTTAGTAGCCACGTGGCTTTAAAACTGAGTGCAATTTAATGCATAAAGAGAGTCTACCCATCTATTAAATACTATAATTTTACACGCAAAATTTTTTGGAAATGTTCGTATGTTTGTTAGAAGTAAACGCAGCAACTGATGAACGCATTCTGATAAAATTTGGCATACAAGTAGACTACGTCTTCGATTAACACAAAGGCTACGTTTTACCATAGAAATTTGCTCCCTGCAGGAGAATATTTGATTTTTTTATCTATTTTTTAAAGGAGATGGCGTTAGTGACGTGCCGACAGCGTTATGGTTTGTTACAATAATTTTCGAATTTTTGTAGGGGGAAAGGATATTCACGCAGGTGAAGCTGCGAGAACCTAGTTACTTATAATTAAACTGTCATTACTCCCTATACATCATCTCTGCATCAAATGAAGATTACCAGACGTACCTAAAACATGCAGTCAAGACATAAGTCCACCTACAGGCTACGTATATATTCCCTATGGAAAAGTCAAGTTAATATATTATTATACATAATATGTAGATCCCTAAGCTTTGCTATAAAGATTGTCATCTGATATGTATAAAGGCCATCAATGTATTCTTTAATAATTCCGATGAAGATATGCATCCAATATGGTTATCACACATCAATAAATAAAAAGGTTTCATTACTACACAATAACATAACTAGCACGTTACTAAATAATCAACAGAACCAGAAACCCTCATAAAACGTCAGACCTAATTCAGCATCAGTGAATTAAAGACATCATTATATCAGCACTAAAGCTGGCTATAACGAAACGTAAAGCCATTCTGAGTGCACCCCCATTGCATTTTGATTACGTGAATATTTTTTTGCTCGAGAGTACACTTTGCATTGTATTTTATGCGACCCGGTCCGAGCGTCCATAAAAATCATAAAACGTAAAGCAGATCCCCATTTGTTTCAGTATTTGCATACGATACAAACGGGAGCGAGTGAAGACAGCGTCCTTTGCCGTCCTTTAGCCGCTGACAATAAAAGTGTATTTGCGAAGAAATTTAATAAAGCGGAAGTGGACGAGCTATTAAGGCGCGCCCTCGCCAGTGTTCGTAGTTGGAGTGTGTGCCGCTTGTTATGTCGCCTTTTTTTTTTTTCGCGGAGAAAGTCCCTTATTACTACCGCCCAGCCTTCGTGGGGGGCGACTGAGCGGTTATGCTGGGGTAACCGTGCCTTACGGCCCGGCGTTGAGCCGCCCGGATTTGATGACGACCTTCGGGCGACCGCCGGGCCGAGTCCCTAACCCGAGTACAATTAACCTATGCACGGCCTACCAGCTAAAACTCCGCGGTGGCCCTCTTCGGCGCATTAGGGACGGCTGCGGGCTTCCTCTGACGGAAGTGTCTAAGTATTCGTCCGCAGCCGCCCTGCGCGGTGCCGCCTTGCAGCCCGTCTCCTATGGGGGCGGGCTCAGAAGCCCACGCACCGAAGGACGCCCTCGGCGTCTACGGCAGCATGAGGCCAACTACACACTGCCGTCCATCCCGGGGGTCAACCGAAAAATGTGCAAGGATGCACAAAAATGCACTAGGGCGGACAGCCCCCTGCTGCCCGCCGACGACCCCCTTCGTGGCCCCTATTAGTCGCCTCTTACGACAGGCAGGGGATACCGTGGTGGAATTCTTCAAACGCCCCCATTCCACAGGGCGGTTGTTATGTCGCCTGCGTACACTCCGCGGTGCGCTGCGCCGCGCCACTGCACCAAGTATGGAACATTTGATTGTTAATTTTTTTAGATAGACTACCTACTATTATGTTTGAATTTTCATTTTAATATACGTTTTTGAGTGACAAAGAAGGATCAGTTTTTGTTTCGTGCCTTACGTGAAAAATATTTTTTTTTACATATTTTTATTTATACATAAAAACTTTAATGCGTATAAAACAATGAATCAGCCCGATGGCGAGACTCAAGATCCAAGCTACCGGTGGTTAGGGATTTAATGTAAAGAATCGCCTCACAATGTGTGCCGTGTCCAGCAGCACTATGCATTTGGCTTTTGACCTAAAGACCAATCAAGAGATTCTGGAGACGTTGTTCGAGGCTCTTTGGTATCAACTTACAGGCAGAAACAGCAATCAGGATAATCGTTGTAGACACGACATTCCACATAAAGTCAGTAAGCGATTCTACATATTTAGACTTTTGTCCTTTTCGGCCTTAATAAAGTTATCGTCATGCGGAATGGTGACGTCAAAAAATATAACCCGGCGCGACAATCGATCTATCACAATATCAGGCTTATTAGCAACAATAGTCCTGTCTCAATCATCTAAGTACAGTAATTTGTTATTATTATTAATTTCATAATAATTAGTTAATATTCCGTTTACTTTGACTACGTTCACCGCTTCGAGCATTTGTTTAAATAAAATAAAAATATAAGTATAATTATAATAAAGAACAAAACTGAAAGCGGATGTTTCATTAAGTAGGTAATTTTTAGCTCGCCTTTTGTCTTATACTTGTATCGGCTTTACGGAGTATAATTTAATTCTTGGAGGAATGAAGTGGATTTACGTGGGATTTTAAATTCTGCGGAATTAATCTATTCAAGCGTGTCGTAAGCTGCTCGCTCCGATGGAAATGCTTGTCAACGTGTCCTTAGTAAAATAATAAATAAATATTTTCACTTTGTGTTATTTGCTGTGCGCGTTTATTCAGTATGAAAAGGAGTGAAACTACCTAACTAACATGTCAATAGGTTTATTGACTAATAAATCAAAAACGAAATAATAACGGGAATTGTAGTTTATGTTACTTTGGAAATAATTAAGTACCACTGAAGCAAATGTTTCGATTTTTCAAGAAAGTAAGACAACAAGCAATGTCTTGCGATCGCATCTCGTAGACAGTTCGTAGCCGCAGAGTCGTAGCACCTTGGGTAATGTTGGTTAACATTTGCCAAATGTATATTTACTTATAGTCGTTGAACGTAAACCAGATAAGATAAAAAAGCAATCAAACCAACCGTCTATCAATTATCGACTATTTGTATACCCAACGTGCTACAAGAATGAAGATTGTTATTCTTCTATCTGGTTGTTGTTTGCTGGAATTTAAGCCTTTGTCCGTTTAGTTAAGGTGGCTAGTCGCACGTCGATAGAGATCATTGAGTGTGCATTCGCTAATCGCATCGTATGGGGGTGCGGCGCCGACGCGTCGCCGGCGCGTCGCCCTACTTGTTGCGCGAACCGACGCCATGCGCCACCCTGTTCACTATTTACGCACCAACTTAACAATATCGACTCTTTTATCAAGTGTTCTCGATATTTTATATTCTATATGTATTGAAATATTCACTCCAGATGGTTTATGAGAGTTTACATTACTGAAATTTGAATCATGGTGTTTATGGTACGACGCGGCCATTTTTTAAATCACGAAATATGTGTCGTATAAAAATTAAAATCTTTCGGTTTGTGTCTATATTTCAAGTAGGTATATTAGAGATTTATCCAGAGTTGAAATTATCATTGTATTCCGTATGTAACTCGAGAGGATATGAATATGTCTGTCTCTACATTTATCTCAAAGAATCTCTGCGTAAATCCATTGCAAGCTAATTGCCACACTAGAGCTCGCGAGTTCCTTCATTTCCTGTTTAGCTACTACGTATTCCATTCACATTTCCTTTGTTCTGAGGTAATCGAACAGCATAAGTGTTACTTGCGATGTCGACCATATACTCACTGATTATAATACCATAATATGTGACAATTTGGAATACATTATCCTTTATCGTAACATCTAAATGGCTGGTATTGGTGCCCAAAGTTGGAGTCATAAACCGTCTCGTAGCAGAACGCTAGTAGGGGTAAATAAAGGCCGGGCGGTTGTATGTAATTTGCGCCTTTGCGCAGCTCATCATCGCCAGATTGAAATTCCTTTCGCAGTGGCACGGCGGCGGCTGGCTGGCGCCTTTACTTGTTGCTTGGTGTGAAACGTCATAACTATCCCCTGCGTGACGTCATAATATGATAGGTTATTTCATTTGTTCCTGGCTTATCAATTCTCGTATCTTTAATCAGGAATTGATGTGGCTATACCGCAATTGGTATTGATTCTTTCAGATGTATGTGTGAGTATGTGTAGTTTATAATTTGTGTTTGTTTTGAGGTTGGTCTTTTTATTCGGTGTAGTGCGAAGGAGAATAGCTGTTATCTTTCAAGGTAAGCTTAGTTTGTATAAAGTGAGTATAATAACTTTATTCATCGTCATATGTATATAATATGTAAATTATATAGATTCTCTTAGACTTACAATTTGAAAAACCGATTATTAAAAATAAGGTTATCTGGTTATTACAAGATATAAAAAAAAGAAATTGCAAAGATGTATTAATTGTATGAGCCATGTAGGCGGTAGTCATGCACCATTCCAGTGCTTGCATGTCCATACACTTCTATGTTAAATCAAAAGGCAACCCAACATTGTTCAACGTGGGTTATGCCGATATGGTTTTGCGTATATTGGTGGTTCAATCCTATAATAGTCTTGAATCACAAACCATAACGCTAAACTTTAGATCATTGTATAAGGGTAAATGTTTCGGCTGAGAGGTGTTTTTAATTAAATGCGACTTATTATCATAATAATAATATCATTTCTATTATAAGGATGTTAAAGATGTAATATAGTTTAAAGGCAATATTAGATATTAATAATTCTTAGCATGTTCAGTCGCAAACACGATTGACTCTAGGAAAAGTGTATGCTTATAGATTGAATAAGTCGTCTCGGGAAGCCATTGGCGTGCCGTATGAAGGAGCTAGTAAATGAACTGTGCGAGTGGGTAAATAAAACTAATTTGCGTTACTAAAGCTCCAATCAGTTGTACAGAACTGTGCTCGCTGTGAGTCGCAGGCGGCAAGCGGGAGGCGGCGGGCGGCAGCCAACGTGACCGTTCTGATTAATGGCGGAATGTTTACATGTTATTAATTAATTAGTCTACAAATTAATATCGTGAGGGTTGCAGTTGACGTGACGCTGCAGAGACGTCGGCTACAGTCGCGCTGCAACCCTGATTGCGCTTTTCGTCACTGTACTGAAGTTTAATTAGAGAAGACTTACTACGCTCGTGTGAAATTAATACCGATACCGTAACTAACGTTACACGACGGAATCCCCACAAATGAAGGCGTCTAGTAAGTGGTCAAAGCGTTTACTAATTGACTGTTTGCTCGTATATGTTATTTTAACATGTAGGTACTTCGGTCACGTAGAGTTTTACTGAATATGTATTTTTATATTATGAGACGTAAAATACAATATGAGATTACCCCATATACAAATTTTCCTAAATGTATCCATATTAAATCTTGGAAGAATATAAAAAGTAACATTCTTATATCGTAAAGATGGATATCGTGGCGCATATGAAAGAAAAAAACGACGACATTTTTGAAGCCTCGAGCGGGCACTTAGCTTTGGCTATTAAGGGCGCTGTGACCGCCAGCGCGACGAAACGACGAAAACTATAAAACCGTTAAAGCAACGTTTCAGCAGCCGTAAAGAGCGTCGCAAGATCTGTTGACAATGTCGCCCCAACCCGCCATAAACCGTATGCAACCGGCGGGGCTGTAAAACTTAACGGCACTCTGATTAAACTTATCTCGGCAGCAGCAACAGAATCACGACCTCCTAATAACCACCCGTTTAGCCGCAAATTCGCCGGTTTTTATCGCCTGCATTGTATTAAAAGTGCATAAAAACTGGAAAGCTTCTCCACTAATACGTTTAGTGTTGAGTTATTGTTGCTTGGCAGATCGCCCGACATTATATTTTGTTTCTGCACGAGTTTGTCGTGTAAGTACTAGGTTGTATATTTTATTCAGCGTAACAACAAAAATATTATATCACAATGATATTATAATCCATTATCAAGAGCTCAATGCATTTTTGATCATAAAATTCACATATCCCTCGAGAATATTAGAAGTTGAAACGTTTGAAGAGATTTGAGCTTGAATGCTGTCATTATTGCGCGATCGCGACAGAGTACTGCAGACGTCTTTATGTACAAACTTGTACATTTTGCTGTGACACCACACTCTCAGTGAGACATAGAAAAAAGTTGAGATAGTGCGGGGTAATGTAAGGTCGCATAAAACGGCGAGGACTCTCAAAACGCTTTACAAGTGCTGGAAGGATGTTATAAAGATTTTACGATCGCGTTCCGTCAGCGAACGCTGCATTGGCCTTAATGGACGACCTAAGTGCATAGGGACATTCATGACAGCGGTAAAACGGCAAGAAAACGCTTGTGATTCCGATGCTAAATGTCGCTGACGATTCATTAGGAGGACGTTAAACCAACTGTTACCCGCTCGTTGACTCCATTACAATTAAAAACATGCTACGAATTGTCACTAACAATGTCACCAATATATATTATTTTTTACGTTCGGATTGTTTTTTTTTAAATTGGTATGACAGTGTCTGAAGTACATTTAGGTTACATTAAATATCATGAGTCGCAAATTCTGATAAATGAACGATAAACGTTTGCTCATCGGGGAACTGTTGGAACGGAAATAAAATGCAAAATAAATAGTATGTTAAACAAAAGCTTTCGAACCGATGCGTCTCGCTTTAACGTTTGATTTACTTTGTGTCGGAACATTTATCTAGGGTGATTCATCACGATGGACAATAATGAGGGAGGTTCGGTTCGGAAATAAAACAAATCCCGCGTCATCGATTAGTAACACGAGACAACGCACGGTTTATTTTATTTTCCATTGAACATTGGGAAATTAAGCTCTACTGAAACAAACCGCAGCCACAAATTGATCGTGCTTCTGCGAGTGGAAACTAATAAGAACATCAGTTTCTACACCATAATCGCTTTCATTTTATAAAGCTCTACGTATGATTTTATATAATTTTTGTGATTTAAGTTGTATCGAGCAATTAATAGGTTCGGTATTGTTGTTGTGAAAGAGAGATTTTCTTTATTTTAAACTTGTATAAGATACACAATCGGCCTCTGTATTGGTCGGCAGTTGTGTGTTATTAACGTTACAACAATGGCAGATGGGCTTGTGACCAGTGGACCAACAACGCGTACGAGCGCGTGCCCCATGCCGCTGCTACCTTTTCCATTCCAATTCCATAAAACAGTGTGCTATTTCAATTTTCAATCAACATGTCCCGGAATCGTTTTACTGGGTCATTGTACCAGGAACACAGACAGTCGCAGGTGGTGTAGGCTTTATATAGGGTGTGCTAGGTAATGCCTAGACAGACGGTGGCGTCGGGCTTGTTTTAGCGGCTGATCGATACCTACACCCGGCCCACCGCGCCCTACTTAGCTGCCCACCAACTCTATTTTCTTTTGTCCTTTATTTGAATACGACGATGGATTTATTAAGCGAAGAATGCCATTGCGATTATGTACTTTAAATATTCATGCTGCAAACAAATATAACGTATGATTAATTATTCAACGTTTGGATAGGCTTAGGATTGGTCCCATAATATTACGATTGCGATGTAATAATGTATTGAGAAAACTTTTGATCTACAGATGTTTATGAGAAATTCTGCTCAAGGTAATTTCGCGTCTTTCGAATGAGGGCGAAGATAATACATAATTCATAACTGTCGATATTATTTTGTACGCACATTTAAATTAATGGTGGAAAATGATTTGAAAGGATAATTATAGATCTATTGAAAGGATAATTACGGTTAGCTAGTATAAACTCCGCTGTGTAAAGTGGGTTGAGTTTCGCTGAAATTTTTGGCATACTTGCGCTAACTTGTCTAGAAAGTGTCGTTGGAGAATTTATGGTAAAACGTAAGTCCTGACAAATGAAGTTTACGCAGTTCGGGTCGACGTGATGCCAAAGACAAAGCGAATGTAAAATCAACAACATAAATTGTTTTTTTGTTGTTTTTTAGTTTACACAGCGTGACTCGATAAGACATTCATAAGGAAAACCAAATGCCTTATCCAATTATTGTTATTATAAAATATTTTATAACAGTACTGCTTTGCTCGTATCTGTTTTATGTAAGTATAAACTACTTTTTATCGAATGTGTATGTATAGATGGACAGTATTTATGAAATTAATTTCACATCCTCCTGGGAGGAATTCGATTTACGCCTCAGTATGAATAAATAACATTGAAGATTTTATGCTATGCCATCTTCAGGCTTGTCAAAGGAACAAAATATAATTAATTCAAAACTCCAGCGTTAAACCATTGACGCTTTAAACATTACGTTCGACATAGCAAAGTGAGTGAGTAGAGTGTTAGAGCAACAAATGTGCCATTATATTTATAAAAAGTGGCGTCGGTACCGCGACCGTTTGTGTGCACTGTTTCTGGCCGACTTGTGTAAGGTTTCGCCTTTACGAGAAAAACTTTTATAATTAAAGGACATCAAAGAACCGTCGCGATGGGGTTACACTTCGGATCGTTATTCAAAGCGGCTGTAACCGAGATAAGAGATCTTTTGCCGCCTTTTCAATGGAACTTTATTTTATGAACTGTGGCAAGATTTTAGCACAGTGCTAATATCTGAGAGATGTTGACACGAATTTATATATTTAAAAAAAAACGCTCTTTCTTAATCATAATAAAACTGTCTACCTGAATAATTCAACAGTTACAGTCAAATATCATGTTATAGACTCTTAAGACGACGGACCCGAAATAGTACTTAAATAGTTTTAGGGATAGTCCGTGAGTGACGCATGCAATATAGCCAAGTCAACGTAAAGTAAAGCAGTAATCAACTCCCTACTGGCGACTCGCGCGTAATTGATTGGTTTCAGACTCACACAACAAAAGATAACGTCGCCAACGCGGTTAATGGATTTGTCAACTGCTGTGCTAGTAATTAAATAAATACACTGTCTGTACTCTGTAGGGCTTCGCTTCAGGATGATTTTTTTTTATCAAGGATCTGCTTATCGTCGCGAGAGACCGGCGCCACAATTAGCATTGATAAGTGATAATTGGTGGTCTGTTTTGTTTTTAATACAATTGGGGCTTTTTCTAAAATGTATAAATATAATATTTAGTATTGAAATTTTCTTCATTTAATTATTAGGATTTAAATATATGGATGCGAATGAGTTTTAAACCTAACTATTATAAAATATTTAATAATAACATATACTTTATTTTCTGTATTTTAATATCCTTGAACAATTAATTTAATCAATACAAGGGGGTGCAACAATATTATGTTATGACGAAGAAACTATTTATTTCTAATTCGACACCTTGGAGATTCCCTTGCATATTTGTTTTATAAACCAGTAAACCATATTTTTACTGTTAAGTAGGAAATGTAAGTTCCATAAGACAAGGTATGAGATGTGAACATCAATCACAAATGGTTTTTCCCAAGCCTCGACTTCGACACGTTACTTGATGTAATGGTTAATTCAACACCATATTACGTTTCATGATTTTATTTGAAGGCTTTTGACTCTACATCAAATGGTTTGTGGAAAGAAATATCCACATCTCTTATGTCTTGAAAATTGCGTCTTTAAGCTTTCTAAAGGTAAATTATCGATATAGTTAAAATAGTCATTGATCTAGTGGTACCTTATTTTAATTATAAAACTGTCGATGTTTTAAGTTCCGGTAAAGCATTGTAATCTGTACCTATATTTTCTTTCTGTGTCGATTGTTATCAGTAAATACATACTATATTGAAGTTTTACCGATATATTTTTGTTACTATAATTTAAATATAAAGCTACAGCTTTGCCACTTGTATACTTAAACTCTAATTAATAAGTTATTACCACGGTGCTTATTGAAAGAGCAATAACCGTTATATATTAAATAGCTAATATATATATGGAAAAACTTGGCGCCGTCTAATAATCCGCAGTCCCCAGGCAGCTAATATCTCTCCTTGCAGATCTTCCCTTTGATAGCGCCGACTATCAACTAGTATTGCCTACGTGATAGTATTTTAATTCAGGATGAACGTGACGGAAAAATTTGAGCTATTTTTATAGACTTTTGGTCTTTTGTGTACACTCACCCAAGATGGAGACATTATTCGGAATATGTGCATAAAGTTATTTAAAAGAATTGTACATTATTTTACGTTTTACCATAATCGAAATCAAAAATGGCTGTACACGCCAAGACTAGCAATGCGTCGGTGACAATAGCAAATAGAAACGATTTCAGGGCGGTAGAATCGCTGGATCCCTTTAAATATTTTTGCGGCGTGAACTTTTAAAAGACCACCTTCTACGGACAAACAATTTAACGGTGTAACTTCGTAGAATAGACTTTTCAGAGATTTGTTATTCACTCAAAAGTTTTAAGTGGCTGTGAGACATCGTTGTCAGAGAATTAAATAATAACTACGTGTCTTAAACAAACTTACACTTTAAACTAGTGTATATAAGGTGTATTTTCGCGCGTTGTACGATATTCCGTCAGTGAACTGTTGTAAGTCGACACGTCGATCTAAGAAGTTTTGTCGTCAGGTTGCGGTAAATCAACTGGATTTCACCACATGAAATGTAGGTTGAGAACTTGCTGTTTCTACCTTCTACAATACTTTACATCGAACGCTATAAAATATACTGACTTTTTTACGTTTTAGCTGTCTATAGTATATAATGTAACTCGATTAATCACTGAATATAAAAGCGATTGAAACATCCGTACAAAAGAAGTTTAAAAAGCAATATTAACTTTTTGAAGGTTTTAAAAGGCAAAGTAAAAAACTGTAACATCTTTATCTCCACATATTTGCAATTGGCAATCTATTCATTCCGTAAAAGTAATAGTTCAACAAACGTTCAGAGCAAAGTTGCGAGATTAAACTTGCATCAGAAGTTACGTTAACAGTTATAAGCTCCATCTATCGCTGAGTGTGGGCGAAATACTTTCTAAAATTGTATCCTCGAGTGTAATAGTGGAAGGCTAAATCCTTCGTTATTAAGAAAGTCTTAGCTTTCGTTCGATAAGAGCAATGTTTGTAATAGCCCCCCGGCAGGCAGCCATCGCGTCCATTAGGCGAGCATGTTTTGTGCGGAACCCAACGACGCCCAGCGTGGTGCCATCCACCCTATCGACCCTAGAAATGATACTTTTTAAAAAGCAGTTCGAATGAATTAACTAAGCGGAACGTTAAGCGTACAGGGTGTTTAGTACTACAAAATGCGCGATAGAGATCTATTACGCGACGTGAGTTTTGATTGATTTTGAATAACATTATTTTAACCTAAACTATTAAGATTTCTACATAGTTATCAAAAGCTATGCTTAGAGTAAATATGATCAAAATAAATTTTTTATTACATATGAAAGCAAATATGTTATACAGTATATAAATTCGTAAAGTAGGGAGCGTGGATTTATGAAAGTAATGTGTAGCTAAGTAAAATTTTAAAACGAAGGTCTCAACATTCCCAGAGCAGGAGGATAAACGGTGCTAAAGTAAATAATGATTTGAGCGTGAAAAATATCCTTCGTGCAGAAATTATAAATGTTAGTCAGCTTGTGTGTGTAGCTCGTTAGTTCGTCGGACAAGAGATAATTGTGATAACCACATTTACCCGTGTCCATGCAAGTCCTGAATGTAAAACTTAATTGAGTTATTTTCTCCGGTTGCCGGCGCGTTACCGACTTTTGTGCGCTGCCGTCTAGCGCTGATATTCCGACTGCGAATATTAAAACGAGCCCCGATTGTGGATGCCGCCCGGAAAGCTTTATTTGGCGTTATTACAAAGTTTTCACGGCGGTTAAGAACAAATTAAAAAGGTACCTTAGGTCCCAGCTCTATATTCATTAATGTTAGATAAGTCAACAAAAAACATTTTAATCGTTGTTGGTTGGTGAGGTACAGTCAAGTAGAAATTGTTTACCGCTCTATAAAACTTACATTAAAGAGGAAACAATGTAAACAATCTGAAGGTTAAAATAAATAAATATTTTCACAAAATTGCACCCTTTCTTTTTAAATAAATAGCTGGATTGTGTAAATTTCTCGTGGACACATTAGAGAGTCTGCTCCCGACTCTCTGCGGCGTCTAATTACAAACGTTGAATAGAACTTTTTGTTCGGTCAGATTGTCGCGCTACCAGACTTATTCACTTCAAATTGAATATAAAATTTCCATTGCAATACGAGGAATTTTAAATTCGTTAGCCGCTGTGTTATTTGGATTGCTTAAAGCTCCAAACTTACATTTGGTATTATGTCATTAGTAAATTAATGCCGTTCTGCAACACAACCGAAACGCGATGAGATTACTCGTTTCTCAATGAATTCATACAAACGTCACGAATTATATTTACATAGCATAATTGCACTGTTGGGGGATATTTGTTTTATTCATTGTGTAAAGCGGTTCGGCAACGTCAATAGTACTGCATAGTCCGTACCATCCTATTTTGTAGGTGGTGCACAGCGTAATAATATAAGGTATTCGGTTCGCGGTGAGTGAGCGGTGAGAATGAGCGGTGAGAATGAGCGGTGAGCGGATAGCGGAGAGCGGCGCGCTTCGTCAGCGCTCGGCTCGACAGGCACTCGAGCCGCCTCGAGTCTCGAGCTCAAGGCTCGAGGTGGCTCGAGCCCGCGCCTGAGTGTGCTGGCGCGGCGGAAGCGGGCCCTTACGTGCTCGTTGTCACGACACGCCGCCTTTGTCCACCCACTAGGCTTATTTGCTGAACAATGAAAAAGACGAAAGCCTCCGATGTATTTCAGCAAACTTTTCGCGATGACTTCGACGAGAAATATTTATCGCTAAAAAATACGCCATGATTCCGAAATAATAGCCGCTGCTCCCTGTCAATTTCAAAATTCGCCGTATTGATTGATGAAAAGGCTATTATGAGATTCCGCCAGATTTTCCGAATTTTTCATTTTCGTTTAAACTCGACTTTGCAATAAATCGATTTCGGGCCCAATTTATCAAGTTCTCTAAATACTCATCTCGGCCGAGACTTGTCTGTGAAATTGAGAGGAACATCGTAAATGGCGAAAATTATTTTAACATTCTTACCGCATGACGCGCTATAAACGCTCTTGGGCGAGGGGGGACGAGGAGGCTATCAATTAAATTTAAGAGGGTGCGCGATTTAGGTGCATATTCTTCTGAGAAGTTAGGAAGGTGAGGGGTTGATTGATTTTAAAGCACGATGACACACGCAAGTTATATGAACGCACACGTAAATTGTACAGGGTAAGCACATTTAGAGCAATCTAACGACAAGGCGTTTTTTGTGATTACATAGGCGTTTCAATTTCTCAATTCAGTCGGTCCGTCGGAGCGCGTGAGCGATGCACACGTCGAACCGCTCTGACAGCCTTTCTCACCCTCCTTTCGTGGTTAATGTACGCTGCTAAATTATATCACGCTTTTATACGCATTAGTTTTCTTTTTCTTTTAAGACTTATTAACTATTGATATAGCGTTAAAATTGTGTTTCTAATCATGTTTATAAATCTATATATACTCGTATTAAATATGTTGCAGTACAAAATTATCACGTTCATCAATTATTGTGCACAAAAATATTATGTCAAATTATAAAACAATAACATTAGAATTTCCAAATTAGAGATTTGTGGTCGTGTTCCAAACCATCGTACCCACAAACGGGCCGTGATATTCCAAATCAATTACAGAGTTTACAAAGATCTGCAATGCTGTTACATCATTCATTTTGATATTCCGCTGTCAATACTCGGTATTCATGGTTTAGTGAACAAATCAATAGCTTTTTACCTACCGACCAACAAAGGAATCTTTAGCGAAAAATTAAAATTCGCGCCTCGTACTTGACTACAAAGTTATGGATAGTTTCGTCGGGTGAATAATTAATTTGAATAATAATTAAACCTTTAGAAATATTGCAAACATGGTTTGCAGAGTAAAAGTACCAGACATTTTCATGAAAAAATTAGAAAGTCTAGGGTAGAATAAATCAACTTTAAGCTATGCAGCCATTAATATCAAATCATACAACATTATTTTTGAAATATATTGCGCTGAAAAGCATAAAAATGCCAAATAAGCGAAGCACGCGACTGCATCAACTGTCATGACTATTTGGCTGACTTTAAATGCAAGTAATTCGGCACGACAATCGTAAATCTATTGGGAAATAGTAAATTTTGTTGCATTATATGCGAATTGAAAATGTTCTGCCGTGTCAAATATTTCATACATAATATTAAGATGTCGTTGTTGCATGTTCGAGTATAGCACGTGATATTTATTTGTCTTTCCAACAAAATGTATATGATTCTTCTATTATTGCGGTACAGATACCTAATATATCTGTGTCATATAATATACATATTAATACAGTTTTGTAGCTTGTATTTTTGCTTACCAGAAGATATTACCCTACGACACATTACAGCATTGCATCCGTCCTCTTCTATCAGTGTTTAAAAATCATGTCAAATCAAGCGATTTTAGCATAGAGTTTGGTGAAGAGTGCTCAACACGGCCGGAGGGTGCCGAGGACACTCCTGGCTACGCCTTCACATTATTCGACCTACTTAATGGCAATGGAAAGAGCTTGAGGTGTCTACCCACCTCAACTTGATATTGTCTTCCTTATAAAAGATGCTCTGTTCAGGTGTATTTTTATGAAGTTTCTTTTGTAAACTCGATGAAATTATTTAAACAAAAGGACAGGATAAGATCCTTGTTTAATTTTTTTCTGTATAAATGTTTACGACGTATTTTTATTTAGCAATAGTCATAACAGTGGGCGTCAACTTATTTACTCGATGTGATTGTTTATTTTCATTTCTAGTATATTTATTACACTGCGGTATATTAGTACGTCGATAAAATATTTCTGAGATCAGAGTTGGCTGACCTTTGACAGTAAATTTCATTTCAGTTATTGCCGTTTATAATGTTAATAGAAATGTGAATAACTCATTATTTGGAGTGAACCAGTATTGAAAGCTATTAGTACCTACCTAATTATAGGCTTTCAGGCATTTACAATTATATTTGAAATAGTTTTCTCGACATTCCTTGAAATAAATTATTAAATAATAGCTATTTTAAAGATTCGAAAAAGAAAAACGTCCCATGGATATACCAAGCTCTTTTCCGCCTAGCCTACATCTTAATCCAGGACTAAGATCATTTATATGACAATTTAGTTGCACATTAAACTAAAATAGTTAATTATTTTTAATGTCATTTATTATAAAAGGAAGACATGGCCGATCCTACATAATAAGCTAAGTTCGTTTTAAGCTCTATGTTGTCGCCTAATAACAGATCGTCTTTGCGTTTGGTTGGTGCAATTTTTTCTTACGTCAAATCTGGTCATCGACGATGATACGACGCGGTTCGATATCGGCCGGCGAGTGACAGCATCCGCCATATTGGGCGCATAAATCAAGTCGGGCGGCGATGTGACACTGCGCGCCGTAAGCGATCGGGTGTCAGCCCGTCCAGAAATAAAAGCAAGAAAATTTTTCACTAGTTGAGTGGTTTACTCAGAGGCGCGCCGTGAAATTTGTCTTGTCTGCTACATACTTGCAGTTTTATTTTCTTTTGTATTTCTAATTTCGTGAGGGTACGAACGTTTCGTTGAATATTGATATGGCGTTGGGATATCTCCGCTTAATGTATCTAAATCGTATATTTTTACTGCCTTGCTGTAATGGAGATTGCGATTTTAAGACAGTATTGAATAGGGCAGCTTAGTACACTTGAAATACATATTTAAACATAGAGTTCTGCTATAATTAAAGAATCTTTAGGAAAATTTACATAGTAGGTAATTTAGTTCAATTGCATTGAAGAATTGGAATGTGTTATGACTCATCACATTCTACAAAATAGTGAATTATTTAACGAAAGGTACATAGTTGTACTGCAATCTTACTACATTAGTACTTAAGCATGAGCAAGAGAAAATACTGATTAGTACAATTTGAAAATGACTATATACGTGAAGTTTATATCCCTTATCAAGCACGTTGTGCACAGAGTAATCTGAGATTTAGCATAATTAAAGTTTGGAAAAGAGATCCGAAAAAATAAAATGTACGTATAATATTTGTTACAAACATTTTAAATTGCACCACTAGTTAAAATAACTAGACACAGTCAAATTTAATGCTACACTGAAAACACAAAAACAGAAGCAAAAGTCAAAGTACGCTAGGAGTCAAGATCGTTAAGTTTAATTCAAAAACAAAATACAAGTGTAAAATTTACTTCCAATGAATTATTAGCAAATTCCTAAAACGAGTTTACCTAGCCGAGATGGGAAAAGACATCGACACCGCGTAGTGGGCATCGTGTTTCGCGCGGTTGCCGGTTGGCCAGAAGCCGCAAGTTTTGCGTTCCCGCGTTATACCAAGTTATTCTTGTTACAAATCAAACCACATGGGAAGCAATCCCTGTTATATTTAAAAGGGAGAAACTCTCCTGCGTGCGATATGTTATCGGAATATGTCGGCCCGGAGATTTTCAGTCTTTTTTATGTAACAATTCAAGAACGTTGATTCAACTGACAGTAGGTATATCTAACAATTTAATGTTGTGTCTAATAATATTCTACTCAGGGCCGTAACTAGACTTGAAATTAAGGTAGGGCAGCTGTGGTTACAACTAGGGCGGAAGTAAAAATGTTACTAGATCTGATCTGGTTAATCGATTTTTTGCTTTCCTGACTTGTGAACGTGAATGAGTTAGGTTAATACTTACATAATTGTTAGGGTACTATACAAATTGTAACAAAATTCCCTTAAATCTCGAAAGAGGTTATTCCACGCATAAATCCGAACAACTTTTACCATGGGATCAACTTCCAAATAGTGAAATAAAAAATCCGTAGCTCCATATGTTTTGATTGAGTAGTTATGTAAAATTTATTTGATTATTAAGGTAGGGCATTAGTATTTTAAGGTAGGCCATTGCCCCACGATGCCCCTCCCCCTAGCTACGGCCCTGATTCTAATGTTAACTAACTCTTCAATAAATTGATAATAATAAATACATTGTATACAATAAAAATATTTCACTACCCTCTCCACTCGGCCTTGATTGAATTTTACGTGACACTGTCAATATAACGGTATCTTTTTCTTTTATGTTAATCTAATCTCGCTCAGGGTAAAAATCAAAATAAACCCAATGTGTCTCTCATACGTTAGACGGACGTCCCGAAAAAGCCATACTTTTGAATAATAAAAACAACTCTACCGCACTTGATATCCAATATTTCAATAAAACTCTAACTTTTGGGCGAAGAAAATTGAGAGGCAAAAAATTACATTAGGAAGGTCCTGTCAAAAATGAGGTTTCTGCTTATCTTCGAAACATTGACCGTAAGTATGAGGTGATGTATAGAAAGGTTGTGACAACGCCTTTTTGTCTTGTCACGAAAATCATTCAATCTACTTAGTCATTCAGTTGAGGTACGTATAAGAGCTACTCTTAGATAAAAGCAAACTGATGTTTGATTATGACACCCAATTCTAAAAATAGTTTTTACGTAAAACACTTATTAGGTATATTTTTTAAGTGACAACATTTCTTATTCACCTTATTTACGAGTCGAGATAGTCATTGTTAGATTTCAATCTGGATTACGTTACATATTTATTTTCCGTCCCCGTATGATTAAAAAGCAATCCACATTTGCCTTTAAATAAAACTCAACACAGAAAGCAATAGGCATTAATAATATTACATTATCTGATGAGGCTATATCATTGAAGAAACATATTTTTATGAAGACACACTCTTTTCATGTAGATATAATCTTATTGAATATTGTAAAAGCCCTCGCGTAATACGTAAAATATTCCAGTGGCAGTAGCTACCTACCCTAAACGTTTAATATTGGATAAAATATACCCTAACGTTCCTTCGTATTCCCCCGTTGTTCATATCGGCATGTTATTCAGATTATACACGAATATTTCAATGCTTTCTACTAAATTACAGCTCACGAAACTCTTTTACTTAGCGTCGTGTGTTGGCTGAAGCGTACCTTCTCATATGAATGTTTCGATATCTATTGCTTTACTAAGCAATATACTGTTACTTATTGTGGTTTAAGTTAGAATTTCAAATTTACCTTACATTTCAAATACGTCAAATCACGAAATTAAATGACTATCAAAGCTATTTGTTGTTATACTAGAGTCAGGTGAGGTAAGTGAATATATTTCGTACATTTTCTTACAAAATCCAGTTCATCATTTACATGTTGTTATTATAGACGAAAAATTGCAACGCAATACGCGGTTCCCTCTTAAATTGTTAAAGAATGGATTTCCTTGAGCAAATACGCCCGTTCCATTATTCTAAATAAAACAAATAAATTTACCGAGGGAAAACAAAACAATTGTATTCATTTTAAGCGACCGCAGTCGTTGCATTGCTTGATCGAATTATTTTTTTCTATTTCTTTCATTTCCCCCTTTGACTTCCAGTTTATTTGCGGTAACTCGAGTTATATGAACACCCGCTGAAACAACATTCGAAAACAAACCAATTAACCGGGCTATTGAAGCGACTATGTAAAGGAAAAAAATCATCAAATGGTAACTGTCAGCATTTTGGACGGAAACGGTGCCCTTTAATTAGATTCGAACCGGGCATAACAGGCTTATTCCAGCTTAGGCTATACCGTGGAAGAGACCGTGCCGCTGCAAAAATGACCAACTAATTGGCTTAGAACGTTGTGTGTTACGCTTTTCAGTATCCAATATTCCATCAAGCGCTATTATATAGAGGTTTATATGGACAAGCCGGAATTTAAAAGGCTATGTTGCACGTATCTTCATTTTTAAACATATATAAAACTTTACATATTGGGTTTTATGCGTATGTAATACTCAATAATACTTTTTTTTAACGTGACGCAGAACATCCATTAGAGTGGAAATGTCAAAGGTTTTAAGCTTGTGCGGCAAGATGGCGTGTTGGCGTGATTGTCGCGGTGAGCTCGCTTCCGTTTGCCGGTACTTGTGTACCGGATGCGTTGCGTCTCCCGCGACTACCGGCTGTTTCCAACTCATCTTATTTCTTTGTATGTGCGCTTGCCACGACATCGAAATCCTACGTCTCTGTATTTTACGCTTTGCTTCCCTTTTTTGCTGATCGGAAATAGAGTTATTGTGGCACTGAGCGGATTTTTTTTCACGTTATATCCTCAAGGTTAGTCACTTTAAATACCGAGAGAATATAATTTATAATATGATAAAAAAACAAAAACACAATAAAAAGAGAGATGATTTCGTAGTATCTTTGTTTTAATAAGTAACTGAGTGTTAAAAGATCCGATGTTTTTACTTTACATAGTGAACTCATATATGTTTTATATGTCTATTATAAAACAGATATGAGGTCACTATGCTAAAATATAAGTTGTGTAAAAATCTCCAACATTTAACACCAAGGAAAGTTTCGCTAGGTCGGTATGTTAATTTAACGAACGTTTATTAAGCAAATAGCCGAGAGTTGTGAAACACAAATGAAAGTGTTGTTAGGTCGTTTTGGGTCCGGGATGCGCGCGTTTTGTTACTCACACTTCGTTGGGTACACAAGTTACGCATAACGTTTTAGGTTCAATATATAAACATAAACGGTCTCTTGTTCTCTAAAATAGGCCCGGCCTGATTTACCTTCAATTAAATGCTTTCAAATTCCTTTGACACGTTTAAAAAACTTCTCACTTCAGTGCCTTCCAAAGGAAGTATATTTTATACTGATGTTGCTAATTTTAGGGAAAGTTTTACGTAACACGTACACTCTCGGTGACGCGGGATTAGGGTTTCGGCCGAGGCGCCACCTACTACGCACTTTGTAATGCTTAAACTTTTCATAATATGTTTTTTACTTCTGTAATACGTGAGTTAAAATTTTGCCGACAAAATAACGAGTTGAAAGTTTTTACTTTTCATGTTGTTAAATCGCAATATTTTCATTCATCATGTACTCGTATTGTGGTTGTTTTCAAATTGTACTGATTAAAATTGTCCGTGCCTCAAGATTGCGCGGAGAGTTGAGATATGTTTTCAAGTGAATGTGTGCGTTCGTAGCCAACCTCCATTCTTACAATATCATTGTTTCAAGCCCGTTGAAAATAGAAAAGTGGGATACCGTCTAGTGCCCCACTTATTCCTGTAGCCATCTCAGTCCTTGGGCTTAGCCAACAGACATGATAGCCGAGTCACCTCGAAGATTTCGCGTGTGTTGAGCCTATAACAAATTGTAAGCCGCGATGACAGTGTCAGTAGTAAATTTAACATTTTTATTGAGCCTTTCTTTCGTAGGCATATCGCGGCATTGTATATTGTAAGTGACATAGCGATGGTATGCATACTTAAATAAAAAGTTCTTTGTGTCATTTTAATGTTAGGATTAAAGCTGGTGGCAGATAATAGAAATGTTTAATCATCCTCTGTAGAGTATTCAGTGCTATTCTAACAACTAAACTGGGCTGTACGTGCTATTGTTGTAGATATTTATGTTAAGTTTGATATATGGAATAGCGTCATGGCCAGCCGGTGTATTTGTGGCCATAATGGTTACTAAAGTTATGGTACCATGAATTCTCGAACGATATTTTAAAGCCAACACAATACCTCGTATTGAAATTATAATAGGGTATTTATACGTTATCGATTAATTTTAAAACCATTTAGTTATAATAAAATGTATCAAATTAGTAATATATTTTTATATAAATCTATATTAGACCTTTAAGGATTGAGAAGTTTAATATTCAGAGATTTATTTTTGAAGACAAAATAGTTGCATGTTTTAAATCTGTTCTAATGCATAAAGGTTCGAGTTTTCACAGTAGCGTGGGTAGACTTGTTTAAATAGAACACAAAACATCGCAT